>NW_008338533.1:2959067-2959357 GCF_000622305.1 Nannospalax galili | reverse complement strand
TTATCCCAGTTCTGTGCTGGGTTACTATCTGAAGATCCCTTTGGCCACCCTGGCCAACAACTCAAAAGATGTAATCGCTTGTCTGGCATTGTTGCTTGTTATGTAGCCTTTAGCTATACATATGGACTCTTAAGAAATTATGTTGGCCCATTTAATCTTTGGTTATATTTTCCCTTTGGGTGTTTAAGGCCATATAGTTGGTCCAGATAAATCTTTTTTTTTTCACTCTTAAGGTCGTTTGAGGATCTGTTCCTTGGGGGTCACATAGGCTTGGGAGGAGCCCCTGGCTT
>NW_008338533.1:2957781-2957890 GCF_000622305.1 Nannospalax galili | reverse complement strand
TTATCAGAGTCTGGTTCTAGGATCCACATATGAGGGAGAACACATGTCGATATTTTTTCTGAGTCTGTGTTCCTTCACTAGTATAACAGTTTCTAGTTCCATCCATTTC
>NW_008338533.1:2943984-2954873 GCF_000622305.1 Nannospalax galili | reverse complement strand
TCGTGTGAGACTCAGGCCTTCACATTTAGGTCTGCTTCTTTTTGTGAACTTTATGTGACTTTGTGGTTTACTTTTTGGGCATGAAAAGCTGGTTCCTCTAAGCTTCCAGTTCTCTCTTGATTTTATATTGGAGTGGCCGGATTGCTTTTGTCTTCAGGAGTTCCCACAGAGGCCCAAGTTAGGTGAAGGTCAGATGTTTTCAGGCTTTCTCCTGAAGTCTGGATCCCTCCAGGAATGATTTTGGCTTCAGGAATTTGGGGGTTGGACTGGCCTGGGAGCTTGGCCCAGGAAAGATGCTGGTCTAGGGCAGCTGGTGGCCAGGCTGAGAGGTGCAAAGGCAGATGGGGTGGGAAGAGGCCCCAAGGCTTCCTGGGGGACTGCACTGAGGAGTTGTGTTGGTCTGGATGAAAAGTATCAGGAAGAGGAAAGGTCAGCCCCAGCATCCCAGAAAGAGGCTGTGGGGTGGTACAGGCCCAGGGAAGCAGTGCTCCTGGGGCCCAGAGAAGGCACTATGTTGGTCTGGATGAAAAGGATCAGGAAGCAGTATTGGTTCCCCAGGTGTCTGGGGCCCCAAGACAAGGAATGGGGCCAGGCCCAAACTCGGAGGAGAGAAAGGCAGCAGAGATGGGAGGGTGAATGGTGCTGGGGGAGTCAAGGCTTGGAGGGTGCAATGGACTTACCCTGGAGAGAGGCCTGAGGGTAGGAGAGAGGCCTGCTGTGGGCCCTGCAGGCCCGGGGAAGCAGAGCTCAGCCTGCTTTCTTATGCAACACCTGCCCAGGGGTGGCACCACCCACAATGGGCTGGGCCCTCCCACATCACTCAACAATCAAGAAGATTCACCACAGACTTGGCCACAGGCCAGTCCTATGGAGGCAATTTCCGAACTGAGGCTCCCTCAACCCACGTGTGTCAAGTTGACACTAAAGCTATCCAGCACAGTATTAAATATTTTTTAAAGTATTACTAAACCATTTGGATTTCATCTTTAGAGAACTCTCTGTTTATCTCCTTGACCCAAGTTCTAATTGGGTTGTTTTTTGATGTTTAGTTTTTTATTCTTTGTATATTCTAGATCCTGACCCATTGTCAGAATAGCTGGTAAAGGTTTTCCCATTCTGTCTGATGCTCCTTCACTCAAATGATAGTGTTCTTGCTGTACAGCGGCTTTGAAGTTTCATGAGTTCCTATTTGTCAATTGTTGCACTTAATGATCGCACTGTCAGACTCCTGTTCAAAAAGCTCTTTCATGTGCCTGTAAGTTCCAATGTATTTCCTACTTTCTGTCTGATTCAGGGTACCAGGTCTTATGTTGAGGGCCTTGATCCATTTGGAGTTAGGTTTTGTGCATGGCAAGAGATAGGGATCAATTTCATTCTTCTACATGCCCTTATCCAGTTTGATCAGCACCGTTTGCTGAACATTGTCTTTTCTCCAGTGCATTTTTTTTGGCTCCTTTGTCAAAAATCTGGTGGCTGTAAGTGGGTTGATTTAAATCTGGCTCCTCAACTTGAATCCACTGATAAATGTGTCTGTTTTTATGCCAGTACCATGATGTTTGTATTACTATAGCTCTGTAGAATATTTTGAGATCAGGAATGGTAATGCCCCTAAGCAGTTCTTTTATTGTTCAAAATTATTTCAACTATTCTGGGTTTCTTGTATTCCTATATGTAAGTTGATATTATTTCTTCAATTTCTGTGCAGAATTGTGTTGGAATTTTAATGAATATTGCATTGAGTTTATAGATTGCTTTTGGTAAGATGGTCATTTTCACAATATGAATCCCACCAATCCATGAGTGCAGGAGGTCTAGATCTATGTTCTTGTATCTTCTTTAATTTCTTCAATGTCTTAAAGTTTTTATTATGAACTCTTTAACATCCTCGGTTAGACGTATTCCAAGATATTTTGCGGATTTTGAGACTCTTGTGAATAGGATCGTTTCCCTGATTTCTTTCCTGGTTG
Organism: Nannospalax galili; assembly: GCF_000622305.1. NCBI lineage: Eukaryota > Metazoa > Chordata > Mammalia > Rodentia > Spalacidae > Nannospalax > Nannospalax galili. The sequence goes on along the minus strand of NW_008338533.1, from coordinate 2,952,906 downwards.
TGTGTTGTTGGTATGTAGGAAGGCTACTACTAATTTTGTGTGTTAATTTTATATCCTATTTTGATGATTTATTCATCAGCTCTAGGAGTTTTCTGGTGGAATATTTAGGATGTTTTATGTATAGAATCTTATCATCTGCAAAGTAGGATACTTTGACTTCTTTCTTTCCGATTTCTTCCCCTTTATCTCCTTCCTGTGTTTCATAGGCATAGCTAAGACTTCAAGAGAGTGGACATCCTTGTTCCTGATTTTAATGGGAGTGTCTTCAGTCTTTCTTCATGCTGTGGGCTTGTTGTAGATTGCCTTTATTAAGCTGAGATATGTCCCCTGATTCCCCAGATTCTCCATGACTTTTATCATGAATGGATGTTGGATTTTGCCAAGGTCTTTTCTGCATCTAATAAGCGAATCATGTAGTTTCTGTCCCTGAGTCTGTGTATGTGGTGGATTGTAGTTATTGATTTACATATGTTGAGACATCCATGCAGCTCTGGGATGAAGCTGATTTGATCATGGTGGATAATCTTTTTGATCTTGCATTCAGTTTGCAAATAGTTTACTGAGATTTTTTGCATCTGTGTTCATCAGACATTGGTCTATAATTTTCTTTTTTGTCTTGGGTCTTTGTGTGGTTTTGGTATTAGAGTAACATTGACTTTGTGAAAAGATCTTGGGAGAGTGCCTTTGTTTTCTATTATAGAATCATTTGAGGAGTATTGGCATTAGTCCTTCTTTGAAGGTTTGGTAGAATTTGGTGCTGTATCTAGCTGGTCCTGGGCTCCTTTTAGTGGTGAGATCTTTAAATAATGCATCTATCTATTGGTGGCTATGGGTCTGTTTAATGACCACAGCATTTATTTATGACATTTTGATTTAGCTTCGGTAGGCCATGCATAGCTGGAAATTTATCCATTCATTTTAGAGTTTCTAGTGGGAATATAGTTTCATTAAATATGTCCTTACAGATTTCTGAATTTCCTCAGGGTCTGTTGTGGTATTTCCCTATTCATCTCTGAGTATGCTAATCTGAGTCTGCTCTCACTTTTTTTGGTTAATTTGGCTAAAGTTTTGTCAATCTTGTTAATCTTTTCAAAGAACCAACTCTTTATTTCATGGATTCTTTGTGATGTTTTGTTTCTAGTTCATTGGTTTTGGAACTGGTTTATTTTTCTTTTCCCATGTTTCCTTTTAGGTGCTGTTTGGTCTTTGTTTTCCAAGGCCTTCAGGTGCATCGCTAATTCATTTATGTGAGATGTTTCGAACTTTCTGGTGTGGTTACTTATGTTTTAAATTTCCTTTTTTGGACTGCTTTCATTGTAGCCCATAGGTTTTGGCATGTTGTGTTTTCATTTTCATTCAATTCCAGCAAAGAATTTTAATTCCTTCTTACTCTCTCCCTTGATCCATATTTTTAGGTCGGGTGGTGTTTAGCTCCCTTGAGTTTGTGTGCTTTCTCCCATTTTTATTGTTGCTCTCTAGCTTTATTCCTCTGTGGTCAGATAGAATACAGGATGAGCGTTTAATTTTCCTGGATTTGTGGAGAATTGCTTTGTTTCCTAATTATGTGATCGATTTTGGAGTCAGTTCCATGGACTGCTGAGAAGAAAGTGTATTTGATCTTCGCAGAGGTCTGTTAGGTCCATTTGATTTATGGTGTCATTTGACTTCAGGGTTTCTCTATTTAGTTTTTAGCTACTTGAGCTGACTATTGATCAGTAGTCAAGTCACCCACTGTCATTGTGTTGGAGTCGAGGTGCGATTTTGGAACTAATGTTTCTTTTATGAAATTGGGTGCTACTGTGTGTGGCATATATATCTTTAAGATTTTAATATCTTCTTGGTATATTTTTCCTTTGAGTATGAAATAACCTTCCCTGTCTCTTCTGAATAGTTTTAGTTTGAAGTCTATTTTGTTGGATGTTAGAATAGCTACACATGGTGGTTCTTAGCTGTTTGCTTTGAATACCTTTTTTCCATCCTTTTACCATAAGATGGTGCTGATCTTTTTTTTTTGAGGGAGAAAATTGATGGATCCCTTTTTCCAATCCAGTTAAGTCTGTGTCTTTTTACTGAGCAGTTGTGGCCATTAATACAGAGTTATTATTGACAAATGTTTAGTTGTTCCTATTATGTTGGTGCTATAGTGCTGTTTTCTTGGACCTCTTTTGCTTTACTGTTCTGGAATTATTTATTGTGCCCTCTTGAGTGTGTTTAATCTCCTCAGACTGAAGTATTCCACTGAGTATTTTCAGTAGAGCTGGTTTTGTGGACATGCATTCCTTAAATTTGTTTTTCTTTCTCCATCAATTACAACTGATTTTTGCTGGACATAGCATCTGGGCTGGAATCCCGTGTTCTCTCATGATTTGTATGACATTGGTCCAAGCCCTTCTGGCCTTCATAGTCTCCATTGAAAAGTCAGCTGTTATTCTGATGGACCTGCCTTTTTATGTGACTTAATCTTTCTCACAACTTTCAATATCTTATCTTTGATATGTACATTTAGTGTTTTGACTATTCTGTGATGTCTGATGTCAGGAATTTCTTTTCTGGTCCTGTCTACTAGGTGTTCCGTATGCCTCTTGCGTATGTTTTCACTCAATTTGCAAAGTTTCTAGGATTATATTAAAAATAGTTTGTCTTTGACCTGGGTTTGTTCTCCTTGTATGTCTATGATTCATAAGTTTGATCTTTTTACAATGATCCAGAAGTCTTGCATATTCCTTTTCTGGCTTATTTTAGATTTGACATTTTCTCTGATTGACTGATCCCTAAGCTTGTCTTCAAGATCTGATATTCTTTCTTCCATTTCCTCCACTTCATTTTTGCTTCTTTCCTCTGTTTTTTGAGTTCCTGAGTTTCAAGTTTTATTTAAGTTTGGCTATTTCTTTATTGAATTCTAATTTCATGTTTTGAATTGTTTTAATTGTTCTATTCAGCCGTTTGTGTTTTCATAGTCTTCATTCAGCTTTTTATTTATATTCTCTTTGAGTTCCTTGAACATATTTATAATTGCTATTTTGATATCACTGTCTTGTGCTTCTACTAGGTTGCCATCGTCAGGAATCATGATGATGCAAGTTCTAAATTCTGTAGTAGACATATCTTGATGATTCATGTTGTTTGTGTTTTTTCCATGAGACCTAGGCATCTGGACTCATGTGGTTGGTGGTGTTTCTTGGTATAAGTAGGTGATCTGGTTGTTGTTGAGTGGTTATTTGTATCTTCCCCAACTTGTCAGGTTATGGTGAGCTGAGAAGAGCTCGGTGTTCAGTTTTGGGGCCACTTTGTGTTGATGTGTAAATGGGGTGGAAGAAGTCTCAGTTAAACTAAGAACAGGTGCACTTTCTGAGTTGAGGTTCCAGGGTTGATGCCTTACAGTTCTAGAACAGCAGGGTGGGCTGGGTTGTTGCTAGGTGAATAGATTGGCTGATAGGTCAGGCTCGGAGAGCTCACAGATCTTTGGGGTATGAGGATCCTAGTAACCTGAGCAGGTCTGAATGCAAAGCAGGTCTGAGAAAGCTCCCAGCAGCACACAAGGGTCCTGTAGAGTTGAGATAGCAATGTTGGAGTCCAGGGAGGTGGGGGAAAGGGGACTGACCAAGGCAGGTCTGGGGAAGCTCCAGGAGGGTCCTAACAGCAGAGACAACCGCTCACAGAGGAGTTGGGAAGGCAGTCTTTAGTTCCTAAACCTTCATTTCTGCTTTCATTTCTTCGGAGCTAGCCAAGCTTTTAGCTACAGCGATGAGATGGGGTGTTCCCATCCTGTTCTCCATTGTTAAGAGAATGCTCCCGAAGCCTCTTCACGAGCTATCGCATTTCTTTGAATTTTAAAAAATGTTTTATTTCTTCTGCAGTTTCCCATAGGCATGCCACGCTCACCTCCATCTCCCTACCACCTCTGCCTGCCCCATCCCCACAAATCTCTCTCTCAAGTTCATATCTATTTGCTTCGTTTTGTCACCCACCCAAGTTAACCAGGGTCACCTCAGTGTGATCCTGGGTTTGGAGCTATGGGTTGGAGCCTGCTGGGCTTAGCAGACACTACACAGCTAGGGACAGCGGTTCCCTCTCCAAGAATTTATTGACAGTCATTAGTGGAGAGGTAAGGGTGAATTTAATTTAAATTTTAGGGTTTATAGATGCTACCAAGTAGATGGAAAGTTTGGGTTTGTGAACGATGAGCAGACTGGACTTTATCAAGTGCTTCCTTTTCTGTATTCGGAAACCAGCAGCTCTCTCCTCTAGTCAATATGAAAAATGACTCGATGGACAGACATTCAACTATTTTCTTTTGTTCCAGGCTAAATTCTACCTGATCACGTTCAATAAATTTCAACGCACTTTTGGATTTACTGAATTTATACTTCATTTGGAACGTTTCTTTCTTTTCGTTCGCTGTATGAATGAAATGGTTTCTATTTCACCTCTTCTAATTGAAATTTTGTGCTGCTTTTCATGAAGTCCCTCCTTGTGATCTAAAATATTTCAAGTGTGTATAGTTATTTCTATTATGCTCACAGTTATTCTGTTCTTTATTTCCGTCACTCAGCTCCTTGTTTATTTTCATATGCTCTCAAAGTGTTGACCATGCATTATTAATCTTTTAAAAGAAGAACCATCTCTTACTTTGTTAATCCTTTCTATTGACTTTTAAGCATATTCTTGTTTCTCTCCTCTCTCCCCCCCTCCCTCCCCACTTCCTCCCTCTCCCCCGTCTTCCTCCCTCCCCCAGGCTGGCCTTCAACTCCCCATGTAGCCAAGTATGATCTTGAACTTCTGATCCTCCTGCCTGTCTCCTGAGGGCTTGGATTACAGTTTTCTCCACCACACTCAGTTTACATGGTGCTGGGAACTGAACTCAGAGCCCATGGTATGACAGCTTTTTGGCAGTACTGGGGATTGAACCCAGGACCGTGTGCGTGCTCACAGATGCTCTGCTGCTGAGCCTCCTTTCCATGTTTGCTCCTCCACACTTCTTAAGTTTTCTTGTTTTCTTTGGTGCTGATTTTTTCCCCTTTGGCTTAATTTTAACTTTCAGCTTGTGATTTTCAACTTCTCTTGTGCCCGGTCAATGTATTTAAAGCTATAAATCCCCATGTGTTCCCTTAGCTGTGTCAAATAAATTTGGATTTGGGAAGTTTTATTGCCAGTTGGTTTTAAGCATTTCATTATTCTGTTTTTAGTCAAGGACTTTTTCAAAACCAACATGTTACTTATTTTCTACACACACAGGAAATTTAAAATCTGGTCTCTTATTAATTTCTAACTCTATTGCATTATGATAATGTGATATAATCATTATGCTCCAAGTCCATGGAATTTAAGTTCCCCTCATGGCTGAATCCTGGACAAGTTCTGTAAATATTTCTCATGTGTTCCAAAAAAACTCCCCAAAAACCCCAAAACAAAACACCCGCTTTTTAGAGCAGAGCTGTATGCATATCTAATACCTTGAACTTAGTAATTAAATTGCTTTGGTTATTTCATAAATTCACTGACTGTTTTAACCTCCAAGTTTATGGGTGTCTGAAAACCGTGTAGAGTGGGTGAGTGGTCAGAACGTTTTTTTCCCTCACTATCCTGAGTCCTGTGGAGCCGAGGAGGAGGCCGGGCTGTGCTGACGGGTCTCCAGAGTCCCAGGTTCATCATTTTTGGACTTTTTCGGATAGTTAATTAAGTTGCTCTGATAGCCCTTTCTCGGTTAACATTTTTCCATGTCCTGTTTTCATCCTTCTGATCCTCTACTTCAGTGTGCTCCTTATACACAATATGTTGTTAGGTTTGTGTTTTTAAAATTCCATTGGCTGGCTCACTTAGTTTCCAGGGCCTGCAAACAATGATATTGTCCCTTTTCATTGTAATGTCAGACAAGGCTTTAGAGAGATTCTCTGGGAACATCTTCTGCTTTCATACTAACCACTTTAGCATAACCAGAAATGGAAAAAATGAGGTTTTGAGTTACCAGAAAACCTCATCATGTTCAGCTAACGGAGTTTAAGGGCATAACATCCTGAAGGAAACGGGATGCTTTTCACATATGCAAGTTGTCAACAGTTAGGACCAAAGAACATGACGCCTTAGTGGGGATTCTTTAAGTGGAAACGAATGGATTCACCAGCCGAGCTTATCACCTACACGATTTAACCTTAAGATCTTTTTTTTTAAATTAAAAAATATTTTTTGTTTTTAGTTATTTTTCAATATTTTATTTTTATTTTGTGTGTATAAGCATATTGACTACATGTGTGTAAGCGCATGCAATACCTGCAGAGGTCAGAAGAGGGTGTTAGATTCCCTGGAATTGACTTATGGATGGTTGTTAGCTGCCATGTGGGTGCTGGGAATCAAACCCTGGTCCTCTACAAGAGCAGCCAGTGCTCTTAACTGCTGAGCCATGTTTCCAGCTCCCTGTTTTTATTTTTTATTTGTATGAGTGTATTGCCTGCATGTATGTTAAGTGCACCCATGTGCAGTGCCCACGGAGGTCAGAAGAGGGCAACAGATTCACTGAAGTTGGAGTTACAGATGGTTGTGAGCTGCCATGTGGGTGCTGGAAATGAACCCTGGTCTCCTGCAAGAGTAGCCAGTGCTCTTAACAGCTGAACCATCTCTCTAACCCCAAGGTCTTCTTTATATAATAGAAATAACAAATGCTGTTTCTGAAAATCTGTATTTTGAAGGCAACCTTAATTCCCCATGCCTTCCTCAAATACCTGCCTGTCTGTCTGGGCACCATTGTCATTGATGACGTCCCTAGACACAAAGCCTTCTAAGGACTCTGCAGCAAGCAGAGGTAAAATTCATCAAGCCCATATCTTAAAGGTGGCTGTGCCTATACTGGTAGTTGTTTTTTGCAAGTTGTGATCAAATCATCATCAAACCTCAGCGCTAATTCAATGTGGCTACTTCAACTAATAGTTATGAATGCAGCTGTTTTTTCCATGGTTTATTTTCTAATTGTATTTATTTTTATTTTTTGACAATTTCACACTTAATTTTGGTCATTTTCCCTCTCTCTTCCTCTTCCTCATCCCATACTCTCTCCCCCACTGAAATGCTTCCCAACAAGCTAACATACCCTTTCCTACTTTATTTTGTTTTTTCTTTCCCCACTGAGTTAAATTATGGCTACTTGAATAAGGAGAGAGAGAGAGAGAGAGAGAGAGAGAGAGAGAGAGAGAGATTTACTGGAACACGGGCAACTTCTCAGTGGCTACACTAGTGAAGAAAATACCATTGGTGCCTCTCCCAGCACCAACTAACAGAACCTAGTCCCTCAGTGAGGGCTGGGATCCTCGAACTCCACTCCCATGGTTGATGAAATGGTGGTAGGCCTGCTCTTGTGCAGGCAGCTGCAGCTGCGGTGAGCTCATGAGTGCAGTGGGCCTGTCGTGTCCGGAGCCCCTGCCCCACAGCAGTGAGCTCATGAGTGCGGTGGGCCTGTCGTGTCGGAGCCCCTGCCCCACAGCAGTCCTCCTCGGCCTCTGCCTCTTACAGTCTTTTTGCCCCTTCTTCTGTGACATTCCCTGACCTGTGTGGGAGAGATTTGTCACAGGTAGCTCACTTAAGGACAAGTGATGTCTTTTCCACACTTTGACCTGTCGTGACCATATCTATTAACTTCTGCCCACTGCAAGAAGAAGCTTCTGTGATGGAGGCTGAGAGAACCACTGATCTTTGGTTTGAAGGCAGTTTGACACCTTGTCCACATAGCAAAACAAAACTAGTAGGTTCTCTCCCGGTCGTGACCATATCTATTAACTTCTGCCCACTGCAAGAAGAAGCTTCTGTGACGGAGGCTGAGAGAACCACTGATCTTTGGTTTGAAGGCAGTTTGACACCTCGTCCACATAGCAAAACAAAACTAGTAGGTTCTCTCCCCCTGCCCCACAGCAGTGAGCTCATGAGTGCAGTGGGCCTGTCGTGTCCGGAGCCCCTGCCCCACAGCAGTGAGCTCATGAGTGTGGTGGGCCTGTCGTGTTGGAGCCCCTGCCCCACAGCAGTCCTCCTTGGCCTCTGCCTCTTACAGTCTTTTTGCCCCTTCTTCTGTGACATTCCCTGAGCTGTGTGGGAGAGATTTGTCACAGGTAGCTCACTTAAGGACAAGTGATGTCTTTTCCACACTTTGACCTGTCGTGACCATATCTATTAACTTCTGCCCACTGCAAGAAGAAGCTTCTGTGACGGAGGCTGAGAGAACCACTGATCTTTGGTTTGAAGGCAGTTTGACACCTCGTCCACATAGCAAAACAAAACTAGTAGGTTCTCTCCCGGCCTGCGACCTCCCAGCCCTTTGCTCTTGGCTGTTACAATACTAGGCATGAGTTCCCTCCTAGACAGCGGGCCTCAGTGCCAGCTAAAAAGCAGTTGGTCGCCCCCGTAATCTTCATGCCACTGTTGCATGGACACAACTTGTCGTGCAGGCTGTCATTGAAGCTTGTGTGGTTCACAGCTTGGTAAGATTGTTGATGGCTTTTCTCCCTCAGCAGGGGCTGCAGCACCTTACAGCGCTATGAAATCTTGCCTGCAGAGAGGGAACTTCCAACTAAGATCCAGCTTGGTTTGTCAATGTCCTGCAACCTAAGCGTGTGGTGACTTCAGCAAAAGAGTCTTATGTAGTTCTGGTGGTCAATAAAGGGCACTGGCAAGAGCCTGCAATGTTTTGGGAGTCTGTGGGGCTCTCTGAGTAACAGTTCTTAGGGATCCATCCCTCCTCTGGTTACTGGGGTTTTTATTAAGAACCTTGTGTTTCTGGGTGAAGCGTTTTCCGCCCATACAGAGTGCCGCTATTCAAACCTTTACAACAATTGAAGTTTTCAATAGACTTACAAAATGGTAGGTTTCCACAGGGCATTTTCGACCATTCTTAGTTCTGGTTAACGCTTTCCCCACCCTGTCCTGTCCTCGATACCTACCCCC
>NW_008338533.1:2934261-2943470 GCF_000622305.1 Nannospalax galili | reverse complement strand
TCCTGTCCCCCCATCCCCCTGTTCCCCTGTCCTCCCCCCCACACCAGCATTCCCAGCTCGACTTTCACATGGCACACATTCTGCTGTTACCTCTCTCAAGGCTCCTTTTTCCTGTGTCCTCTAATGGCCCCTTTCTGGGTTTGTGGTCTTTAGAGGCACTCCAGTTTACACACCCTCATCTAGGAATTTGAAGCTAGGATCTACATGTGAGGGAAGAGATACAGAGTTTGTCTTTGGGTCTGGGTAGATCTTGATATAATTTTTTTCAGTTCCATCCATTTTCTTGAAAATTTTGTAATTTTATTTTTCTCTAAGTTGAATAAAATCCCATTGCATATATTTACCACAATATCATTGTCCATTCATCTGTTGATGGCATCTAGGTGGGTTCCATTTCCCAGTTGTGACTAGAACGGCAACGAACTTGGATGTGACACCGTCATTATAGTAGAAGATCAAGTCTTTTGTGTTTGCCCCGTTCTAGTTTGATTTTAGCTGTGATAAAACACTGACCAAAGTCAACCTGGGGAAGAAAGGGCTTACTTCCTTTTGCACTTCCAATGTGGGGTCCATCTTCGAGGGAAGTTGGGCAGGAACTGAACCAGAGACCATGGAGAAACACTGCTTTCTGGCTTGCATCCCTGGCTCACTCAGCAAAGCTTCTTATCCTTCCCAGGCCCTCCTGCCTAGGGATGGCACCACCCACAGTGGTCTGGGCCTTCCCACATCAAGCAGCAATGAAGGAAGTGCCCCACAGACAAGCCCACAGGTCCATTTGATGGAGGAAATTCCCCAACTGAAGTTGTCTCTTCCCAAGTGTTTCTAGTTTGTGTCAAGTTGTCAAAAAACAAGCACAACCCCAGATAGGAAAAACTGGGTCATATGTCAAATCTAATTTTAGTTTTTTGAGAAACCTCCACTCTATGGCCTGTTTTTCATTTAATGTATCTGGAAATAATCTCTTTTCAACATTTTTTATTGAGCTTTTGTACATTTCATATAATAGTTCTTAATCAAATTTAGATCCCCTCCCTCATCCATGCCCTCCCACAACCCCCCACTGGACCTCATGAATTCTGCCATACATGCTAAGTCCTATCTAGTCAAGCAACTCTTATGTGCAGGGATTCATGAGACAAACGTGTGAGGACAAAATATACGAGGCGGCATGATTTGTTTGCGCTGAATCACCAATGATAGGGGAGAAAAAAAATCATGTCTGGCATCCAGAGCTGCCCTGCATACATCTAGTCTGACTGCTTTTGTGCAAGAGCCCAGGCTCTCTCTTTGGACTCACACACTCTACCACATACATTCTCTTAACCCCCTCTCCAGCATTTGCCCCAGCATGGAGCTGACCAGACAACCTGTTCATTATGGCTGATTTTCATTAGTTGCAGGCCACCTGATCCATCTGAATGTCATGGTGTGAAATGGGAGAGCTTCTCACAATGTGTGTGGTGTGTGTGTTTGTGTGTGTGTGTGTGCGTGTGTGTGTGTATGTGCGTGTGTGTGTGTGTGTGTGTGTGTGTGTAGAGACCTGTGGAGGTCAGATGATACTTTATGGAGCTGGATTCCCATTAGATGTGCTTTCCGGCAATGGAAGTCAGGTCATCAGGCTAACATGTTGGGCCACTTTTACCCATTAAGTCATCCCAAAGGCCATCCTTTGTTCTTTTTGACTAAAATGGATAGGGTGTAGAACAAAGATTAGTTGTTAAGAATGAATGTATCTATATACATATATATGTATATATATATATATATATGTGCACCCACAAGTATATATGCACACATATGAAGTGATTTTTTACTCAGGCTTACAACAAATACAGTTCTCTTATCTACGTAGTTTGCACCTTAGAATTTTTTCTGCCTCTGGTAGAAAGCGAGTCTCAGGGCTGGAGAGATGACTCAGTGGTTCAGAACACTGGCTGTTCTTGCAGAAGACCCAGGTTCGAATCCCAGCACCCACATGGCAGCTAACAACTGTCCGTAACTCCAGTTCCAGGGGATCTGACAGCCTCTTCTGTCCTCCACGGGCACTGCACGACACGGGTGCGCTTACCTACGTGCAGGCAATACACGGATACACATAACATAAAAATAATAAATAAAATTTAAAGAAAAGTCTCACTGTACGTGCTTCTCAGAGAACTAGATGTCTTAGTATGATGTGAGATTCTTCATGCAGCTACGGATGCTGCATGGACAGAAAAGAACAGCTTCTCTAGGGTTTAAAGATAGGAATCTGGGGCTGGAGAGATGGTTTGGCAGTTAAGAGCAGTGGTTGCTCTTTGAGAACACCTGGGTTCAATGCCCAGCATCCACATGGCAGCTAACAACTGTCCGTAACTCTAGTTCTAGGGGATCTGATGCCGCCTTCTGACCTCCGTGGGCATTGCACAACACAGGTGCACTTACACACATGCAGACAATCCACTCATAAAATAAAAATAACAAATAAAATATAAAAAAGCAATCTTTCATGCTTCAAGAAAACATGCATCATTGAATTGAGTGCCCCAAGATCACAATGATTATAATTTAGTAATGAGCACCCGTCAGACCATTTTGAAGAACAGTTCTAAGAGGAATGGAGTCCAGGCTCCAGAAGTGGGTGGGTGTATCGTTGCTGCCTAATCTTTTTCCTGTTAATAAGGAAATCTCCACAGAGGATACGTGCCATTAAAATGGCAGGGGAAATGGACATGATGCTCTCTGTTCCTGGGTTAGTTACAGGGGATTGTTTTCTGTGGACACAGCTTTCTATAACTGGATGAGATGAATTCAAAGTCCCTGGTCACACACCACACATCCTAGTGTCTGTTTCTGAAGGATTAGGACAGTAGTGTAGACCTGGTGACCAGGTTTGAAGAGACTCTGCTTATGGGCTCCAAGAGTCCTTGACACTCCTAAAATTATGTACAACGTTTTTTCCAAAAACAAAGGTTTCTGGGAAGGGTGTCTCCAGTTACAAAGCAGTGGGGGAAAGTCATTTCACACACCACTGTGTAACATCTTCAAGACTGGGTGCGTGCTTCCTGGCCCATCTTCCCTGCCTCGTCTCTGCTCCTCTTTTTAAAAATTGTTTTTATTTATTGGCTTGTATTTGTGTGTGTGTGTGTGTGTGTGTGTGTGTGTGTGTGTGTGTGTGCGCGCCGCTCACGCTCCACCTCTGACCACTGGGCGTTTTCCAGCTTGCTTCTGGGTCCGTGTGGACTAGTATGTCAGTTGACAGAATCCTAACAAAAGCGATGTAAGGAAGGGAGACTTTACTTCAGCTCACAGCTTAGGTGGAGTCCATCATGGTGGGGAAGGTGCTTGAGGTAGCCGGTCACACGGCACCCACCATCCGGGAGCAGAGACACGAATTCTGGGCTTGGACCCACTGTGCCATCTCTCTAGATGGAGTGAGGTCCATCATGGTGGGGAAGGTGCTTGAGGTAGCCGGTCACACGGCACCCACCTTCCGGGAGCAGAGACACGAATTCTGGGATTGGACCCACTGTGCCATCTCTCTAGATGGAGTGAGGGGATGCGCACAAGACAGATGGGGAGGCCGGCCTGCTTTGCGACAGCAAAGACCCAGTCCAGCCTCTGCAGATGAACACCAATGCATGCAAAGACTGTGCCCCATGACACAATGGCCACCCTACTGGGCCCAACCTCTTAACAGTTCCACTGCTTACCCTTGTGCTGGAGACTGTGTCCCACTCGGGGGCCCTTGTAGGACAAGCATACCCAAATCAGAGTCCTCCCAAATGTGTCTGCAGAAACGTGTGCCCAGTAAGATTTGCTTGTTCAGTTACCAGATACTTCCACACACCTTCTATCACCGAATCACGCACAACCACTTCACTCCCTGAAAATCCCCCCCCCGCACCTGCCTTGCTTGATCCTGTCGTCTCGAACACCTAACAACCAGTCTTCACCCTTGTTAAAATGCTGTCTTCTGCAAAATGTCACATACTGGAGGCACACCGAGTGTGGCCTTTCATTGATGAGTTCTGTGCTTAGCAACGTGCATGTAAGGTCCATCCCGTCTGTGACTTGATCGCACGTTGGTTGTATGTCATCTGCCATGTTTCTCCCTTTTTACCTCTGGCCCTTCGAGCTGTGGTGGTCATGAACAGAACTGGTAGAGAGAGTCGTGTGCAGATGTATACCTTTCCAAAGCAACATAGTTTTATTCGAACAAGAGTAAAATTGCATTTATCTTGGGAGAGACGCCCCGCTCTTTTCCAAAGTGGCTGGGTGACTTCCTTTCCCTCACATTAATGGATGGGCTGGTCCCTCACACTTTACTAGCATTTTGGATGGCCAATGTTTCCTTTAACTACTCAAAGAGTTACACAGTAATGTCCAATTATTATTTTAATTGGAAATCCTCTGATAGGAACTCCTGTGCAACATCTTAAGTGTTTATTTTCCATATGTGTATTTTCTTTGAGGAGGTAACCTATTTTTTTCTTGTTTTATTCCATTATAGTCAGATAGAAAATAGGAAGTTATCTCAACTTTCTTGTATTTGTTAAGAGTTGTTTTGCAACCTGTTTTTAATACTTTTTTCTTTTTTAAAAAATATTTTATTCATTATCTTTATTTTATGTGTATGAGTGTATTGCCTGCACGTAAGTAAGTGCACCCACATTCTGCAATGCCACAGAGGTCAGAAGACAGTTTCGGATTCCCCTGAAACTGGAGTTAAGGACAGCTTGTAGCTGCCATGTGGGTGCTGGGAATCAAATCCGGGTCCTCTGCAAGAGGAATCACTGCGTGCTCTTAACTGCTGAGCCATCTCTCCAGCCTGTATTGTTTAATACTTTTCTGAGGCTGGAAAAATGCCCAGAAGTCAATATATAGTGCTCGCTGCTCTTGCAGAAGACTGGAGTTTGGTTCCCAGCACCAGGTACCTCACAAACTTCTGAAACTGCATCTCCAGGGGGATCTGACGCCCTCTTCTGGCCTCCCTGGGCACCCACACATATGTACATGCTTACACATAGACACACATGCATACAGATAATTTAAAATAACAATAAATTTTTTAGAAGTTTTCTTACCGAGTCTTTAGTGATTTCTTTGTATGCTCTTCAGATACAAGTTCTGTGAATATTTTCTTCCAAGTCTGAGGCTTCACCTTTTCATTCCTTCAAGACAAGAGTAAAGGCAGACTCAGCTACATTTTTTTTTTCCTTTCCTGCATCACGATTTGGGTGTTTTAATTTAAAATGTGTGGCAAACCCAATGTTACCTGAATTTTATACTGTTTTCTTCTCTGTGGTTTAAATATTTAAGTTTTACCTTTAGACATACAATTTGTTTTTGGTTTTTGTCTTTTTGAGACAGTGTCTTCCTATAGCCCCAGCTGGCCTACAACTTGCTGTGTAGATCAGGCTGGCCTCGATCTCACAGAGACCCGCCTGCCTCTGCTGAGTACTGGGGTTAAAGGCATGTGCCACCATACCTGGCTTAGGTGTACAATTTGATGTCTGTGAAGTGTCAGGTGTGTGTTGAATCTCCTTGATTGGCTGGTGGACACCCTGTGGCACCGTTTATTGATAACTGCCTTCTCGTTGAGCTGTCTGCTGTGAGGCGTCTCCTGACTATTTCTGTGGTGTCCTTCAGAGGTCTCCACGCTGTTCTCGGCTGTTCCTGTCTATTCATTCAGCAGTGTTTTCACGGTTCGATTTCTCTAGCTTTACAGTGAATGTTAAGGTCAGCTAGTGAGAATCCCTAAGTTTATTATTTTACAGGTTTTTTTTTTTTTTGGTTCTTGTGAGTCTCTTGCAATTTTTATCAACGTTATACTTGACTTACCCATGACATCGCTTGCCTGGGTTTGATTGAGATTTTACTAAATTTATAAGTCAAGCTAGGAATAAATTACATTTTAACATTATTCAATCTCTTGCCCATGACTGGGTCTCCATGAATTTACTTTGCTTTGGCTCTTTCATCAAAGTGTTCTTTTATTAACATTTAGCTTCTGTGCCCATTTTGTTAAATTTCTACTGAATAACTTTAGTTTTTAGGTAAATTTCTACATGGTATTCTAAAACACTGTACTAGTTAGCTCTCTATTGCTGTGAAAAACACGCTGACCAAAATCAACTTGGGAAAGAAATGGTCTATTTGGCTTGCATGTCCTGATCATAGTTCAACACTGAGAGAAGCGAGGGCAGGAGCTCAAGGCAGGAACCTAGAGTCAGGAGCTGAAGCAGAGTCCATGGAGGAACACTGCTTACTGGCTTGCTCCTCTGGTCTGTGCTCAGCCTGCTTTCTTACACAGCCCAGGCCCACCTGCCCAGGGGTGGCACCACCCACAGTGGGCTGGGCCCTCCCACATCACTCAGCAATTAAAAGGCCTCAGACATGGACACAGCCAATCTGATAGATGAAATTCCCCAGATTAGGGTCCCCTTTCCCAGGTGAGCCAAGTTGGTGATTAAAACTAAAGCAGAAACCCTGAGCTGCAAATAGCCATCACTGGTATTTTGAAAAAGAAGTTTTGTATTAGCTTTATGTCTGGAAGCTTGCTATCCTTATCTGTTCAACAAACAATCCTTAGCAGGAGACTGGGGACTTGGCTCAGTGGTTCAGATGTATACTGCTCTTGTAGAGGACTGAGGCTCTGTTTCCAGTGCCCATACTGGACAGATCACATCTGCTTGTAACTCCAGCTCCAGGGGCTCCGAAGCCCTCTTCTGGCCTTTGCAGGTACCTATACATACATACATACATACATACATGCACATAGATGTAAATAAAGATAAAATCTTAAAAAAAAAATCCTTAGGAGAGAGTTCTTCTGAGTTTTTAGAAGGAAGGCATCTACAAATGGCAATCATGTCGCACGAAAACAGACCAATTTCTTCCCTCCTAAATGCTATGATTTTGTTCCTCTCTTTGTAGCAGTCAGGACTTTCTGTGTGCTGTGGAAAGGGGCAGGAGAGGATGTTGCTATTTTCCCAGTCACAGGGGGAAAACCCTTAGCGTCCCACTCTTAACTACGATGCTAGCTGTAAAGACATTTTAAAGGCTCTCTACCAAGTTGAGGTAGCTCTACTTTTCCTAGTCTGATGAGTTAAAAAAATATATATTTTAAATTTTATTTATTATTTTTATTTTATGTGTATGAGTGTATTGTCTGCATGTGTGTAACTACACCCGTGTCGTGCAATATCTGCGGAGGTCAGAAGAGGGTGTCAGATTCCCTGGAGCTGAAGTTACAGACCATTGTTAGCTGCCATGTGAATGCTGGGAATTGAACCCAGGTCCTCTGCAAGGCAGCCAGTGCTCTTAACTGCGGAGCCATCTCTCCAGTCTCTGATGGCATTTTTTTTTTATCATGAATGTATGTTGGATTGTGTCAAATGCTTTAGTTGATATAATATTATTTTCTTTAAAATGTTGACAGGAATATCTTCCAGGTGAATCAACTTTGTTGTCCTTATACAATGCTGGTCTATATCCTTGATCTTTTTTTATTTTTGAAGTCTGCTTTGTCTGAAATTAATACAGCAGGTTCAGTTTTCTTTTGATTAGTCTTAGCATAGTATTTATTTTACTATCCCTTATTAGCCTATCTGAGTATTTCAGATGAGTTATCATAGCTCAGATACGGGATTCATTTCCGTAATCCCATCTCATAACTTCTTACATGTTAACTCTTCATAAAGACTATTCACAGAGTGATCGTTGCTGTAGTTAGATTTGTGTCTACCGGTCTGTAACCACACTCATTCACCACACAGTGACAATATCATCAAGGACAGAGAGCACATATTACAGCAGCCACGTGACCTCACGGTGGAGCTGAAGACTACCCACTGCACAAAGACGGCTGGCATCATAGGCTGTGCATCGTGTCGTGCTCACATGGACGTGTCTTTGAGTTCAGTGGAGACTTTCTTGGCCCTTGGGGTGCCAAAGTCCTGAAGAACTCACTGGTTCCTAGAGCCGCCCCAAGTCAATGGCTTTTGGTTCTTGTCTCCCAAATTGGAAGAACAAAGTCCATAGACCATACAGATGGTACATGTTACAGAAAAGTTTATTACAGGTTCTTAATTGGGAGCATAGGGGGAGAACAGAGTCCTGTACAGCAGGCAGGTTCCAGGAACGGCATACCATTGAAAGGCTATCTGAGGGGCTTTTAAAGACTTATGGCAGAAACTGGGGTGAGGTATGAGGAGGAGGACAGGTGGTCAGCCCACTTGGCCCAGGCATGAGGTGTCCAGGTGTCTTCTTCAATTTCAGTCACGTCCTCACGAATAACTTCCTAGCAAGGGTACTGTTTCAGTTTGCTTTTTGCTCTGACAAAACACTGGCCAAAACTAACTTGGGGAGGAAAGGGCTTATTTGTTCTACATCTCCCAGGTGACACAGTTCATCAGGAAGCCCAAGGTAGGAACTCAGGGCAGGAACCTAGAGGCAGGAGCTGAGCACAGGCCATGGAGGAACTGCTTACCGGCTTGCTCCCCTGGCCCCTGCTCAGCCTGCTTTCTTAGACAACACAGGCCCACCTGCCCAGGGGTGGCACCGCCCACAGTGGGCTGGGTCCTCCCACATCATTCAAAGTTTAAGAAATACTACTGGATGGCCACGGGCCGGTCCAATGGAGGAAATTCCGCAGCTGAGGCTCTCTCTACCCAGGTGTGTCAAGTTGACACTAAAGCTGTTCATCACAGTAAGAAACAAGTAGGAACCAGAGCTCACTCTGCCGTTCCTGGTCTCAGCAAAGACATTCTCAGAACCGCTGCTTTGGGGCCCTCCCCCCATGACCACTTAACGTCTTGTCATCACCATCACCTAGTTTGTCCAAGGCCCTGAGTTTGGTCCCCAGCACTGGGAATAAAAGTACTCAAAGACGTAAAGCTGGGTCTGCGTTTCCCACACTACATGCTCAGCGGTCATCCCGGGCAGAAGTCCTGTGCTGTTGGGGAAGATGAAGCAGAACTTTCTGTGGCTCAGTTTTGTCTAGCTTTTGGACCATGTTACAAGGCCATGGTGAGTGCGCTGGATAGCTTTAGTGTCAACTTGACACACCTGGGTTGAGGGAGCCTCAATCGGGGAATTGCCTCTATTGGACTGGCCTGTGGCCATGTCTGAGGGGCATCTTCTTGATGAGTGATGTGGGAGGGCCCAGCCCACTGTGGGTGGTGCCACCCCTGGGCAGGTGGGCCTGTGTTGCATAAGAAAGCAGG
>NW_008338533.1:2905885-2932679 GCF_000622305.1 Nannospalax galili | reverse complement strand
GTTCCTCCATGGCCTGTGCTCCAGCTCCTGCCTCCAGGTTCCTGCCCTGAGTTCCTACCTTGGGCTCCCCTGATGAACTGCGTGTGACCTGGGAGATATAAGACAAATAAACCCTTTCCTCCCCAAGTTGGTACTGGTCAGAGTGTTTTGTCACAGCAATGAAGAACAAACTAAGACAGTGAGCGACTGACCTCTGTCTGCTAGGTGGCACATGTTGGCTGCATGACTCTGCCACAGGGATCATCTCCTAACGCTTTATCAGAGTGTGTTCATAAAGTGATGCATGGCTCATCCACTGCACTTTGCTTTCTGCCTCGTCTGGTGTGAACTGAGTGTACGTGTGTGTGTGTGTCTGTGTGTGTGTGTTTTGTAGGCATTAGACCCATGGTCTTGTACAAGCTAAGCAAGTGTTCTACAATGAGCTATCCTCCCCAGGAACCGAGCACTGTCCACGATTTAAATCTGCATTCCGATAACACTGCAGTTTCCTTCCTCCTCAAGTCAGGCTTTTAAACTGAGGACGCCCCAGGTCCTCGCAACCTCTTAAAATGACTATCATTCATTTTGCCGTGCTGTAGACTACAGTCACTCAATAAAGTTTTATTACTTGGAACAAGCATTTATCTATTAGGTCAGTTAAGAGTAATATATATATATGTGTGTGTGTGTGTATATGTGTGTGTGTGTGTGTGTGTGTATTAGGGCCTATAGAATCTAATTTGTGTCTCCAAATGTCCTTCAGTGTGGGTCTGTCCACTGGAGCCTGGTTGCCTGGTTAACCTACCAGGAGTCACATCCTTGAAAGAGACTGACTCTCTCCCTCCCAGCAGCCAATCAGTTGACAATAGTTCCTTAGGTAGGGTTGTTATACTCATAGATGAATACATTTGTCAACTTTATATATATAATTTACATGTATTGATTCCTTCTTTGGTTATTTAAATGTATATTTCTGGAGATCTCAGGTTTTGACATGATTTTATGCTCTCTGGACCTGAAAATTGTTTTTCAGAGTCAGTCTTTTGGCTGTGAGTTTCTCATATGAGTTTCTCATTTTTGATATGTTTGAGAAAGCATTTCTCTTTAAAAATATTTTGAAAGTTTTATTTATATTTTACGTGTATGAGTGTTTTGCCTGCATGTATGTAAGAGCATCATGTGTGTGTAATACCCACACATGAGTTGTAGGAGGCCAGAAAAGGGTGTAGGAGTCCCTGGAACTGGATTTACCTATGGTTGGTAACAGTCATGTGGATGCTGGGAACTGAACCCAGGTCCCTTGCAATAGCAGCCAGTGCTCTTAACTCCTGATCCATCTATCCAGATCATTCCTTCTCTTTTGAAGGATAATTCTGGGAAAATCTAGGTTGGTGGATTTTTTTCTCTTTGCATCTCAAACTTTTCAGTCTACTCAGTTCTTCCGTGGTTCCCGGTGAACATTCACTCCGTACCCTTTTCCAGTGTAAATAAGTTCTCTTATTTCCTTAGTTTCTTCAGGGATTTTCCTTTTTGTCTTTGGTATTTTGTAGTCTGAAAATGAAATGTGTGCATGTGGTAGCCCGTGTGCGTGTGGGAGCCCGTGTGCGTGTGGGTAGTTTAGTAGTCGTCTTGGTCACGTTCTGTGTTTCTTGAATCTCTGAAATACTGACTGGTGCTTATTCTGGAGGATTTTCACACACTGTTGTCCCAAGACGCTTCTTTGGCGTGCGCCCTCCGTCTCCCTCTGGGTTTCTGGTTGTGGCAGTGTGCCTCGCTGTTTGTCCCAGATTCTTGGATATTGCCTTATTTGTGGGTTTGTCATGGCTCTTTAAAATTTCCCTTTTCTCTTTGTATTTTAAGTTTCTGCTGACTCACCTTTATGGTCACTAATCATTTCTATTGTTATGTTTCCTGCTGATAAATCCCAAAGGCATCCTGGTGCTTCTAATTTCTGGTGTTTGAGTCTTAGCGTTTTCATCTTTAATGCCGCCTCCTCACTAGAGTCCCTGACATACTAAGCATCTTTGGTTTAAGTTCCCTGGCTGATGGTCTAAAGCCTGTGTTGTATCCAACCCTCATGCTTGCCTGGTCTTTTTGGACTGCTTTCATTTTGCCTTTTGGCGCACCTTGTCACTTTTTTGCTGAAAGCCAGACATACTGTATCGTTTAATAGACACCGTGGTAAATCTGCCTTAGTGTGAGACTTTATGTTCCTCTGGCCCAGAGCCAGGGCCATGCTTGGTATAGACATGGTTGTTAGAGGCTTTGAATTCTGCCCAGGTTTTTGTCCTGTTGTCTTGGGTTTCTTTAATGGGTGACTATGCATGCTTTGGAGCTCTTTCGATTCCAAATCATCCTCCACTAGAGCTCTGTTGGCAGATGGAGGCTGGAGAACAGAGCGAGCACCCGATAATCTTACGATCAGACTGAAGGTCCTCATTTTAGCAAGCCGTGAACTTGAGCCTTGACTCTCTCCAGTGTTGGTTCCTCAGCCCATCTCATGAGTCACAGATGGCCTTTCCCTGCAAGGTTTTCACCAGGAGAACAGCCCTTCCCCGTTACAGAGAATGCTTCAGGTATTTCCCAAGGACTGTTCTTTCTCCCTCCTCTGGGGTTTGGGGGAGGAGGGCTCCTTGGATCTTCACTTCAAGAAGCCAGTGAGGTCCTTAGGTAAAGTTTACTAAGAAGCTGGTCCCTCAACATTCTCACTCTCCAGTTGGTCTACGTGTGGCCTCCAACAATCCATTGGTGCTTCTGAGTGTCCACTCGCTTGTGGGTCCAGCAGCTTCACTTGTGGGTCCAGCAGTCTCGGGGGTGACTCTCAGAAGTCACCTGTCTTCCCAGGCCATGGTAGGATTGGCTTGGTAACTAACAGCTGTTCTCTGACAGCCTAAAAAGCCACTGGTTTCTGTTTGTTCATTTTCTTCTTATGGTAAGTATGAAGTGATGATCACTAAGCTCTTAATGTGTTAGGTCAGCGCAAGCAGATGTCTGTTTGGTCTCTGTTTGGTCTCATTTTTATTATCTGAGCAACTTGCAGGAGGTTCCTTTAGGTCTGGAACATGGAGGAAGGCAAGTGGGACAGGTGGGGACAGGGAGGCCCGGCGGGGACAGGGAGGCCCAGCAGGACAGGGAGGCCTGGCGGGGACAGGGAGGCCCACAGGACAGGGAGACCCAGCAGGACAGGGAGGCCCGGTGGGGACAGGGAGGCCCTGTCCTTCCCTTTGCTGTTGTCATGACAGATTGGTTCTTGGTAAGAGGATTGTGTAAATTAATTTCCACTTGCTCCAAGACCCCAACTGGATTCTGGAGAGTTTCTGTTGCCATCCTTGAGCTAACTCTGCTGGCAGGCGCTGTGGTTCCTGTCATCCAAAGAGGCCCATTTTGAGATTTGCCTGATCTGAGTTCCACCCAGCATCTTGGTGCTTTCCCTTCTTACTTCTCTGGCATTTATATCCTGTTATACTGAGTATCTGTTAAAGCAGGTCTTAGTCAGGGAGCAATATTGATTTTTATCCTTTTGCCAAAACATCTCTGCCGTGTCCTTGACAGGGAGACAGCTCCCTCGGTGCCTGCCATACCTCGCAGGACCCAGCCATATGTATTTTGGGCCACATTCGCACACCATGTAGTTTGTGGTTTCTATTCTGTGACTGTTCTCATTCTTCACTGAGCTCTATTTGATTTCAGGAGATGTGGGGAGCGTCAAAACTAAGCAACCACTCCTGCTCTTGACCTCTGTTCCAAATTTAGAAATAAGAAAGAAAAAGTCTGGAAAAGTGGCAAATGAGTAGCTGGGCCATTCCGCTGCCTGGGGTAGGCTCAGGAGCCAACAGTGCCTCTGCAGAGGTACCTAGAGCCTCCTTCATGAAGGCACACGGCGCCCTGCAGCCTCCTTCAGGAGCACCCCCCACCCACTGCACCCAATTCTCCCTCCTAGCTCCTGAGATCTAGAAATTACCATTGTTCTTTTTGCTATTATGTGTTCCTTGTTTGAAATTTTTTTGGCGTCAAGATGGTTTTAAAGGCAAATTTATTATTTCTCTACTTGCAAACTTTTCCAGAAATTCTTATTCTATGCAGCCAATGTCACTGTAATATCAGAACTAGACGAAGATGTTACAAGACAATAAAGCTACAGATCAGTATCTCGTGTACACGTGTGGTCATGTGTAAACATTAGCCCAATGCAGCAATACATATAAAGAGTCATACATCATGAGCAAGTGGGATCTGTCAGTACTGGAGCACCAGTGCAGGAACTCCACCACATCAATAGACAAGACAACAGAGCATTTCCCCATCCACGGTAAAAAGAGTCTCAGCAAACTAGGGATAGATGTTTCTCAACTTTATTTGAAAATCAGCAAATATAACATTTAATGGTAAAAATCAAAACACGAAACCACAACAAACCCTGAAGCGTCCCTGCTAAAGTTCTGAATGAGGCACAGATGGTTTCTCTCCCCACAGCCTTGCCACATAGCACCAGATGCCTGAGAGAATGCACAGAACTTTGGGAAGGGGAGACCGCACTGATACCTGCTGACAGCACGCTGTAAATACAGAGCACTTCGCTCTTCCTTAGACGAATCGGGCTCCTTGAACTTGACTCTGATGGGGTGACACTAGTGAGAAGGACAACTACATGTGTGTTTTCTTCACAATGTATTAAAAAACCAATCATTTAATATTCTAAAGATCCCTCCATCCACCTTAACACACACATCAACATGGGGGCATTGCTTTTTAACAGATACAGGCACGCCAATGAACTCTTCAGGAGAGAGCTATTTTTTTAGTAACTATGCCAGATTCCTTCTCCAAGGCAGACAATTTTCAAACAAAAATACTTTCAGCCAATATGGTTTTTCAAATTGCATCTGATTAATTACTTGCACAGCAATATAAAAATATTTTAAATATATTTGCATTTATGTAAACAACTATGTCAATGCAATTTTTGTTTAAAAGAAAACTGGCTGTTTATTTAGAAAGCTAAAAGAAACATCAAAATCTGTTCTTAATAACAAAATTTATTGAGTTACATAAGAATGTGTGTTGGAGGAGAAATGGAATTTATTTGGTGTCAGTCATATTTTATTGTAAAGCCAGGAATAGATGGCATATTTTCTGGGCCTGTGACCTCTGTCAGAGGCCTGCCTTGTGCTACATGGTTCTATTTGGACAGGACATTTCCAGAGCATTGCCTCACCTGAAAGACTGACCAGCCCTTCTGCTCTTCAGAAGTAAGGCAAGCAGGGACAAAATTAACAGGGTAGATTCCAGGAAGGAAGTCAGCTTTGACCAGGGGCCTTCCTAATCACCAAGCAAATGGACAGAAACAAACTTGTCCAGCAAGGGAGGTGAGGGGCAGAATCAGGGACGATCCCAGACGCTCCCCAGACACAACCCAGAAAACCTCAGAAGTGGTCAGCAGAGGAGGGACACAGCACCTGTGTGTGTTCTGTAGGGGGAGTGGAGAGGGGTCAGCATGTAGCCCTGAAGTCTAGGGAAAAATAAAGAGGAAGAATTCTCTCCCACCCCCAAAGCTATCATAGGTAGGATGCCCTTGACTTGGGGAAGTAGAGCCAAACAACAGGGGAGGGGCCTTGAGCCCAACTTCCTGCTCCCTGTTATGGGGGAAGCCGCTGTCCTTAATGCCCTGTCCGTTAAGGCTCTGCTGCCTCTTCGTGGGAAGCCTAATGGTTTGGTCTCTCACGTGTGCTTTGTGAATGGAGCCTTTGAGAAAACGGGTGGTAGACGACGAGAGACCTTTTCAGGGACGTGTCAGGAGCTCACAGTCCTGTGGACACACGTGAAGCACGCTGTGCCTGTGACCTGACCGAGGATGCTGGGGTCCAACAACCCAGGAGTCCATCTCTCCCAATGGGAGCCAGAGAGGAGGTTTGGCAGTCGAAGAAACAGAAAATCCAGGGCCGAGGCGCCCTGTGCATCTTTCCTCAGTGCGCCGCTGTCACCTTGGCCGATCACCTATGCCAGAATGCAATCACGGGAGGGAAGAGAGAACAGCAGGTCCTAATTCCTCACTAACCCGGCCTGAAGGCAGAGCAGTGGGCAGATCCTGACCCCAGCAGGAGGGGAAGTGCAGGCGGCGGGGCTGGTTTGGGGCAGCTTGTCCGCGGTGCTGCTGAACGCAAAACCCGTGTGTGCAGCCCGCAAAGTGTGCGGTTTAGGTCATTGTGCACACGGCATAAACGTGCCCAGATCTGCACTTGAAACTCGTGCTGCAGTCAAAAGGTGGAGAGCATCACTCGTGATGATGATCCAGAATATTAACTGTGTTTAGACTAAGGTTAAACAGCAAATAAAATGCACGATGACAAGTCCGGAAGAAAACGTGGAAAGTTACTTATACTCGGCACCTTTAAGGGCACGTCGCTCGCTTGCTTTGTTTCTGTTCCTTCTAGTTTTTGAGACAGGTCTGACTGTAGCAAAGGCTAGCCTGGAACTCACTATGCAACCCAGGCTGGTCCCAAATTTGGATCATTGGTCAGTCTGGCTTCAACTGGTGGTAATCCTCCTGCCGCAGCCTCCCAAGTGCTGGGACTGCAGCATGAGCAAGCGCGGTGTCTGCTTCTTCCTGCTTTTCTGCCGCTGAAGTAGCAGGTTAGCCCTCCGCAGAGCGAAGTAGCGGGTTAGCCCTCCGCAGAGCGAAGTAGCGGGTTAGCCCTCTGCAGAGTCGATCGAATTCCGAGCTGGGCTTTCACTCACCAGCAGTGAGCACGCGGGCAGGAGTGAATGGCAGGTTCCAGAAGCCCTGGATCTGATAGGGATCTCCCAGCTTCTCACACTATGTCCGGTGCCCAGGATCTTGACGAATATTGATGGAGGAGGAAAGGGCCGAGTTTAAAGTGCCGACTTCTACACCTGCGGTAAGAACCCCTCTGCCACTTAGCGCAGCATGTCTGCCGCCTTCCAGCCCTGGTCTGCAGAAGTCTCAGGGTGCTGAGGAGCTCGGTTCTTTCCCAGGCACAGAGGAGTGGCGGACGTCTTGCCCTCTCTGGCTTCTAAGAAGCCTGTGGGTTCCTCAGCTGGACTATTTTCTGCTGTCTTCAAAGTCCTGTGGCATCTTCTCTCTGACTCCCTCTTCACCCTCTGTTCCATCCAAAGACGTGTGTGGTCACAGGCCCACACTGGACAGGACAAGCTAAGTGCACTTTAATACTTTTGAGAACTCAATTTTTCTTCAGTTTGTGACACTGTCAAATATTTCTTATGGGATAAAGGGCCACCCATATTAAAGGGCGGAATCACGCCCTTGGGAGTTTATTGAGTCCGTATACCTACCTCATAGTTCAGATTGCTCAGACTGCTTCTGTAATGGGATGGCAGGTTCTGACCACTGGCTGTTCTGCTCCACCTAACCCACTGGTACTCTCTTCCAGTAGTCCTATAGGTGCCTGGTGAGGTGGGTGGGCGCCACGGAGTTCCCTGTATTCTGCAGTAACAGGCCATCCCTCTTCCCATCCTGGAGGATAGCTGTTTTGTTAATAGTGGTACCTGCCGGTTTACTGCCACACCTCAGGGGCAGATCCAGGAGACGATGCTGGAACATCTGCTCTGTCAATAGCCTTCCTGTGTCTGAAGCTGATCTGTCCGCTGGCTCCAGTCCTGACTCTGGCCTCACTTCCTGCGGTTCTCAGTGCCCCCACTGGTGGGATTGGTGCGGTATTTGTCAACTTGGAATTATCTGGAAGCTATAAAAATGTCCACATCCAGGCCCTGCTCCCAAAGGCTGTCTGTAAATATTTTCTGTGGGACTGAGACACAAGTCTTGTTTGCTTTTATAAATTTTAATTAAAAGGATTCTCCTAACCCTTCCCGAAGCCCTCTCTTCCCTATGTGTCGTTACTCTGAACTGAGTAAGTTGCAGACCTGATGCTCCTTTACCTCTAATTGTTTCTAAACACAAGAAACTCTTGCATACAGCCACAGACAGTTACTAAAAGTAAGAAAGCAAACAATTTAAAATTTTATTTTCAGGCCTTATTGAAATGCTGCCATTGTTCCAAGGGTGTCTGGAGAGCAAAGGAAAACTTGACTTTTTAACGTTAGGTCTTCATTTTTTAAAACCCAGTGGAAGAATGAATGTCCATTTTCTTGGAGATGAGAATTTCATTTGTAATGTGATTTTAGCTCTTTTATCAACATGTCCTAATGCAGTACAGTGTGACACGTCTACACACGCATGCAGTGTTTGGCTCTTCCCGTGGTTTCCTTATATTGGAGCTCCTCATAGCCAGGGTATCATGGACCACAGGGGGGATTATCCTGGACTGTCGCCACCCTGCTGGTGTTGGCAACGAAGTAGAAAACCAGCTTATAGCAGGGTTGGGGCAGCCTGAGAAAGGCTCTGGCAGGAGCAGAAGCTTCTAGAGCCTCCTGTACCTCAGGAGCAGTTATTTACAGGACAGCACTTGAGGGGCCACAAGGGAGTAGAGAGTGGACTTGAAGGGTAGGCATTGGGCTTCACCATGACTCTGCCCTCATGTGCTCAGAAGAATGAAGGGTTTCGAACGTCTTCAGTGTGTCTCTACCACCGCCCTGCAGCTCTAAGGGTGGAGGCAGCCTGTCCACACTTCCAAAACTGCTGACCAGTGACCCAGAACTAGGTGGCTCCTTGGGAACATAGGTTGCCGTAGGGCCACTGCACCTGGCAGGGAGTCCTGAGTGCAAACGTGGAGGGTGGGATCAGGCAGTCAGGAAAGGCCCCAGTTGGTTAGGGTCCACCTGCAACTTCCCTAGAGACCTCTTCTGTTCCACGGAACAGGTGCTCAGGGGCTGCAGAGGAAAGTAAAGAGCTTTGGCCAAGAGGTTAACTGGGGGGCAGGAAGAAAGAGCAGCTTTGAGGGGACCCAAACAGACTGATCTGCCATGGAGCCAGGATTGGGGAAATGAGTTAAGTGTCATGTGGGTGCTTTCTTACCCTATGTTAGGCCATAGTAGGGTAATAAAGTGAACCATCAGTACACTGTCTGGATTTCTCGTGTACGAGCTCAGAATACCCCAAACAGTAGCCCTGGTTGTGTCCAACCCTGTCACCTTGATTCACATATTAAACAACTCAGTTCTGACCCATTTGATTGATTCAGGGTGCAGGGTCAATCCCATTCAATGCAGAAAGGGACTATCCAGGCATCAGAACCAGGAGGCATGGCACTGTGGCTCATCGGGACCTGTCATTGCAAAGTAGATACCACATTATTTAGGGGCCATTGATGATGTATTGCGCAGATACCATGAGAATGAACATTTCGGACAGTGAAAGAGAGCATGGGCTTGGCTGTTGGCCGGGTGCACATCCAGGCCATGCTCACCTGTGCGCCAAGCAATATGGATGCTAACCTGGGCTTCCTGACATCTGGTTACTCCTCAGACCTGCCTTAATGGGGGAAACTAGTGACCCTCTAAGTCGACTCCTGTACAAACTAATTTAGTAATCATAGTTTAGAAGAGCCAAGGGTGAATATTCTTACCAGAATTGTAGGCTGGATGGAGAAAATAAAATTAAGGTATCTTTGTGTGCACTTGGTTTTGTGACTTGAAACTACATGCAGTTTTTCTTTATTTCAAAGGAGAAGCACTCGTCCCAGGATCTCTGGAGCTGTGTGGTGAGAACTTGCTGTCTTCCGCATCAGGTGAGTTTTCCTCACACCTTGAAACCTCCTGCTCTGCTCCTGCTCAGGGAGTGAAGGCTAAGAGGCTTGTGAAGGTAGGTAAAAATGAATTATGATGAAATGAAGCCTGAACAGTTTAACAATAATTTCTAAATACAACCAAGGAAAATAACACTGTTGTTGTTCTTAGTCATGTCTAAACAACAACAACAACAAAATCACTGAACACAGTCCTCTAAGTTTTCCTATTGTATTTATGTGTGGTAACACTCATTCTTCCTCTATCAACACACATTCCCTTATAGGGTAACACAAACAGTTAACTTAGATACTAGTGTTTTAGCTATCATTACAAACAGTCCCTGGATTATACTGCCTATTTAAATTTACTATGATGCTACATTCACATACAATTTTTTTTGCAATGTTAAGTATTTATTGTGTTCCTAAGTAGTTCTTAAGTAGCCATAGTTGTCTAAACTGGTTTGCTTTGTGACGTTACACTGTAAGAAATTAAAAAGACCCAAACTTTGCATTTGAGCTTCCAGTCCTCTGTTCCCGTGACATGCTCAGAGCTGTGGAGACAGAGTCCTCCAGCACCACCCACTCCCACGTCACTCATGTTGATGCCATTTCCAAGCAATCTGGTACTATTGCTTCTGTTGGTAAATTAAACTCCCAAAATAACACCTCTGGCTTCTCAGAGCCTTTAAAGAAAGGCTTGGTTGTCTGGGGCGTCTCCAGGGGCAATAAACAGACCTCTTTTGTTCCTGCAGGAAACCGAGTTATACTGGGTTCTGCTCAGTCACAAATGGTATTACAAGTCTTGTAAGTAAATACATGGAACCTAATTTGGACAATTTGATTTTTCATCTCCAAAGTGTTGAACTGTATTTTTTTCTTCTTTCATTTATTTATTTTTATGGGGCTTTTGGCTACTTTAACATTTTCCCCTCTGAAGGGGTAACCCTAAAATATTTTAATGATTAGATAAAAGCTCCCAAATATTTTCGACATTTTCAGCCTTTGGAACAGAGTTTGTTGCTAACAGGCCCAAGGACATTTTGACTTTTAGCCAAGAAACTTGCTACATTTCTTTGGGGTCTTTTTACCCTAACTGCCTAGCCAATTCCTACCTCCTATTCTTATCACACCATCCTCTGAAGGGGTTACCCAAATCGCCAATAGGAAATAGGGAAGCAGACCGCTCTGGCTTCTTCCATGCTGAACAGGGACGCAGGGTGAGGCAATTGGAGTACCCCATTCAGTGGGTCTATCTAAAAGACTCCCAAATTGCATAACTCTTATCTCCAAGGAGAAAAGAAAGTCCTTGAGTCGTGAATAGGAGATGTGAAGGAGAAGCAACGGCAAGAGTAATTAGCATTACAAGTTCTAGGCAGGAAACTAGAAAAAAGAACAGGGCAATTTTCAAATGTTCATATGAGAGTTCATTGGAATTTCTTGACAAGGGCTTCCAAAAGCATCCCTCTATTGGGTTCCTCCTCATTTTTCTTTTGTCTTGCAAGGCTGGACTCTAGAGTGATGGATTCAGGATTTGCTTTCAGGTATTTTGATAGCTATTGGAGTGGTTAGAATCAGTGTCAGTTCCCTCTCAAAGACTTCAAGATAACTGAGGGGTTGCTGAGGTGTATTATGACCTAAGGGTATGCACACTGGAAAGCCTTTACCCAGCATGGGTCATGCCTTCTCTTCCTAGCCTTCCACAGACCATATACTTTAGCCCTCCCCAAATCCAGGAGACCATGTGTGATTAGGGTCAAATTACATACATGAACTGTATGTTTTAAGAAGCTTCCATATCTGGGATTCTGTGTTGTAGGGTAAAGTTTAAAAAAACAAGAATATAAAAATAGATAAAATAGAAGGTGATGTCACAGATCCCTGGGGTCAAGGCAGAACTATACAAATCAGAGAGAGAGAGAGAATCAAATATAAATATAGGACTCATAATTGAGAATTTTGACCTTTTCAATTTTATATAAGTAATTCGATTATGATTCTCCTGAGCAGACATGCAAGATGTAATTTGTTACGTAAAAGATATGACTAATAAAAGATTTGTATAAAGAAGTTCATAAAAGGAGCACTGATTGGTGCTTTTTTAACGATATCCAGCTTGCCATGTGAATATAATGCGTAGTTTCCATTAGAGAACAGGAACTAAAACGGCTTTCAAATTACTCCTGTAACGAGTCCATTTGGAATGGTGTGTTCTATTTTCATAATGACAACTGTTATTTTAATGATCCACATCTACTTTAAAATCAGGGAGAAATATTGCAACAATACAGATAGAATTGAAACATTTTTTTCATGATGAAATTGAACTGAAATATTCTTTATGAAAACAGGTTTGGTGTATAAATTTTTAAAACTATTTTTAAAGTGTATTAAAGGTGGCTGGGCATGGTTCTACACACCTGCTCTTAGCACAAGAGGGTTGATGCAAGTCTAGAGCCAGCCTAGGCTACATACTGAGCTCCAGCCCAGCCAGAATGGCAGTCTCAAAAGATTCTTTAAAATATATCCTTTGTTAGATGGACTTGACTTGGTGTCTGTGTGTGTGTGCACGTGCATGTGGGCGTGTTTGCATGTGTGTGTGTGGAGGCTGCAGGTTGATGTCAGTGCTGCCTTCAGTTGATTCTTTACCTTATTTTGTGAGTCAGGATCGCTCTCTTATCAAACACGGAGCTCACTGATTGGTTAGACTACCTGGTCAGCAAGCCCCGGTGATCTTCCTGTCTGTGCCTCCCTAGCACTGGTGACAGAGGCCCACCTACCACCATGCCCAGCATTTAACGGGGCTGCTGGAGAGCTAAACTCGGGTCCTCATGCTTGCATGGCATTTCTCCAGCCTGAATTAGTTTGATTTTAGCCACCATTAAACAGTTGACAGATGTCCCTTAGAAAAATCAAACACTTTGGTAGTGTTGCAAATGGAAACATCACAAGTATATCTCCTTAACCATAGAGCAGGGCCAATAAGATTTCCTCAAATAGTAAGTTTGGTACTATATTGCCCTTAACTTTAAAAGAACATGATTCATTCATCCCTCTGTTCAACAAATATTTGCTGAGTGCTTGCAATGTGCAACCCCGTTCTCTGTACTAAGCTCTAGTCATCAGATAGCCTCAAGAGGTCATCAGGTAGCCTCAAGGGGTCCCTATGACACAGAGACCTCTGGTGAAGAGAGGCCATGCTTGTTCAGTTCTTCGGGGAGGGACCAGAAAGTTTCCTCCAGCAGGGGAGATTAAAATTGGCCTCTGATGACCGTGAGGATGAGTTCTGGTCTCCCTCTCCCCTCGTTCCCAGTGCCGTCTTCACTGTCCCCACGAGAAGCATAGCGTATTTGAAGAAGGGAGGTAAGTCCGTGTTGTTAAGTGGAAGTGGACTGCAGTGATAACATTTTTTTCTTTTGATTCCCAAAGGCCAATTTTCTAGTACCAAAGAGACAGGAGCTAGGGGAGGTCTTTAGTCATGGTAGTTCTAATCCATACAGTCGCACGTGTGTGCTCAAGAGGCACCTGACATACAAGAGTCCTGGGCCAGGGCCCAGTGCGGCTGTCAGAACCTCATTGTGACCAGAAGTTTTCAGGTAGGGATGGGAGTTTTCCCCGCAAGGGGTCCTTGGTGGTGTCTGAGATTCTGGTTCCTTGCCATGAGATGAGGGATGTTGTGGCATGCACCGTGGTGGGCAGAGAAGCCACTAACCCTGCAATAGCCAGGGCAGTTGTCCCAGCAGAGGACTGTCACTGATGCTGAGCTGGAAAGGCTCTGCCGAAACCCCAGGGCTTCTGCATGACGCTTCTGCAGTGCGCTGCTGCCTCCTAACTGCTGGATTTTTATTTCCCTCACAGTACTAAGGATTGAACCCAAGGCCTCACACGTGATAGGCAAGTGCTCCACTCTAAGTTGTATCCACAGCCCTGCTTTTAAATCGTGAACTCACTCTGCACTCTAGACTGGCCTTGAACGTTCTATCTCCCACCTTAGCCTTCTGAGTAGCTGGTATCACAGGCTTGCATCACTGCGCTCAGTTCTTACGGTGAACTGAATCGGCCTTTCTGGGTTATATTCATTTGATGTATATTTCTTGGTTTTTATTTATTTAGTCATTTATATTTTATGTGTATGAGTGTTTTGCCTGTATGTGTGTAACACACCCATGTCCTGCAATGTCCACAGAGGCCAGAAGAGGGAATCAGATCCCCTGGAACCAGAGTATAGGGTTGTTAGCTGCCCTATGGGTGTTGGGAACTGAACCCAGGTCATCTGCAAGAGCAGAAAATGCTTTTAACCACTGAGCTACCTCTCCAGTCTCTTGATGTACATTTCTCAAGCACCTACTGACTGTCAAATAAAGATCTGTATTGTTCATATAGACCTTACAAATGACAGTGGTCCCTGCCTCTGTGCAGCGTGTTGCCTGCATACAGGAGGAGATGACTGACCCATTTGTGCAGATTCCTGTGATGGATAAACCTGGAAAAAAGGAGAACTTTGTAAAAGTTTTGGTTTTTACAGGGGTCTAGGATTTGGATTGTTAGACAAGCAGGACTTTTATCTGTAATGTTTGAATATACTTCCAAGAAGGCACCTGTGCATATTGTCATAATTAAAAACTAATAAAACACAACATTAATTTGATAAAAACATCTTTCTCTGCTTTAAAATGATGAATACACTGTTTTGTTAACATTTTTTACTTCACACTTTCCTAACATAGTACACAAATTTCAAAGATACAGCACAGTTGAAAGAATTGTCTAGTGAACGCTCAGACTCCCACCCAGGTTCAACAATCAGTGCTTTCCTACCTACCTCGTCATGTAGCCTACTTCTACCTTTCTGCTCCAACTTTGTTCTGCTGCTGTGATAAAACACTGACCATAAGCAACTCGGGAGGAAAGGGTTCGTTTGGCTCACACTTCCGGGTCACAGTCCCTCACTGAGAGCAGTCAGAGCAGGAACTCAAGGCAGGACCCTGGGGGCAGGAACACAGAGGACGGCTGCTTGCTGGCCCCCTCTCTGATTTGCCACAGGCTTATGCTTAGCTAACCTTGTTACACAGCACAGTACTACCTATCCAGGGAATGGCATCACCCACAGAGGGCTGGGCCCTCCACGTCAATTATGAAAATCAAGACAATCCCTCAGACAAGTCCGCAGACCAGCCCGATAAGTGCTGAGACTTTCTTCTTTTGGTGAGCCTAGGCTCTGTCAAGTTGTCAGTTAGTGCTATTTACGACAACATCCGTATTTCGTTTTTGACTGCAAACATGAGATACTTTAACAAGTGTATTAGAATCTGATTAGCCAGGTGTGGTTTGAATGTGAAATGTCCCCCTTTGGTTTATGTGTTGGGACGCTTGGTCCGTGGTGCAGGTGGTAGAACTGTTCTTAGAAGGTTGTGAAACTTTGGGGAGGAAGAGCCTCCCTGGAGGGAGTAATTTACTGGGAGAGAGCACTGAAGGTCAATAGTCTAGTCCCACTTCCTGTTCCGTCTCCACTTCCTGACTGTGGGTGCAAAGTGACTTCCTGTTCCTCCATCAGGCCTTCCCTGTCCTGATCTGCTGTATCCTCTTGAACTGTAAGCCAAGAGAAGCCCTTTCTCCCTAGGTGGCTTCTTGCTGCATATTTGAGAACTAATACAGAGTCTAGATAGAACCCTGCCGAGGGATGGCGGAAGGGTATGCATATATTGCATGGTATGACTCCTGCGTAACGAGTTTCCTTATGCAACCTGCTCAAGCAGGCTCATGATTAGAGGTCTAACCTCTACCACAGTGATCACTGTAAAACTTAAAGAGATGTGTCATTTACATGTAACTCATTAAGGAGTCCATGGGTAGAGCTGTAATTCACTATCTACCCACACACAAACTGAAAAGCATAGTAGATACTCTGGCCAGTGTTACCTGTTGGCCATTTATTGAGAGAGAAGGCTGGTATTGCTGTGGCACTGGCAATCTCGTAACAGCTGGACTTGGGATATTTTCGAGCACAGACCCAAGACTCTGCAAAGATGCAGGCAGGAATCTTGACTCTTGTTTGATTTGGTTTCTAGTTCAGTTGGCTGGTAATTATTTGCTCCATGTATTCAAGAGTATAGGTCTCAGATGGGTGCTAAAATATGTTATTTCTGAATTAGGAAGGTATGAATCCTATGGCAGGATGAGGATGAAGGTGACCTACTGTTGTTATTAGTGCTTAGTGTTTTAGACAACCTCATCTCCAAGGCACCAAAACATGGAATGCCATGAGCTTCAGGAAATAACTCACTAGTTTCACGGTGACACAAATTGCAAAAGCTCGCCTTGATTCCATGGCAAAATGTTGGTTAGATTTCACAGGTACCAGAATTCATCTTAACTTCTGGCTATAACACAGAGGTGGTACATCACTTGTCCAATTCCTTGAAGTATGACACTACTTGAGATTGAAAACAATTATGGTAGAATCAGCTTGGCGTTTTGCAAAAATCATATGATATTAAAAGGAAATTTGGAAAACCATAATTTACATAAAAATTTACATTATGAAGTAGTTTAGGCAAAAAATATAAACAGGCCACAATGAGTTTGGACTTGGAAGTCAGAAGGAGTGGTTCCCATGCTGTCGTAATTTAGTCTATGAGGGTAATGTGGCCACACATGACCATTTCACCAAGGAGATGAAGCTGATGGCTTAGCGAGGCTCCCAAGAAAGTCATTCCGTGACAGGGATTTTCTTTGTGAAAGAAGAAAAAATCCTGAAAAATTCTTTGCTGACGAGCACCAGCAAGCTAAGGTTTTATGTGGGCTGATTTGTTACTTAAGTTTGATTGGTTATACAAGTAAACGAGAAAAATTTAAACATTATTACAGAGCTTGCTGCTGTTAAAATATCCCTTCAAAACTTTTCATTTTCAAGGTGGTGATTTGGCTCAGTGGGTAAAGGTGCCTGATGCCTGACCACCCGAGTTCCATCCTCCGGACCCATGGGGAAAACTAACTCCAGAGAGTCGTCCTCTGACAGCCACATGTGCTCCCCACCCTACAAATAAAGGTAAAATTTAAAAGCTCAAAATAAATAAAAAGAAAACTTTTCATTTCCTGCTTGTTGGTGGCAGATGAATATTGCTGACTGTGATGTAACTGACATGGCGACCCCTCCGCCTTGCTAAACCTTAATTAATGTTAGCACCTGGCTGTAGACCCATTGGACTGGTCTGTATACGCGTTATTGCCAAAGGATGTCAATCTTATTTCTCAATTCCTTTGTCTCTCATTTGATTGTATTGCCTCCTGACTGGCTGAGTCCCTCCTGGCCTGGATTGCCATATTTTGTAGCTCAAACAGAAAACTTATGTTTTAATTTTAAGTATGATGCTTTCTGTAGGATCTGGTGTGGAAGGAGGAACATCGAATCTCTGTTATGTTAATCATTTCACTAAATATCAAATTTGAGGGGCTGGAGCTGTGGCTCTGTGGTATGAGTTCCTGGCACGTATGAACATCTGGGTTCAATCCCCAGAACCATAAAGAACAAGAAACCACAAAACACATTTGACAAATGTTAAATTCCAACGAGAACTTTGCTCTGTTCATATCCATTGAAACAACCATGAACGTCTTGTTTTCATCTCTGTTGATTACACCGTTGATTTTCAGATGTCAGTCATCTGTTCCTACCATGAACTCAAACTTTCTCATGGTATTTCAGCTTCTTACATCACTTGCCTTGGTAGCCAGAGTGAGGCTGGTGTTGGTATTCAGGACGCTGAGTGTGACTAGCGTCTGTCCAACGTTTGCTAATTTCCCTAGTGCAGTCACGAGAGCCCAGGAGCATTGTTTTATTTCATTTATTTTGAACTTGTGTGCATGCAGAATGTTTACTGTAGATTTGCTTTAATGATCGTAAATGATTTTTTTCATTTCATCTTCTGAGTTTTGATAAGGTGTGGCTTTGAGAAATGCTTCCATTTCATCTGCCTCGTCATTAGCATGGGACTTCTTCAGATCACCTTTCTAATGTGTGAAGGAGCCATAATTCTTATTTTAAATGTTTTTTTTTTTTTGGTCTTTTTGAGACAGGTCTCCCTGTAGCCCCAGCTGTCCTGGAACTCACTATGTAGACCAGGCTGGCCTTGAACTCATAGAGATCTGCCTGCCTCTGCCTCCCAGCGCTGGGATTAAAGGTGCGCACCACCACGCCGGACTATTTTAAATGTTTTTATTCTTTTAACCGGCATATAATGTGTTAGATAGCATTATGACATATTCCAAAAAAGTTATTTTGTGGTTCTCCCTTGCCCACCTCCCCCACCTTCTGGGACAGTGCCCCTTGTAGCCTACCCACCCCAAACTTCCTCTTTCATGTCCCATGCATCATTTTGTTCACTCTGTGGTGGTTTGAGAATGCTCCCCACAGGCTCCAAATATTTGGATACTTTGTCGCCACACTGTTTGGGGAGGGTCATGGAACCTTTAGGAGGTGTGGCCGTGTTGGAGGAAGCACGTCAGTAGGGGTGGGCTTTAAGAGTTCTTAAGCCTTGCTAGATTTCCAGTGGATCTCTGCTTCCTGTGTCTGCATGAAGATGTGAGAGCTCCATTTTCTGGTCCCGTCACCTACTGCCGCCATGCTTCCCGGGCCACTATGGACTCCAATACCTCTGGATCTGTGAGCCAAATCGACTCTTCCTTCTATATGTTGCTTTGGTCAGTGTTTTATCACAGCATCAGAAAAATAACTAATACACTCCCATCATTTCACATCACCTATGTATGTTACTTTTTTGTTGCTAGTATAAAACACCAAGATCAAGGAACTTATGGTGGAAAGATTATTTTGGCTCACAGTTCCAGAGGGATAAGCGTCCATCACTCCAGGGAGGCATGGAAGCAAGTGGTAACCTTCTTGGCATCAGCTGGAAGCTGAGAGCCCACACCCCGAACAGAAAACAAACCGGAGAGGGCAAAGCACACATGGGGTCAGGCTATGAACTCTCAAAGCCCCCCCCGCCCCATGACACATTTCCTTCATCAAAGCCACATGACCTCCTAAAGTTCTATGACCATTGCAGGTAGTGGCACATGCCTTTAGTCCCAGCACTCGGGAGGCAGAGGTAGGCAGATCTCTGTGAGACTGAGGCCAGCCTGGTCTACATAGGGAGCCCTAAGCCAGCTGAGGCTATGTACAGACTCTAAAAGGCAATAAAAAAAGACCTCCCGAACAGCACCACCAACTGGGGTCCAAGTGTTCAAATACTTGAGCCGATGGGAGACACTTTTATTTCAAATCATCAGAACTAATCTGACCCTCTCTTGGTCTCCTTCCTAGAATGTTGGACTTACTCACACTTGTACCTGTTAGCATATGTATATGATGTATGCCTTACAGGCCAGGATCAGGACATGAGCGAGAACATGTGATTTTTGTCTTTCTGGTTTCTTTGTTGATTTTGTCTTCAGTCTCTTTGTTACTATTCCAGACCCATCCATTTTCCTGCAGATTTTGTGATTTCGTTTTCTTACATTCCATTGTTATCTACTCCTCTGTTGATAGCCGTTGAGGTAGGTTCCATTTTACAGGGATTTTTTACCCTGTAGTTGGTTTGTGTTTTCTCTCCTCTTTCTGAAGCCCCCTGAGGTGTATACATTTTAACAGTCTTTCAGAGAATGTTTCCCTTTCTAATTTCATTTATTCTTTGTTTTTCTACATTGTCACTCTCTGTACTGCTGTTAAGTATTCTCTTTGCCTTTCATCCTTAACTTTTAATAAGGATTCTCTCACAAGCTTCTTTAAACAGATAAATGGATGTGTGTCTCCCCTCAGAGGACATCTGGCAATGTTCATTGATATTTTTAGTGCCCCAATTGGCGGAAAATGTTATTTGCCATTCCTGTTTAGAAATCGGAATACTAAACATCCCACAATTCTCAGAACGAGACACCACAACAAAGGAGGCTCTAACTCTGACTCTCCACTGGGCCGGCATTGAGGAAACCTGATTTAGGGCTTTCTGGACACCTTGGAATGTAAGCTAATGTAAGCTAAAATTACTTCCTAATTTCCATTTTGATCTGTTCCTTAACCTTGTGTGATGTATAAATTCTATACTTTCAGTTATATAACCTTATTCAGATTTTCTTCTTGTTTTTGATTGAACTTTTAAATTTCCCACTTAAATGAATTCTGTTCAGAAAACTTTTTCTATACTTATCAGTCTTTGGCATTGTTTGAGATCTGCTTTGTAACCTGGTAAAGGACTAGTTTTGTTACTATTCAGTTCATATTAGATAAGAAAGATTTTCTGTAAATATTGATTGAACTACTTGGTATATATTAGATTAATTCATTTATTGTGATTATGTTGATGATATTTTTAGTTTGTGTTTGAAAAAATATTACAGTAAGAGGGTTACAGATAGGAGGAAGATCAAAATATTATATGAAATTTGAAAAATTTCAATTAAAAATAGAAAAAGTAAAATGATTACTTCTAATCTTTAAAAAATACTACTAAAATACTATTTGTGTGTGTCTGTGTATTGTGATGTGTGTGTATATATATAATGTATGTGATGTGTGTGCATGGGCATGTTTGCCATGCCACAATGTGGAGGTTGGAGGACAACTTTGTGGAGTCCCGTGTCCCCCCCCCCCCCCCCCCCCCGTAGTGAACTTGACTGCCTGGGCTTGTGCTTCAAGCAACCTTCCTGCAAATGCTGAGCCATCTCACTGGTCCCTCCATTAGTTTTGAAAACTATTTTTCCTATGCCTAAAGTTAGTGTTTGAAAATATTATCTGGCTATTAATCTAACACTATTGTTCTAAAGATAAATTGTCTTTTGTCTCAGCTTAAGTTTTATGATTTTATTTTTGTCTTTGAAGTGCCTGGAGTTTCACTGTCTGTGAAACTTTAATTTTCTTCCTGTGATTTATTGGCTTCTTGAATCATTGTATTTAATCAATTTTCAGGAATATTTTTTGCCTTGCCAACTATTGGTCTGCCTCAGTGTGTCCTCTTCCTCTGCTCTAACTGGGTGTTTGCATTTTGATTATACACTCTGATATGTTCAGAAGTCCCTCCTTATTTTTAATCCACGAGGGCCTCTGTACTCCATTCAGAATAATTTCTTGGGCTTCTGTTCAGTTTCCTTCAGTCTTGTGTAATCTGGTAAGCCCGTCCATTGAGCTCCTAACTACTGTTCCATTCTAGAACTTCGGTTGGGTCCCTTTCTGGCTTTTCTGATGTCATGTATCCTCAGCTCTCTGGGAAAATGTTCAAAGTTTCATCTTCTTAGCCTTAGGTGCATAGTTGTTTGACCCCAGGTCTGACAGACCAGCATAGGAGATCCTTTTATCTCTGTTTATAGTGTCTTGTTTCTGATTTTTGTTTACTTCCTGGTTCACACGTGTGACCCAGATTCATTTCTGTTGCTGTGGTAGAATACACTGACAAACAGCAATTTAGGGAAGAAAAGCTTTATTACGGCTCGCAGTCCCAGGTTACTGTCCCTCGTTTTGGGGCGTCAAGGTGGGAACTGGAAGCCTGCACATCCACAGTCAAGAGCAGAGAGGTGGGTGTGAGCATGCTTGCTACACAGCCTCTTTCTCCTCTCATGTAGTCCAGGACCCACCCCGAGACCACGGTGCTGCCCACGGTGGGCCAGGTCTTCCCAGGTCAGTTAGCATCAGTTACCAAGACAACAGCAGACGTGCCCACAGGCCAGATGGATCCAGACTATTCTCATTAGGACTGTCTTCCTAAGTCATTCCAGACATTAACATTAAATGTTAAATTGACCACTAAAACATCACATGTGAATATGGGATTTTAATTAGGATAATATGATCCAGCTTGCCTATGGAAATGATTCATACATGGAAGACGATCTTGTTTTCCTCTGAGAGGTTTTCTGGTCACTCACATGACCGGTGATAGGAAATGATTTTATCTGAGTTTCAGAGCTTGATACTTTGTGGTCAACCAAGGGACTCAGCAGGAGGCTCCTGGGACTGGCTTACTCCCACCACACCCTCTCCTCAGAGGTATGGCTCTCTGCTCTCAGTGTAACCGGTGGGTGATCAGTTACCGTTCCTGGTCAGTGCTAGGCTTCAACCACCAGTTACCTTCCAGAAGGATGCTCCTTCATGTCGTGCCTCCATCAGGGCAGAAGCGGTTCCACGACCAGGCTCCTGTCTTACCTTTTCCATTTCTTCTGACAGCTTTCCCTGTAAGAACGGCACACAGGGAGACGCAACTGTCTGAGCTATTTAAATATTGCACAGCACGTAGGTGTAATAGATGGACACGCCTCATTAACATGCAGAATATTACACAGTACATATGTGTGGTGGATTCACATGCATCCCTGTACATATGCAGAATATTGTGTTTTGTTGATTAGTTACATAAACATTAACAAAACATTTCAAAATCATCAAATTCTTGATGGGAAAAAGTTCCCAGACTACTGTGCTGGTTGTGTGGTGTCTTGTGTATTTATGCCCTGTCCTTTTTTGAAATTCTCTGGGTTCTTTGAACATGAGAATTTCTGCCTGTCCAATCTGGAAGGTTTTCAGCCAGAATCTCTTTGAGAGTATCTCATCAACACTCTGTTTCTTCTGGGACATTAAATTTTGTGTGTGGAGGCTGGAGATAAGTCAGAAGCTCAGAGCACATACTGCTCTTGTGGAGGACCCAAGTTCAGTCATCAGCACTCATACTGGGCAAATCATCACCACCTAGAGGATCCAGGGGCTCCAACGCCGTCTTCTGGCCTCCACAGCTTCACATGCTTTCCTTCTTTGGGTCCTGGGCTGTACTTTTGAAATGTCTTTAAGTCTCTCATCTAGTTGACAGATAACTTCCTCACACATACCTTATCTGCGACTTTTCCCAGCTATTCCGTTTCTTTTAAATTACATT
This sequence comes from Nannospalax galili, assembly GCF_000622305.1. NCBI lineage: Eukaryota > Metazoa > Chordata > Mammalia > Rodentia > Spalacidae > Nannospalax > Nannospalax galili. The sequence continues at coordinate 2,910,121 of NW_008338533.1, read as the reverse complement.
TTATTATACATATTTATGTATATTTATATATATTTGTATGTATGTGCCATGCAGCACACATGTGCAGACCAGAGGACAGCGTACAGGAATCATTTGGTTCTCTAATGCTACCGCGTGGGTCCTGGAGATCAAACTCAGGTCGTCATACTTGGTGGGAAGTGCCTCACAGGCTGAATGACCTCACTAGCGTGTCACTGATATTTTATGTGTTGTTTATGGTTTTGACAGTTTCACTGTAATCAATTTTAAAATCTGCTTTTGGAAAGAAGAGTCTTGAGTCTTGAGATGCTGGTGGAACAAGGTCCTCTGGGATCTTCTCCCCAGACACACCAGTGTGAACAGTATCCTCACACCACCTTCACAAGAGCCAAGAAAGCCAGCAAGGGCTTATGGTACCTGGTTTCAGGGTTTAAAAAAAGAAGAAAAAGAAAAAGTAGGGGGCTGGGAAGGTGGCTCAGTTGGTGAAGGCTGTTGCTATGGAGACCGACAGCCTGAGTTCCATCCCTGGGACCCACAGAGTAAAAGGAGAGGAATGAGTTCTAGTTTGGTTTCTGTGCCGTGATAAACACCGTAACCAGAAAGCAACGTGTGTGTGTGGGGGGGGCGGGGGGTTCTTTCCTCTTACACTTCTAAGTGCCAGTTCACAATTTCAGGAAGCCAGGGCAAGACCCTGGGGCAGGAGATGAAGCAGAGCCCACCAGGAATGCTGCTCCCCGGCTTGGCTCCTCTGGTCAGGTGCTTCTCTTAGCCAGACCCTCCTGCCCAGGTACAGCACTGCCCATAGTGGGCTAAACCCATCTGCATCAACCAGCAATCCAAAAACCGCCCCACCGACAAGCGCCCAGCCAGTCCGATGGAGGAGATTCCTCAGCTGAGGGACCCTCTTCCCAGGTGACTCCAGGTTGTGTCAAGTTGACAAAAAACCAGCACATGGTGGAAAAGTCCCTTCGTCCAGCCACTAAGGAAGAAAGGTATGTTCCTCAGAACACTAGTGAATACGACTTCATATAATCCAGCAAAACTACTCCTGATTTTTATCCAAAGGAAATGAAGTCAGCTTGTTGAGGAGGTGCGTGCACAGTCCGTTGTTCGTTCAGCACTGTTCACAGTAACAAGAAATGGAAACACTCTGAGCCTCCATTAACTGATGAATGGATAAAGATGTCGCAGCACATGAACACATGCAATGCTATTCAGCCACAAAGGGAATAAAATCCTGTCATTGGTGACAGCAGAATTGGAACTGTAGATGATTCTGTTAAATAAAGTAAACCAGACACAGAAAGACCGACACATCTCATGTGGAATATGGGTAAACATGAACCCTCTGGAAACTGATAGTTGAATGCAGTTAGCAGAGGCAGGGTTAGCAGGGAGGCCGAGGGATGGGAGAGGCTCATCAATGGATACTAAGCCACAGGAGACAGAAGCAAGCATTTCTGCCATGCTGTTGCACCACAGGGCAGAGTAGACAATGCTAATGTTCTGTGTTTCTGAAAGAGCTAGCGGAAAGAACTTGGAAAGTTTTCACCTTAAACTAGAGGTCTCTATTTGAGAGATACATATGTTTAAACTGATTATACATGTACACATGTATCAGAACATCACCGGGTATGTCATTAATGTGTATAATCTATTTTAATAAACAAAACTATCTTATTCCTCTCGTTTTCCAGTCAATCTTGATTGTTTTGAACCTAGTGCAAACTTAGGAAACTCTCCCCAGAGGAGATTTCCAGTTTTCTAGAGGAGCGGCCAAGTTAAATTTTGTGTGTGGAGGCTGGAGAGATAACTCAGAAGTTAAGAGCACATACAGCTCTTGTAGAGGACCCAAATTTGGTCCTCAGCACCCAAACCAGGCAAATCACAACCACCTAGGGGATCCAGGGAGTTCAGTGCCCTCTTCTGGCCTCCACAGGCATCTGCATGCAGGTGTGCATACCCACACACAGACACACATGCATACACATAAATAAAAATGAAATAAATCTTAAATTTTGTGCTTGAGGCTGTGGTACTATGCAGGTGTCAGGAGTTCCAAGTCCTGAGTCTTGTGAGGGTCATCTTGAAAAGCAGACTTCTGGGTAATAACCTGGGTAAAGCCCTGGGTGTTGTCTGTATTGTGGCAGTGTGGTGCTCAGCCGAAGTTGGCCCAGTGGCTCCTCTGTCACCCGTCTCCTCCATTGGGTGCTGACAGAGTGTTGGGGTAGGCTTGGCTTTCGTGGGATCCAAGAAAGAACTTGGGAATGTAACATTAGAACTGTAAGTATAAGGTCGATTTAAGATGCATCAATAAATTTGGTTATTAGTTGCAGGCTTATATGGATGAATTACCACGGTATGGATGAGTCTCCCCATTCATAGTATTGAATCTTACCCAGATAGTACTTAGAGGCCTGGGCCCTAGGATATGACCATATCATGAGGGCAGGACCCTCAAGGATAGAATCAAAGTCTTTTTAAGATGGGAGAGCAAGCAGGCTCTCCCCCCCACCACCACGTGAGGCACAGTGCTGTCCCCTTAAAGAGCACACAGATGCACGGTTGAAACTGTGCGAGTATATGCATTCCTGCTGCCTGTAAACTGCCCTGTGTTGTGTCCTGTTACAGCAGAGACACACTAAGACTGACACCATTGTGACCTTAGATCTATTTTCTAAATAACTGGGAACATTCAGATTAAAATACCTGGAATTTGAAATAGAGCCACAGGGATGATCAGTGGAATCAAACAAGTTAAATTGGCATCACGAAGTGAGTTCTAAGAAAATGTTTGTGGAATCTATCACACCAAGGATATTACTTCATTAAGAGAATAGGATAAATTTCAAATAAAAGTGTGAAGAGAATCTTGGGCTGTTTTATAGCTCAACCGATCAACAGAGATGACACACAGGAGCACTGGGAAAAGATTTATGCTCCGTGATGTGTGAATGGGAGCTATTAATACTAAAGATGAAAACATTAAGCTTGTATATGGTACTATAATGTGGCTCCAGATGACAGGATGCTTAAGGAACTCCATCAATTCCCAGAGTGTTTGAGACTGGTCACTGCTCAGGAAAAACCCTCAATGCCTCAAGCCACCCATATCAGAGTGATGGCCCAGTAAAGCTGTCCCCATGCTGGACGGACATCTTCAAAGTTTCAGTGTTAACCAATAACACGACATGAAACAAAAGAACATTTCTTTTGCAGTGTTGGGATGGAACCGAGGGCCTTGTACTGCTAGGTAAATACTACACCACTGAGCTATAGTCCCAGTTAAATTATTATAAATATTTATTTAAAAAATACTGTTTTTGATCAGCATGCTGAGAAAAGACTAAATTTTCTTTTTCTACAGGATGGAAGTGAGCAGCCTCTGATCATATAAAGAGCTGGTCAAGGCACTTCTGATAAAAAGGTGTAGGAAAAGCCAAAGCTAGGCAGTTATTGAACAACTCGGTATGTTCTTGGTATGTTCTTGGCATGTTCTTGGCATGTTCTTTTGCATTGTCTGATATATGTGGTATTTGTTAGCTTCTTAAAATGCCCATTTTGTTGTGATTTCTTTTCTTGATCTAAAAAAGATTTTAACATTTAATGTTATATGAGAAGTTTTCTTACCCATTTTTCTGCTTCTGTAACAGAATAGCTCAGAAGGGGCCCCACTTACCACCTGTTCAGGATATTGGGCAGTCCGGTGTCAGGGTGCCTTGTGAGAGTCTACCTCAGCTTCACACCGAGAGTCCTCGCACAGTTCAGGTGGGAGAGTGCAGGTCTTCCCTTATCCTACAACACCCTGTGTCCCACCCTGAAAGAACTTCTCTTGTGACCGTGACTTTGACAAGTTCTAATCACCCCCAGAACCTTCACTTCCAAATACCAGCAACACAAGGATTTGGGGAATCTGGCTTCCAAGTGTGAAGTTCCAGGGTTGCATTCAAACCTTAAAGCAGCTGTGAACTGATCTCAAGGCTTTGCTCCGTACCTGCTATGGTTTTAGAACTGGAACAGTCCAGGTCACGCTTGACCAGCTTTTCATAAATTGGAGGGAAGAATCATTGGTTGGGGTCCTCAGTCTCTCCTCTGTGATGTAGTTCTCTCTTACTAAGGTGAGCCTTTGAGGTCCCTGTTCAAGCCTCTGTCATCAAATACCAGATCCTGTGGTCAATGAGCATCTTGCTGAATTCACAAGTGGACCTGAGATTAATACCTCACACCCCAACTTCTTTCCAGATCCTCCTCCTCCTG
>NW_008338533.1:2905368-2905629 GCF_000622305.1 Nannospalax galili | reverse complement strand
GCTCCTGTTCCTCCTCCTCCTCCTGCTCCTCCTCTCTCTTTTTCCCCTGCTACCTCCTTTTCTTTCCTTTTCCTTCTCTGTAGATATATTTCATTTTTTAACCAGCTATATACTTTAAATGTTTTACAAAAGTCTTATCTAGCATTTAGATTTATTTTAGTAAAAGGACTTACTAGGTATTTCATATCCTTCTAGAAGGGAAAATGGCTGGGACTCTGATGTTCACAATTACATATTTACTTGTATAGCTAGGGTATTTTC
>NW_008338533.1:2849522-2905008 GCF_000622305.1 Nannospalax galili | reverse complement strand
TAAAGTTCCACTTCAGAGCTGGGGGAGGGTAACGCTGCAGCAATTGCTGCATTTATGAAGGGAGAGAGCAAGAGTGAGAGTGAGAGAGAGAACAAGAACAGGTGCCAAACAAGAGTGATCCTGGTCCAAGGAGGGAGGGTTAGCACGCCTTTCCTTCCCTCTCAAAGACAGGCTGCAGAGGCAATGGAACCTCTTCCTGTTCCAGGTTGAGAAGGACATTTGCTTTGTGTTGTGTTCAGGATCCACATCAAAGAGTGTGTTCTTTCTAGGGACTTAGTTCAGCGATCTGCAAGGAGTCACTGATCTCCACTTACAGTAGTGCTGCCTGTAAAGCATCAGCTCTTTTATTTCTATTTCATACCCAGCACCATAGACCACAGCTGCCTGCCTATCAGTTTGCATCCAGTTGATTGATGAGCACTTAATCCAGGCTGTGTGTGGTTTCTGCTGTGTGGAATCTGATGCACTGGTGGTAGTTTTCAGAAATATAGAGATTTTAAATTTTACTTTTTATTTCGGAAGGAATTTGTTTGTTAAAGAGGGAGAAAGTCCACTGGAAGGCTGGTTATGCATTTTCCCTCTCTGGATTTGCTAAAATCATTAGTTAGAAAATATCTGTATATGTGTCTTTGAGAGTTAATATTTGTGGAAGACCGAGCTGACGTCCATATCAGCCTGTGAAGCGCCTTTGCTGAAGGACAGCTCTCATCATCAATATTCCTGAGTCTACGTAAGAATCATCCTAATAAAGCAGACCCTGGGGTTGAAAAGAGAGGCCATATTCATTACCTACAGTAAAAGACGAGTTAAGCAACATCATTGTGAAGGTTTTGATAAAGGGGAAGAGTTGCAGCAATGATGCTAAGAATTTTGAATATTTTTACCCATCACAAATGCTTTAAAAATTAAAATTCTAGCTAGATGTGATGGCACATGCCTTTAATCCCAGCACTCCAGATGCAGAGGCAGGTGGATCTCTGTGAGAGAGAGGCCAGGCTGATCAACATAGTGAGTTCCAGGCCAACTGGGAGACCCTGTCTAAAAAACATAATAGCAGAAAATCAAAATACTAAGGTGATAAATTACTGGATGTTAAGGAAGGGCATATCTTTGCTCTGTGATATCCCCATGTATGAATGTATAGAGTTGTTCAAAATGAAGCCTGGTGTGTGTGTGTGTGTGTGTGTGTGTGTGTGTGTGTGTACATGTGCGTGACTGTGCTTGGTGGTTGTATTAGTTACCTTTCTCTGTGACAATATACCTGACAAAAGCTGTTTAAAGAAGGAAAGCAGCTGTCACACATCTGCAGTCAGGAGGGGTGAGTCCGCACTCTCACACGTCTGCAGTCAGGAGGGGTGAGTCCGCACTCTCACACGTCTGCAGTCAGGAGGGGTGAGTCCACACTCTCACACGTCTGCAGTCAGGAGGGGTGAGTCCGCACTCTGTTCATGCCCCCTTTTATTCAGTATTGAACCCCAGGTCATCAGATGGTGTCCACACTCGAGGTGGGTCTTCTTTTCTCAGTTAGACCTCTCTAGGACGTCTCTCACAGACCTGCCCAGAGGTTTATCTCTCAGGTGATCCCAAAGTCAAGTTGACAGTCCAGACTATCCACCGCAGTGGCCCGTACAGAACAGAAGTTTGTTTTGCTCAGACCCTGTGTCTGGTAAGTTCACGGCCACTCTGTGCTCTCAGGAGCCCGGTGACTTCTGCCCCTCTGCTCCATCCCCCTGAAATGCTTGACTTTTTCCCCCATTCTTGTCTCCAAATGGCCTTGGCAAACCAAGGCTCATGTCCCTTTCCAAAGTTTGAAAGGGAAAAACTCACCTGACACAAACCTAGACATGCCTGGGAAGAGGGAATGTCATTGGAGGAACTGCTTCCCCCAGAGGGTGTGCGACCATACTTGTGGGGCATTTTCTTGATAGCTAGTGGGCGGTGCCATCCCCGAGAGGTAGGTCTGGGCTGTCTAAGAAAGGTAGCTGAGCAGGCCGGGGGAGGAGGCCGGTGAGCAGTGCTCCTCCATGGTCTCAGCTCCAGTTTCTGCCTTGACCTCCCTCGGTGGTGGACTGCAACCTATAAGCCAAGTAAACCCTTTCCTCTCATGCTGCTTTTGTCCGTGTGTTTATCACAGTCACAGGAAGAAAATGAAGGAGAGGAACCCTTAGCTGGTCTCTCTGTTCAGAAGGAGGCATTCCATCTTAGCAAACTTTCCTTCCACCTCTCCATACAGATGGGACAGACCCTCCGGCACATGCTGCTCACTAGGAATTGTCACAGCTGGTTTGGTCTCCTGGGGCTTCGAGAGCTTTCCCAGTGATCAGGACAGCCCCACCCACTCCTTGAGCAGGACACTAGTGTGGTAGTTATAAACAGCAGAAGTGTCACAGGGCAGGAAATATTTTACAGAGACAGAACAGTGCTATTTGAATTATGGGATGGTTTTCTTCTCAAAGAAACGTGAGATATACACTTGCCAGGGTCTTTTTAGAAAGTGCATTTTTTGTGTAAATAAGATATATTATCACTTATTTTTTCTTATCAAGCTCTCTTTCAAGAAACTAAATCATCCCCGCATTAGCCTACATCTTTATGTAAGTCCTCAAACCTAAATTAAGCTAATCTAAAGCTAAAATGACCAGTTTCCAAATCAAAAATCTCGAACAAGTTTCTATCAATTTTTGCCAAGTTCTATTTTTTCATAGTATAAGACATGGTTCTAAAATTGAGATTGTATTGATTATAGTGCCTGACACAAAAGGGTGTTTTTCAAGGTTGTGTTTGTGGGACAATGTGCCCGAATATCCCCCGGTCACCTTTTTAGAGTTTGGAAACTGAGCATTCAGTCTGGAGTTGAGAAAAATCTGAGATTTCATCTTAAACAAGAGTGCCTGCCACAGTCCTTCGTAGAGTTGCTGACAGAAGATGACTGAGTCCTGGTCAGAGATGAAAGGGTCAGGAGACAGCAGCCAGAGAGCTGTAGACAGGCCTGTCACCCCCAGGTGTGCTGAGGCCCCCGGAGAACTGGGCAGGTACCACAGGTTCCTGGGTGCATGCAGTGCTCCTTGGGAGAACCCCAAAGTCAGGGACTCCAGGTTTTTATGGGCTGTCAGTAGAGTTGACTCCTGAGAGAGGGAGGGAGAGGGAGAGGGAGAGGGAAGGGGAGGGGGAAGGGAGAGAGAGAGAGAGAGCTGCTTATGTTCAGTAGGTAGGTGCATATGTTTTCTGGGACATCTCCAGATCCCTTCAGAAGAGGACACTCTCTCCAGCTTCCAGGGCCGCATGTGAACAACCCCTCATTTGTTTCTAAGATCTGGGCCACAGGGGAAGCGAGGAATCTCCAGAGAGCTGTTTAGCAACACTGGCCTGACACTCTGGAGTCTCAGGCTTAATAGAAGTCCCTGTCTTTCATGGAGCAACAGGACTTGCATTGACCCCAGATAATAAAAACAACATTTCGATATTACAGAGAGTAAGGGGAATCAGTGGCATCAACGTTTTCCTCCACCCAGGAGGGTGTCCCTTCTGTTTCTCCACCACCTCCTTCCACGGCAACCCCACAGGAGAACACCCGAGCGGATAAGGGATGTTCCGAATTCACTCTCACCTCTGCAATGGGTTCAATGCCTTTCTAACGGCTCTGTCGGTGCAGGCTGCTCTAACGGTCTAGTGTTCTAGGACTGTTGGAGGCTTAAACAGCAAACTAGTCTCTGGAGTCTGAAAAGTCCAGAATCCAGATGCAGGATCTTCTAGTCTTTCTGTCCTTATGGGCACTAGGCTCATCATGGGGCCTCACCTCCACAACCCCACCTAAATCTAATTACTCCTTGAGAGTTTATCCACTGGAGACTAAGGCCTTGGCATGTGAGCTTCGGAGGGGCACAAACATTAAGTCTGCAGGATCGCTCTTGGAAAAGGACCACATACTTTGATAAATTACTTTTAGCTGAAACACTAAAGAACAAGAAATTTGAAGCTTCATGCTTACGGCAAAGAAAGTCCCGTGGTTTTCCTGACCCAATAGTTTCATGTCACAACAAAGCCGTTTGAATCACATACTGGTTTTGGATATAGCCAAAGCCTTCCGTTTGCGTGCCTGTGTCCAGGATCTTCTCCAGCCCATCGGTGCTACTTCCCCACCTCCCTCTATTTTTCAATTCATACATTTAATTGAATTTGAATATTTCATACAATACATCATAATCATATTTACACCATCTATACCCCCACCCCTGTAGCCCACCCACAGGATCTCATGCATTCTGTCATACATGTTAAGGCCAACTGAGTCAAGTTTGTGTCCCCAGATGTCCCTTGGTGGGAGTTCATCCACTGGAGCCTGTTCAGCCTGTCTAGTGCCAGCCCCTGAAAGAAGACCAATTCTCCCTCACCCTGCAGCTATCGGCTGCCAATAGTTCCTCCGCTAAGGATGGGGCCACCTACCCATTTGCCCAGTTTTACACTGGGTTTTTATTTGATTGCATTTGCAGGGTCTTGTGCATGCTGTCACCATTTTTGTAAGTTTCCAGAAGCCTGGAAGACTTTTCCCTGTGTTCATGCGCCACCCCCGGCTCTTAAAATCTTTCTGATCACCAATAGTCCCTGGGCCCTGGGTGGGTGAGGGTTATGGGAGTCCTGTCCAGAGACATCCCTGCCTCCACTTGTCTGTAGGGGATTATGTCCGCATAACTGGTATAGAGCACTATAGTAAGTGAATTTGATTTCATTACATTATGAGCCAATACAAACTGAGAAAAAATAGTGAATAGAAAAAGAATAAATACGACAAACTTCATATTGTTCATACAAATGTATTTAATTGTCTTTTTACACTGACTTGCTTTCCGTTGACTCTCTGTGGAGGTTACTTGAGTATCTTTGGTTGATTAATTCATCCAGCTCTAAGTGAGTGGGGCCCGCTTCCCACTTTACAATTATTATTAGTTTCTCTTTCCTTTCTTCAAAGGTGTCAATACTTTGAAGAGCCTTCCATTGTCTTGTCACCACCGGGCCTCACCTGGGAGGATCTGAGTGAGGGAGGACTTGGGTTCACTGTTAGAGATGCCCTTCTCTGTCACCCAGGCAGTCTGAAAGGAGACTGACCGCTGTAGCCTGGATGCGCTGATAGTTTTGATACCTAAATATCTGATCATTTTAATTTCCTCTTTTTAAAAATAAATTTTGCATGTATAAGTGTACTGCCTGCATGTATGTTAAGTGTATTGCCTGCATGTATGTAAGTGAACCCTTGTCGTGCAATGCCCAGGGAGGTCAGATAAGGCTTCAGATTCCCCTGGAACTGGAATTACGGATGGTTGTTAGCCGCTGTGTGGGTGCTGGGAATCGAACCCAGATCCTCTGCAAGAGCACCCAGTGCTCTTAACTGCTGTATTTGCTCTACTTTTATTAGGAGGAAAGAGGCGGTAGAGGGTGAAGACAGACCCCCATGGCTCTCCTCTTTGCGTCCTTTTTTGGCCCGAGGCTATTCTGCTCTGATTTCAAACTTGCCCTTTAAACTCAGCAAAATAAAGCCCTAGTACTCCTCAGAGGGGACTCTGACCCCCAGAGACTCTGGCATCTTCCATAGTCACCGAGGTCAGGATGGGAATGCCTTAACAGAAGATTGAAATGCTAATGAATACAGTGATTTAAGCTTCAATCATTAAGAATAACATTTAAGAAGCAGAATGACTTCAGCATCTGACCTGGGCTGCTTCAGAAAACCCACAGTGACCCTGTAAGAATGGATCTGGGGTCTTAAGGAAATGACTACTGTATTAGTCAGGGTTCTCCAAAGAAACAGAACTAGTCTGGTACCACAATCTGTATTTGTCAGGGTTCTCTAAAGAAACAGAACCTGTAGAATGAATATATATAATTTATCAGCTTAGCTCACAGCATGGAGTCCGAGTAGTCCAACAATGGCTGCACCACACTGCAGAGGCTGAGAATCCATAGTCGCTCAGTCCATAGGCTGGATGTCTCATAGTCCCAATCCGGTGCTGAAGGTCTGATGAATTCCAAAAGATCAGCTAGTCTTCAGTTTACAGCAGCAAGATGAACTCACCAGCGAGAGAGAAGGCAAGCAGCAAGAAGCCTGGCGTTCTCCTCTGCCTTGGTCTTTTATATGGGCTGCCATCAGAAGGTGACACCCACATTTAGGGTGTGTCTTCCGGCTTCAGATGATCCAATCAAGAAGATCTCTCTCATTTCAGTTGATCCCAGATCCAGTCAAGTTGACACCCAGGATTAGCCATCACAACCACACAATTAAAAGTTTCTCATCAAGGCAAAAAGTTTATTTCTGTAGGAGGGTGTGTGGCTGTGTAAGTGGGCAGGCAGGTGGGCAGGCCGGAGAGTGGGTGGCAGACGCCCTCAGCAGGGACCCTGCTGGGTTTTCATCCCTACTGCCACTGAGCCAAGGGCCTCACTCAGAGTGGTCAGAGATCAACCTCACATTCTTAGAAAATTGGTTTATACAGATCTGCGGCAGTTTCAAAGGAGAAATGAAACGAGCACATATTTTGATTTCTAGAAGTGCTGACCATGGAGGAATGTGAATTTCTGCTGAGTGATTTCTATACGATTTTTTTAAATGAAGTTTTGTCTTATCTAACCCTTTGATAGAAGACAGCCCGTTTTGTTTACCCCCACAAACACAACTATCAGACGGTGTCCTAGAGGGCTCTGTAAGTGGAATCTCCACACTACAGATTAGTTCTCCAGGGAAATATGAAGATGGTCTGGATGTTTACCTGTCACTCTGGTCACTCACTGAGCTAATTCTGATAAAGTCACTGCTCTGTGCCACGCACTGTGCTAGGAACTGAGGTAGAGCCAGGCCCCGTCACCAGGAAGGAAGGGCTCACATTCTAGTGAGAAGGGCTGACGACAACTTGAGTCCCATGTTACTGGTGAGCAGGTGACACTGAGAAAGGCAGGGGATAGCCTAGGAGTCAGAGGGAGGGACAGTGTGGGAGTCTGTAGGGAAGGACAGGAGAGATCTAGTTTAAAAGGCTGTCAGGGACAAGATTGCCTCAGGTAAAAAAAGCAGGCGAGAGAGAGAGAGAGAGAGAGAGAGAGAGAGAGAGAGAGAGAGACAGAGAGACAGAGACAGAGAGACAGACAGGAAGACAGACACAGAGACAGAGAGACAGAGGGAGACAGAGAGACAGAGACAGAAACACAGACAGAGAGACAGAGAGAGAGAGACAGAGACAGAGGGAAATAGAGGGAGACAGAGAGAGACAGAGAGACAGAGACAGAGAGACAGAGGGAGACAGAGACAGCGAGAGACAGAGACAGAGACACAGAGACAGAGACAGAGAGAGACAGAGGGAGACAGAGAGACAGCGAGAGACAGAGACAGAAACAGACAGAGACAGACAGAGACACAGAGACAGAGACACAGACAGAGAGACAGAGACAGAGAGAGACAGAGACAGAGGGAGACAGACAGAGGCACAGGGACAGAGGGAAATAGAGAGGGAGACAGAGAGAGAGAGAGACAGAGAGAATGTGTGTGTAGGAAGAAATGAGAGCAAAGGGTCACACAGAGCAAGCTCAGGCACAACCCATCATAAAGTGTCGAGATGTCCCTAGGAACAAAGGCTCATCCCAGGAAAGCCTGGAACCCAGCACTGTCACAAACAGACTTGCATTTTTAAAAGCTTTTTTACTTATTTATATTTATTTTATATGTGTGAGTGTCTTGTCTGCATGAATGCTAAGTACACTGCCTGTGGAGGTCAGAAGAGGGTGTCAGATCCCTGGAACTGGAATTTCAGGCAGTTGTTAGCTGTCATGTGTGTTCTGGGATTCAAACCCAGGTCCTCTGCAAGAGCAGACAGTGCTCTTAACTGCTGAGCCATCTCTCCAGCCCCAGACTTGCATTTTGGAAGTTGTTCTTGTAGAGCGAGGAAGTCTGACAGTTGCCTTAGGTCACTGCAGAAGTTGGCTATGAGGTGAGCATTCTTGAATGAATGATCTTCAAGAAGGAACCATTACCCCAGACACACTGGGAAGCCAGAGAAAGATGGACAGATCCCAGCTCAGCCTGGCCCCAACTGGAGCCCTGGAAAGTGAATGTGACCTGGGTGTTCCTGTCCCTCTCCTGTCTGCCATGGCTCACAGGCTCACTCAGGGAATGAGAACTATATGCATCCAGCACTGTACCCCTGTGGAGACGCTGTCCCTGCTGGTCAAGGGCCATTCTCTGAGTTTGGCTCAAGAGACCGTTAGGAGAAATAAAGCACCGGGAAACTAGAAAAGGACATGAGGATGTCAGGGGACTTGGCTCAGCTGTCTGAAGAGGTAGAGATACTAATTATTATGTGAGATTCTGAAATGCATAATCATTTAATGATAGAGACTTAGGTCAGGATGAGGAATATTTAAGAAAAGCGATACTATAGCAGATAACCATGAGCTTCTTCATAACCTTCCCAGAAACACTGTGAACATACCCCAGACCTCAAGGTGATAGACCGGTAGAAACACCTGCCAGGTCAAAGCCAGGGCCCAGACCAGGGAGGAGCTGAAGGATTAGATAAGCAAAAAGCGCCCTTTCCACAGGGAAGAGCTGGGCCACTGGTAGTTTTTATTGTTTGTTTTTGTTTCTGAGACAAGGTCTCACTTTGTAACCCTGGCTGGCCTAGAAGTCACTATGTGGACCAGGCTGGCCTCAAACTCCCAGAGTTCTACCTGCCTCTGCCTCCTGAGTTCTGGGTCTAATGCACCACCAAGTCAGGCAAGAGCTGCCGGTGTGTTGAAGAACCTGGTGGTGGACGCAGCCTGGGGATTAAAGAGGTCTGAATGGACATCTCGGCTGTGCTTCTGGCCAGTTTCTGAGTTCATTTACTAAAAGGAAGAGAAATTTTTTTTTGGTCTTTTTGAGACAGGGTTTCCCTGTAGCCCCAGCTGTCCTGGAACTCACTATGTAGACCAGGCTGGACTTGAACTCACAGAGATCCACCTGCCTCTGCCTCCCAAGTGCTGGGATTAAAGGTGTGCGCCACCATATCCAGCGAGAATATATTCATTTTTCTGAAAGCATGTTTAGTTGGATGCCCTTGGAAAAAAGCAAATAGATGAGTCAAGAAATTAGTTTAATTAACTGCTATCAAAATTCTGCTATCTCACTGAAATATTTCTCTGGCTGTTCAAGCTGATTTCACTAATGGAGAGACGGCTAGAAAGGCATGTAAGGAAACACAGCGTGCTTCTATAATTCAATAATTGCCTGCAAAGCTCCTTGAAGGAACACATCTCTGAAAATGGAACTTTTACTTAACATTCTCAAAATAGCACTTGAATAACTTAGAAAATGAGTTTGTCAATGAGTCCTTTGTCTAATGTGTATTTTACAAAACCACTCAAGTATTGACATACTGAAAAAAAGATTCCTGTCTTTGGGAACCAATAACATTTCTTTAGAAAAAGGGAATGGAATGCCCGGAGGTTCTAGGGGCCTGAATACTCAGGTTGGGAGGAAGCTCGTGTTGCTTAAGACAGATAAAAAGTGAAACTAGATGTTTTCTTTACCTACCCACAGAATTCATGCATATTACATATTTTTTCTCAACTTTGATTTCCTTTGGGGGAGGAAGAAACTCTAACAAAAATCTACCACCACCTCTGCTTTGACCGTCCTTGTAAGTGAGGAGGCACCCCCTGCTGGTCCATGATACACCTGGCTCTTGTTTGAACTCGTGCATGGTCTCTTGACAGACCCCGTGGACCTGGCCTATGGTCTCCTTGACCAAAGGTCAACCCTAGCTCTACAGCCAAGAGGAATCTGATTTAGAACCTGGAGCTCTTCCGTGGTACCGAGCTGGGAAGTGTCATGCTGGCCTGGGCCCGGGGGCTGGGAGTGTCTGTGAGTAGATTCCGAGGTGGGAAGTGTTGCGTCCGAGGTTCGGGAATGATTGGAGACCCCCCACCAAAATTCGAAATTTAGAAAATTTTATTAAAAAGCATTCCAAATCTTGAACGACCAGTTGGGCACAGACTCCAGGAGCCAAAGAATGGAGTCCAGCTCCAACCAACAATGAGCAGGGGTGGGGGAGGTGGGGGTGTTACTGGGTACTCTTGAAAAAGCCCTAGCAAACTGGGCGACCTTTGAATTGATTGGACAACTCTGAATTCCTTGTTTTGGGGGAAATTTCATTGGTTATAGTCACGGTCAGCCGCCTGGAATGTCTCAGTTTTTCCTTTTACTGTAGGGTGCCCCTATCGGCCTCTGAATGCCCTTTTATGGTCAGGAATTTCGGTTGGTTTCGGTTAGACTCAGGTAAGCAAGGCGTGTCCGGCCTTGCCTAATCTTAGTCCGCAGTGTGGGGCAAAGGAGACTTACAGTTTCTAGGAACAGAGACAGGATGACAAGATGGAGGCTGCTAAGAATGGAGCCAGTGTGACCTGGGTCCTTCAGGAAGTGGGAACAAGAATGGAGAACTGCATACACCATCTTAGCTTGTGTCACAGATGTCCTTCAGCCCCCGTGAGCTCCATCAGCAGACCAGTGTCGCCTCTGCGTCATTAAAGGTGACACGCTCTAAAGGAAATTTGGTATGCAGCAATTTTATCTAGTAGATACCCCAAACTCGGATTCTTAGAAATCTAGTTATATAATTGTTCCGGTGCTGAGCACCAGAGAGCCCCCAGAGTCGGGGTGTTCACCCGTTTGTTCTGATTCCCCTTTCCTCCCCTCAATTCCTTAATTGGCCCAACACCCATCTTGTCTATCATGAGTAGATCCCAACCGTGTATATCATGCCTGCCTGCCTTCCCTTTCCTGCCCGTGTCTGTGCGTGTGTGTGTGTGTGTGTGTGACACAGTCCTGCTCCCCACCCCACACACTTCTGAAGCAATTTCTGTACCATCCACCACCCCATGTGGGAGAATTAGTTGTTAACACTGTACACACCACTTCTCCTAAGTACTGCATGCAGATGAACTCCATTGCAGGCAGGTTCTCTCTAAGCAATCACAATGTGCTGATCTCTGGATAGCAAGCACTAGAGACCCCCAGGGTCATTTGAGCCTTGAGGCTACCCTTCTCTATTGGATCCCTCTGTTCATGTTATCTCTTATAAGGAGCCCTAGCGGAATCTGTGTCCCTAACTGAGGCTCCTGCACTTTGGGTAGTAGATGGCAGAGGCTGATCACTCTCGTTGAGCATTCACTTTCCTCGAGGTCAGGGGAGAGTCCATCCCTCACCTGGTCCTGCTCCTGAGGCCATCACTTTCACACTCACCGGCTCAGTTACCTGCTTTATGCGAATTGTCCACAAAGGTTTTGTTCCTATCCCCAAACTGAATTTCCTGAGGTCCTACTTACAGACACACTCACAAATACATCTGACTCGTATTTTACAATCCATAAGTATTTGTTGAATGAACCAAGGAACAGACCATTTGCATGTTTCTGAATCCCTCCCCCAAGGAAACCACAGATTATTGTACGCATATCCCATGCCCCCCAAGTTCCAAGACCGGCTTCCTTTTGCCTGTGGCCGCACATTTTTCGTTTTGGTTTCAAGATTGTTCTGCTTCTCTCAGACCGGAGAGTGTCTTGTCCTAGAGCTGCCTTGAGCTTCGATGACAGGACGTAGCCCCACCCTGGGCTCCTGTCTGTCTTGGGCAGCTCTAGCTGTGACTTTGGATTCGCCTTTCACCCTGGTCCACTTCTTGCAGCAGCAGAGCCATCCATGAACTAGCCGAATGCCTAACCCCCTTCATAGTACTCTGTGACTTTGCAGACGACGAGCTGGCTTCCAGCAAGAGAGACACAGAGCCCATCATGGGGGGTGCTGGCCTGGTCATGAGTTCCTTTTCCTGTATAGAACACATGTCCTTCGGAGAACGGCAGGATGCTTCCTTGAAAGCTCTATTAGGACGCTGCACCTTATGAGAGCGGGGTGCTGTCCTGAAAGATGTGCAAACACCCAAAGGACCTGTGTGGGATGCAGGGGGGTTTACTCTTGTTTGGCGGTTTTTGTAGCTTACATAAAGGCCCGAGAACAAAGTGAACCATTTTGCTGTTGAAGCGGATGGGGGAAAATGTGATTTATTTTCTGATGAGTGGAACTGCTTGTTTCTGGTTTACACATTATGACACCTTGGGTGTAAATGCTTCAACACAAAAATGCCTCCTTTGATGGTAACCTGGGACAGACACCTGCCATTTGAGACCCTCGTTGCCTCTGGGTGTCTTAGAATCTTTGACAATTGATACTGGCTGTGAAGGATTAATAATAGGGAGGTGTTACACATGTGGAAAGAGATGGGCTAGTATAGGACTTGTGGTACTCAGAGCCCTCAGAGGTAGAGGTCAGGCCACCTTCTCAGTTGCACAACCCAACCCCCAACCAGCCAAAGGCATAATAATTTGCAATGCAGAGCTGCTGAAGGAGGGTTAATTTCAGTTGTGGCCCAGCGTCCAGATATGAAAAGGAGGTCAGTCTGTCATTCTTCCCTCCTTCCCTGCGGAGTGTGCATAGATTACCTTTAAAAGTTTTTCTTCATGCCACTGGGTTATGTAGCATGGTGTTGGTAATTATTAACTAGTTGGAAATGATTAACTGTCTTGGTGAGTCTGGAGAGAAAACGGAGACAGGACCAGGGCAAAACCGTGCTAACTTCTCGGCTTAGATCTGAATGCAAAAATAATGAGATTTTTCCGTTTTCTCTCTTTGGCAGGACTGAATTTTTAGAAATACAGATTGAGTGTCCCTTATCTGGAATGATTAAAGCCAGAAACGTTTCAAATTTTAGACAGTTTTAGGACTTTGGACAGTTTGCATAGACTTTGCTAGCTGAATAACCTAATCCAAAAATCTGAAATATGGATTATTTCCTCTTAGAACCCTAAAGCTTCAGATTTCAGAGCATTTCAGATTTTGGATTTTCAGGTTAAGGTTACTCAGCCTGTGTGGGAGTTAATGCATTATTCCAGCTAGGAACATTTTTATGAGGTAGAATTCGGAGCAACTAAAGGGGTAGGTGTGGGCTCCACAGTATTTTTGGTTTACTATCTTGCATCCAGACTCCTGTCCCTATGTTTGGGAAACCCTCATTTTGTAAGAACTCTTAGTAGGCAGAGACCAGTTATATTTAGATTTTTAAAAGACGGGATGCTTCATTATTTAACACAATTGGCAGCTGAGAAGGGTCCCTGCCTTAGGTCTGGCCCACAATAGTTGGCCTGGATTTGATGGAGTCTGTGGTAGTAAGGCCCAGATGCTACAACAAGGAAAGAATAGGCTGTGCAGCCAAGTGTTGTCCAACTTTTAGAGGCCATCGCAGCATCTAGGCTTTAGTGAGTGCAGGTGATGCCACGCCGGGCTGGCTCTGTGTCAAGGGTGGTGTGCACCGCCCTCACCTGTTTTCTGTTGGCTTTGGAGTTGCGGCCCTGTCCCCTGACGCTAGAGTAACCCCAGGAGATCCCCAAGTTAGTTTTCTGCTCAAGTCATTCAGAGTCACTTTCTGTTCCTTGCAACTGGGAAGTTGGAGTTCTGCACCCAGGGAGCAATTCAGCCTCCCCTTGCATGTGTGGTACAGGCTGGGTCTCCAAGGGGATCCCCGGACCTCACTTACCCAGAAGACCCCAGAAAAGCCTATTCTGCTGTGCAGAAGAATCCCTTCTATCCAGACGTGTATCCTTAGCAGTCAGGGAGCCAGCAAGGGAGATTAGTTCTGTGGTTGCCCTGACGACATGATTCACACTGTCTCAGTTTTCTAAGTCATAAGAAAACCTCAGGTGGGCTGTGCAGTCTCAGGAAACCTTTGTGGTATTTGCATCCTGATGTTGTAACAGGGATGTGATCTACACATTCTGCCTGCTGGCCTCAAAATGCCACAAAGGCATTAACATAAACGTTTGAGAGACAAATGGGCAAACCAAAGAGGCAGCACCAGGGAGGAAGTGGGATCCAAAGATAGAGCAGGTCCGCTGCGCTGGGGCCAGGCCGCTGGTTCTGGCCTTAGAGTGGAAACCGAGGAGCTTATATAAAAGGGGGAAAGGCAGGTTTCCCAATTAGCCAAAACATAGATGAATCCTTTTCAGAACTTGTGAGACCATCAGCTAATCACAGGGTTTGGCCAAAAGGGGGTAATATGAATTCTCTAGCTGTTTACTGGAAAAAGTTAGCTAAAACATAGCTATTTGGTTTGTTTTTTAATATGAAAAATATGTGGCTATTCAGAATTGTCATGAATGCTGGGGAACTACTGAAAATATACCCAGAGAGCCAGCTCAGATTGTGGCATGAGAGAAACGGCATGCTCGTGACCCTGCATGGGGAATGAAAGCAAATTCAGGCAGAGTTGGACCTGCTGGGGGCTGGAGGGTCAAGCACCGAAGGGGAATTGTATGGCCAGGCTCTAGAAGGAAAAAATAAGTAAAGATATATTTCGAGGTAGTTCACCAAACGAAGACTGACTTGGGCTGTGGAGACTTGGCAGGTGACAAGGTCAAAATCAGGGCAGCAGCGGCTGAGCCCAGGCGACACCTTCTCATGGTTCAGCCTCAAAGGATTAGGCCTTGTGGTTGGGAAAGCACAGGCTGTGATTAGCCATGCCCGGGTTCAGATTCAAGCCTGTAGTTTCAACTGACATCACAAAGTGCCCCGGGCCCAGCAGCTTCAACAGCAGACACTGTTTTCTCCTAGTGCCACAGACTGAAGGTGAGGGTATGACAGAGCTGCTTCCTTCTGAGAGGCCGGGAAGGGATAAGCTCCCGTGATCGTGATCTCCTTGGCGAGCAGTGCCCTCTCCCTGTGTCTTCACAGCCTCATTGGCACATCTGTGTCCAGACTTCCCTGTCTTTTAAGGAGGCCAGTCATGTCAGAGCCCCATCCCACAGACATTAGCTTACGTTACTTCTGTCTTTCCAGAACGTCTCTCCAAAGTTGGGTGCAGCAAAAGTAACCAGGAGTTCAGGGCTGCCTGTCTCAAAGACAATCAAACAAGCAAACAAACTAAACTAAGGACCTGACTAGACCCCAGAAACCCACTGTGAGGTATTGAAATTAGGACAGCAGCGTGAATTTTGAACAACTCACTTCCTACATGTTATTACTGTGCAAGTTTGAGTGCATCTGAGTGCGTTCCTTATCTTTATGTTTTAAAATATTTCATTTATTATTTTTATTGTATTACCTGCATGTATGTAAGTGCATTCACGTCATGCAGTGCCCATGGAGGACAGAAGACGGTGTCGGATTCCTTGGAACTGCAGTTACAGATGGTCGTTAGCTGCTGTGGGTGCTGGGAATCAAACCCAGATCCTCTGCAAGAGCAGCCAGTGCTCTTAACCACTGAGCCGTCCCTCCAGCCCCAGAACTTATCTTTAAAATAGGCCCTGAAGAGAGCGTACAATGAGAGCAGATCTCTTACAGCTGTGACTAATGTGAAGTCAAATATTGATTATTGTAGCAGTGGGGACACTGGATGACACCACCAGCTCTGCCCTGGAGCCCGAACAGTCCCCGCTCTCCGCACTGGGTCTTTGACCCTGAGCAGCTGTGCGTGGGAACAGACGTGGCTCCCCGTCTCCTTCCTGAGCTGCCTGGGTGCAGTGGGGACACTGGATGACACCACCAGCTCTGCCCTGGAGCCCGAACAGTCCGCACTGGGTCTTTGACCCTGAGCAGCTGTGCATGGGAACAGACGTGGCTCCCCGTCTCCTTCCTGAGCTGCCTGGGTGTTCAGCGTCTGCTGGTCAGAAAAGCAGGCAGCTGGCTAGAGAAAACAGCTTGAATTTCCTGAGCAGATCCTCTTTCAGGTAGAAATCACACAGAAAGGAAGTAAAGCCGGAACTCTTGCGCTTACTACATCAGGTAGACGACGGACCCAGATCGCCATCTTGCCTTTCCGAGCGCTAAGGCCGGGAGACGCCAGCAGGGGGCAGCAGCGTGCCGGGAGCCGCCGGAGCCGCCGGCAGGAGGCAGCGGGTCGGCCCAGCACACACCCTCCCGGGGAGCTCAGGGCGCCCGGTACTGCGGTCAGCGGCCATTCCGCTAGCACTGGAGGAGGCAGGCTCACCAGGCGGCCGGTTCGTGTGCCTCCCCGGGAGCCGGGGGCGGTGGCTTGGAAGCTGGGGAAGGACGGGAAAAAAGTGACTAAAGGACAGGCGGGAAGTTTACTGTCCTGGGAAGTCCCCTTCCTGGGAAGAGGCTTTGGAGTTCCCAGGCTGTGTCTGAATGGAGAGTGTTGCAGAGGTCTGACAGTTACCCTCACACACGGGGATCGCTGGGGTTGGAGATACACGTGGCCATGACAGAGCCATTTCAGGAGCTCACTAGGAGCAAATGGAGGCAGGTAGATTTTAACAGCAGGAGGGAAGACACAATGAACTCACAACAGAGGCCCAGGGAGGTCATCAGAAGGACAGAAACACCCGCCTCAGAGGCCCAAGGGAAAGGCTGTTATGTTCTGCTAAGACACACCCCTCAAACCCCCCTGTGTTCAAGGTTTGGTTCCCAGCTGGTGGAGCCAGCCCTTGATGGGCTGGTTGGACCAAGAGGCTCAGTGGACTATCAATGAAGTCACAATTTGAAGGTATTGGTACGACCTTTCTGGGAATGCCTTCTGTTCGAAATGTAGTCTTCCCTAACCACATAATCCAAACTGACCTTAAGTTCAGAGATTATTTAACACTAGCTCATCTTGCTTACAACGTAAGCAATCTTGGTAGGCTTTGGACTCCTTGTGAACTAAATATACAGACTTAATCCCTCATAATGATCTGTCCTTGCCCCTGACCCAGAATAATGCGTGTGTGTGTGTGTGTGTGTGTGTGTGTGTGTGTGCATGTTATGAAAATATTGTGTCTGAAAATGGTGGCATTGAAAGCAATGGGTTAGTCCCCAGTGTGTGTTGCAAAGAACAGGTCAGAGTAGATTGATAACAGCTGTTTGTGGCTGTGTTTGCTGTTCTGGGTCAGTAGGGGTCAGAAAAGGAAAATCCGCAGCCCTTCATTTCTTTCCCATGCTGTGCTGGGTGAACTGCTAAAGTAGAATACACCCTTGGTTGAGCAGTTCCAAGCTAGTTAAAAATGACTGGACTCACTCTTGGCTTTAAATGGCTGCAAGAGTTAGGATGTCTTTATTTGGGCAGCACTGCACTGTGACATCTCCACCATAGGAGGTGGTAGGGACTTAATGTGAAGGTAGCAAAAGGCCTCATAAGATTAACTGATCAAGATAATAACAATCCGTGGTGTCTGTGGTCTGGATAAAGACAACTTTCCAGTTTCGCTGTCAGTTATCTGGTCGTAGGACCACCCTGAAGATGGTGGGTTTACCCAAGTCATGCTAAAGATAGGATGCCTGGTGCACTGATGAGATGGTGACGTTTTCCTGACTAGAACCCCTACCTCTTAGTGTAGTTATTGTGGCCCAGGTTACACGTGTGAGGCCTCGGTAAGTCTTGTCCACGTTTCTGATCCTCTGTAAGCTTTTCTTTGCTTCTTTGTAGCTGATTTCCTTAACACTTCCGGGACCTCCATGTGGGCTCTAAACTAGAATGGCTTCATGGCTTTCCCCTTTTCCCATCCATTCTCCTCTTTAAGGCAGCTGCTGAGATTTACAGCTTGTCTCCCCTGAGAATTTTTCTTTGAAGTCTAATAAAATTGTCTTAAAGCTTCCATTTGAGTCCATACTTAAATTCTTCTAGAGTGAGGCTAAGCACCCTCTAGGGAAGGCTGTTTCTCCCCTGTATCCTTGGGAGCTGGGACTGATTAGAAGAAGTGCGTCAGGGGGCTGTGCCTTTGCAGGGTGTCCTGCCCTGGCTCTTACCTGACTTTGTGCTTTTTGGCTGTCATGGGTGCACAGCACCTGCTCCTACCTCCGTAATGTCCCACCACACCACAGGCCCAAAGCAACGGATCTGGCCAGCTTGGGCCTAAACCTTTGAAGTGGTTAGTCCAAATGAACCTTCTTCCCTCTCAGGTCACCTTCTCATGAATTTTGTCACAGGATGAAAAATCTAAAAACCACAGACACCAAAGAAAGCTGGCCTGCTTGCTGAGTCCAAACACAGTTCTAGGTATGAACCATTCTTAAGAAGGGGGCAAATAGTCAGAAGAAAGATAAAAGAAGTGCTTGTGAGTCCTGAGTTCTAGGAAAAAAGGTTGAGAGAGGTTTGTAAAGTGTGGAAGAACCAGGTATGGTGGCCCGTGTCTGGAATAGCAGTATTCAGAAGGCTGAGACAGGAGGATAGCCAGGAATTGAAGGCTAGCCTGAACTACAGTGGGAGAGCTTGGCTTAAAACAAAGTGTGTGCAGAGATCCTGGAGGGAGAAATTCTGAATTCACTCATCACAGCTTTAGCCTGTGGGAAGAGTCATGGTTTCAGGTTTGGCAAATTTGTGCCCCGCCCCAAGAAAGGACAATTTTGCTAACATATCTGTTGGCTGAAAGGGTGGTTGTTGCCTGAGTTGGTGTAAGATGGGAGTCTTAAGACTCTGTTCACCAGTTGTTTGAAGGAACACAATTTTGTGATGTGCTGTTACTTGAATAATATTGGGCATTTTCAAATCACCCTGTCCTTGAATTTAAAAAGAGCTCCATTATGCAGTCTTGAAAGTTAACAAACTGCAGGTATATGTTTAAAGTAGTAATTCTGAAATATGGTTTGCATCAGGTCTGTTAGAAGACCAGATTCCTGGGAGCTTAAAGATCCTTACTCAAAGTGTGAAATTTGCCTTTCTTGCAAATTCTCAAAAGAAACCTAGGCTGCTGGTCTGGGGACCACACTTTGAGAACCACCTTTTATACGAAGACATGCTTGTTCCTCTGGGCAGAGGGCAATTTATGATCATCAGGCCCATGGAGAATGTTTACTCTCTGCCTAACTCAGGGATTTGACCATGCCTTGGAATTGCTAGGCAGCATGAGATAACACTGATGCCTGGGTACCTCCCTCAGCAGGTTTGTGTGACTGCCCTGGCAGGTGGCCTGGCTATCAGGATTCCTAAATCTGTAGGAGTTGAGCACTGTCAGGTGCCTGACCAACAGGCTGGTTCTTGTTGGTCCTTTACATTTCTGGATAGCCTTTGCAACTGGCGCCTGGATGGAGACTTGCCCAGCAGACACTGTTGAAAGCTTTTTGAGGATCAGCATGGTTAGAATATTGTGTGTGGATGGTCTCATTTAAACTTCACAGTGAGGGATGGCTCATCTGCTACCCCACAGGCCTCGTTTCTGGGGCCTATGGCTTGGTGGCTAAGTTCAAAAATGGGTACAACTTTGAGAGAACATATTAGGTCCCTGAGCAAAAAGAAAAGTGCAGAACCGAACTTAATATCGATAATCTGACAGTGTGATAAAGCACCCTTAAGGTTTTAAAATGGTTACTTACTCTTTTATAAAACTGTATAGGGCCTAGTGGTCATACATCTTTAAATGGTTTATTTTAGCAAAAGAGATGGCTCAGCAGCTAAAGCACTTGCTGTTCTTCCAAAGGATCAGCATTCAGTTCCCAGCACCCACTTCAGGTGGCTCTCGCCCACTGGTTACCCCAGCTCCAGGGTAACTAACGCCCCTACTGGCTTCCATCAGCATCTGCACTCACGTGATCCACATACCCACACACAGACACACATAGACACACAAATAAAACAATTTTAGCCAGGCATGGTGGCACACACCTTTAATCCCAGCACTCTGGAGACAGAGGCAGGTGGATCTCTGGGAGTTCAAGGCCAGCCTGGTCTACATAGTGAGTTCCAGGCCAGCTGGGGCTACAGGGAGACCTTGTCTAAAAAAGACCAAATAAATAAATAAAATAAATAAATAAAACAATTTTAAAAGTCTTTAAAATAAATGGCCCATTCACAACATGCTGAAATTATTAACCTCCCTTAGTAAGATATGAAAATGGAGGCACAGAAGATTTTAAGTTATTTGATCTAAGCCATATAAGTACAGGGTAAAGAAGAGTTCAAGCCCAGAGATTTTGCTTTATGACCCAAGGAAACTAATCAGCAACTCATTGCAACATAATACAGTGCTTCCTTATACACACATGGCCGTCCCCTCTTCCTCTGAGGGAACCTTGAAAGAATTTCAGTTTGAGGCTGTTGAAACACTTTTTGGGAATCTATGGTGTATTATATTCTTCGGCTTGTAGTTTCACAGGGCAGGGCCATGAAGTGCAGGGCCTGAGGGTCAAGCCACAATCAGGGCTGCTCCGTTGCCAGGTCCTGAGCCCTGGAGGGGGCAGTGGGGTGGTGTGCACTGGGCCCTGATCCACACACTGTGGATGATGTCACCAACCTGCGGTGCTCTTGGTTTTCTTCAAGACATCAGTTGCTCGAGTATTTGGCAGGGTCACTGGATTTTATAGAGAACGAACGTGGAAATCACAGTCACTCTGAAACCATCCTCCTGCCAGATGGGACGGCCACCAGGTCCTGTGACTAGTCAGTGGAGCCTGCTGGCATTCTTTCATAAGTCAAGTTTCAGCTAGGGGATGCTTCTGGTTTCCAGTGCAGGAAACTGCATCCACTGTCAATGTGTCCAAGGAAGGAAATGCAGTGGGCAGCTTAGCAGGCAGGTTTGTCTGAGGATTGTGGGCCTGTCAGTGGATTCTTTCTCCTCTTCTGCCCTCTGGTGGTGTTTTGGAACATGTCACTCAGTTGTCCCAGAGCCTAAAGGCCTTTTTTCTACACACTGGTTCAAGGTCATTACTTTGAGTCCACTCTCTTAGACGCTGCTGCATCTTTTATTAGCTTTTTAAAAGATCAGGATTTGGCTTGTGATTCTTTTCAGACCAGAGCATTTCATTTCTTCTACATAATTTACTTCCTGAACTTAATTACATAATGTTAAATAATATGACCATGAACACACACAGACCTACATTTTTATCTTGAATGGAAATAAAGACATGATTCTATTAACAGGGATATTTTCTTAAATATGAGTCATTGGTCGCTTTGTAGTCAGGTACTGCAAGAAAACGATGCTGCTTAGAAATTTCTTCTTGACATGACCCCTGGACTGTGGAGCTTGTTGCTGATTGGCTAGCACCCTCGGGGAGTACCAGGTGGGAACGTGGAATTAATGATATTCAGGCACAAATGCAAAGCCCCGTTCCCTGCTACATCTGTTTCCACAATGACCCTTAACTTTCCTGCCCTAACACAAGTCATGGGGATTCTACATAAAATCCCAGGTTTGTGCGTCTGTGCAGAGGTAAGGAAGCGTGGCACACACTCTCCCACACCTTCACCACCAGCTTCCTCTGGACCTGCTGCATCTACTGGGCCGCCTCCCTAGGGTCCTGAAAAGGACTCATCTCTCCTCTAAAATGCTAGTCTGCCAAATATTCTCCTGGGCGCCCATGGCAACCCCATCAAGCAGGGCTTACATGCTCCCCTATGTAAAAGCAGAACATGAAATTGAAAGTAATAAAAAGAGAATTCAAATCAACATAGTGCATCTCCAAGCCCTACTAACAATCAGAAAAAATGAAACAGAACAGAAAAGTGAACTCTACTTGCTGGCAAAGCTATTTTAATTTACCAGATGTCAACAAGCCATCAGTGTTTCTTCTCCACACAAAGGATGACTGAACTCAGCTTGCTCGGTAAAGGATACATTGTACCAAACACTTAAAAATATCAGTTGAAAAGTAATTTAAAAAATTGCTATTGCCAGTCACAGTACTTAGTTAAAAGGCTTGAAATTATTAGTTTACTAAAGAGAAACAACATAACATTGTTGTTTCAAGAAGCAGTGAACATGGAGTGCTTGAAAACATGAATTTGACCTTTCTTGTCCAATTCCAAGCCACTCGAGAGTTCTATTTGTAAGGTGCTTTTGGGCAGAATGGAAATAAAACAAGGATTCCGAGGTTGCCGCTGAAGTGACTCACCCGGGCTCGGGCTCTGCTTTGTTAGGCACTGGGGTTTTGTAACGCTTTATTCCAAAGCTTTTAGCTTCTTCAGCAAAGATAGTTCTTCACCCTGACAGAAAGCTACTCTTTCTGTTTTATATTGTGATAGAACTTTAGTGAGGAGAGCTCCCAGATCATCTACCCTATGACAGAAAGCCAAGGAACAGAAAAGGGCCCTGATGTGCGCAAGATCAGAGGTTGGCACACAGGAAACGAAGCCTTAGGTCCTGATCTTATATTTCCAGTGCATTAGCCTATGATTAAAAAAAAAAAAAGTCAAGACGTAGTTAGAAATGTAAATTTCATCATTTATGTGCAAATTCAGTCTGCATTCTGGACTAGGACTTCTAAATCTGGTCAATTTTTTATTGACCAGAAGCCCCTTGGGTGGTTTGAGGGAGTTGCTTACCTTCCTTCAAGGCTAGTTCACCCCCGTAACAGTGGTGGAAACTTAAGATGACGACAGAGCACTCTTCAATGTGAATTTCCCCTTCTGAGCATGTCAGTCTATTCTAACCACTGTAACAAAATGCCATAAACTGGGTGGTTTATGAAGACAGAAATTAATTTCTCTCAGGTACGGAGCTGCTGATGTCTAGAGTCCTGGGAGACTCCATGACTGGTGAGGTCAGGTCAGGGATCACGATGGCTTCGGTTTGCCATGTCCTCAAAAAGCAGAGGACCAAGAAGCTAAGGACACTATCAGAATTCCTAAGGGTTCTGCTCTTATGCCCTAAATATCTCTCCCAAATACCCCTCCTAATACCATCCCTGGGGATTAGGATTCAGCAGATGAGTTTGGGGTTGGAGATTGCTCTGGTTTGGTTTCTCTGTTGCTGAGATAAAACACTGACCAGATCCAGCTCAGGGAGGAAAGGGTTTGTTTCATCTTACAACTCCAGGTCTCAGTCTGTCATTGAGGGAAGTCAAAGCAGGAACCTGGAGGCAGGAGCCGTGGAGGAACGCTGCTTGCTGGCTCGCTTCCTCTGGCTCCCTCAGCTGCCTTCTGCAGCCCAGGCCGACCTGCCCGGGGATGGTGCCGGCCACAGTGGGCTGGGCTCTGCAACATCAGCCAATTAACAACCAGGAAAATGCCCCACAGACACCCCACAGGCCAATCTGATTCAGAAAATTGCTCAATTGAGGGTCCCTCTTCCCAGTTCACTCTAATTTGTGTCAAGTTAACAAATAACCAGCACCAAGACCCACACTGGCCTTCAAACTGTAGCAGAGGTCTAGTTGACATTTTTGTCTACATATTTAGTAGATCCATCTGGTGCTGATCAGATGAATTCCCTAGGAACTGCAGTCCCCAGATCTGGTGAAGTCACTGTGTGGGGCCAGGTGGAGAGGAAAGTCATGGCGACAGGAAGGTACAGGACCCGAAGAGCCCAGTGTGGCCTGTGCTGCCAGGGATACTGCGCGATACTGCTCGTTCATGACAGTTTATGAATTTTTCACTTTGCTTTTGAAAAATTACCTTTTTATTAAAACTTTTACAAAAACTTGATTGAGAATTTCATACGTGCATACAAGGTGTGTTGACCACGCCCACTCCTTCCGAGTCCTACCAAGTCCCCTCACCACTTTTTCTTTTTCTTTTTTTTAATTATTTATATTTATGGGGCTTTGGGGTACTCTAACATTCCCCCCTCTGAAGAGGTAACCCTAAAATCTTTTAAGGATTAGATAAAAGCTCCCAATTATTTTAGACATTTTTGGCCTTTGGAACTGAGTATGATGCTAAAAGGCCCAAGGACATTGTGACTTTTAGCCAAGAAACTGGCTACTTTTCTTTAGGGTCTTTTTACCTTAACTGCCTAGCCAATTCCTACCTATCACAGACCACTCTGGCTTCTTCCATGCTGAACAGGGATGCAGGGTGAGGCAATTGGGGTACCCCTTCAGTGGGTCTATCTAAAGGACTCCCAAATTGCATAACTCTTGTCTCTAAGGGGAGAAGAAAGTCCTGAATCATGAATGGGAGATGTGAAGGAGAAGTAAAGGCAAGAGTAATTATCATTACAAGTTCTAGACAGGGAACTAGAAAAAAGTCAGAATAGGGCAATTTTCAGATGTTCATATGAGAGTCCACTGGAATTTCTTGACAAGGGCTTCCAAACGCATCCCTCTATTGGGTTCCTCTTTATTTTTCTTTTGTCTTCCAAGGCTGGACTCTAGAGTGATGGATTCAGAATTTGCTTTCAGGTATTTTGATAGGTGTTGGAGTGGCTAGAATCAGTGTCAGTTCCCTCTCAAAGTCTTCTAGACAGGGGGAGAAAACAAATTTATCCATCACTTTAGAACGATAGCTGATTATCTCCCTTAGATACGGGTGGGAGACCAAGATTTGAAGTCTTACATCGCAGCACTTTCTGGTTAGGAACAAAATCATCAAGGAGAAATAATTGTCTAAGTAACTTTTTATATAGACTTAAGCCTAAAGACTGGGAAGTGTAATCCCTTGAACTCTTAAAGAAATATACTAATGACTTTACTCTTTGGTTATACTTTCCTTTTGGGTGTTTAAGACCCTACAGTTGACCCAAATAAATCAATTTATTTTTACACTTAAGGTCATTTGAGGATCTGTTCCTCAGGGGTCACATGGGCTTGGGAGGAGCTCCTGGCTCCTTTCTTTTACCAGTTCCCTCTATGTGAAGATAACTCAAAGGTCCTGCTCGACCATGTCTGGTTTCACTTGGAAGCATGAATGAGATATTTCCTCTGAGTTGACCCTCCATCTCATGGGGTCTCCATGTCCTCCCTGAACAAGAGGACAGGTGTCTCACCACATTTACAGGACATTTTGAGAGATGTTCCCTAGTTCCCTGGAACTTGGTTGATCTTGGAGGGCAAGGGGAAAAAATTGTCCTTTAAGTCCCTCTGACCACATTAATAGAGGCCTCAAACTATGGCTGTTAAACATCCCGTGAGGTTAGTTCCCCCAGTCTGGTACTTTTAATTATCATGTGCTATGTAGATAAGGCTTGGGTAAAGAACCAAATATTCTCAGATAAATATTGACTAAATCTATATTTTGTTATAGTTATAGTTGACTAAACTATGTAGAAATTTTAAGGTTATGTGTATATTATTTTTGTCTTATCCTTTATTTATCATAACAAACTTACACAGACCTTCAAGACTTTCTCATTTTTTCTGCCTATTTTGGAAAATATATCCTTTCCCACATCCTTTTAACATCTTTTACATTCTCATTTTCTTTTTAAAAAAAAATAATTATGAGACATAATAGCATTAACAAATTTTCCATCTATCGTGAGACTTCTTTTCCTGGGGATGCTAAGCAATGCTTATTCCCTTTTAAGGTTCTAGTCAAGCCCATACTTCATCAAAGTTTTACTGGGGAACCAATGAGTTTATTGAGCTTACTTACCAAGACAACTGAGGGGTTGCTGAGGTGTATGTGTGGCCTGAGGGCATGCACACTGGAAAGCCTTTACCCAGCATGGGGCATGCCTTCTCTTCCTAGCCTTCCCCAGATTGTATACTTTAGCCCTCCCCATAGCCAAGAGGCCATGTGTGATTAGGGTCAAATTACATACAGTTGGCTGGGAAGAGTGGCTGGATACTCCAGTAAGGGTCCAGTAACACTGCTTTGTCCTCCTTTAATGAATGAACACAACAGTCAACAAGCCCAGTTGTGACTGTGTTTAGTGATCAGGCTCAGCTGAAGTCCTGATGATGGTAGTTATTTCATGCAGAAAGGACTGCTGTATAGCATCGTCTTATTAAAAGGACCTGGAATTTAAAAGGATTTGGTGCTAGGAGCCACATATGAGGGAGAACATGCATCATTTTTTTTTCCTGAGTCTGTATTACTTCACTTAGTATAACCATTTCTAGATCCATCCATTTACCTGCAAATTTCATACCTACAAATTTCATTATTTCATCTTTCTTTACTGCTGAATAGAGCTCCATGGTGTAAATATACCATATTTTCATTATCCACTCATCAGTTGGGGACACTTAGGTTGCTTCCATCTCTTACTATTGTGAAAAGAGCAGCAACAAACATGGATGTACAAGTGTCTCTACAATAGGACGAGTCCTTTGTGTATCTTACCTTTTAAGGAGCACAAAAATCAATATGGAACTGAAAGGGTTAGCAGCAGGGTTATGATAACGAAAGAGGTGGAAGGAGGAACAGGAAGGTGTAACAAGGGGTTATCAGGTGGCGGTGTGTTCTACGGGGATGTGGGAATGAACTGCTAACCCTCGTTGTGTGTGACCGTTTGTGAACTGCCCTTTTGAGGTCAGAACAAACACCGCTGATGATTTTCTCAGTTTGTGGCCTGTGGACTGAGCTCAGACAGCGGCTTCCGCAGCCATCTCTCCTCAAAGCTCACTGCCACCCCCTTTTCCACAATGTGCATTGATACAGCATCCAGATGTGATATTTTAAAAAATAAGGTGTTCCATCACCCACTTTCTGATTAACTTGTTTTTTAGCGAATACCTTTTGCTGTTTAGATGTGAATTCAAGGTACTCAGAAGAACGGAATCCTTCAGAGTGTACACAGATCAGTCAAATGCATTTGCTCATAAAGGCTTTTCGATAAGCCCTGAGCTGAGGCAGGTATATTCGCAGTGCCTGTCACTAACCACACATTTAAAACCCCCTCCAGCCATTCGAGCTTAGGTCTATGTACAATATGGCTTTTGTTCCGCAGTTTTACTTTAGTCTGAATGTATGAAGACTTTCAGCAACTGCTCTTTATGGGCCCGCACGCTGCATAATGTTGACAAACCAGCTTTTTATTGGCGCATAAAAGCCTTTCTAGTCAAACAAGTCGGCACAGCTATCTATTTTTCCTCTTAATATGAATATGAATCTTGCACTTCATGGTTCAGATTCTTGAAACCTCCGAGTGGATTGTCTTGTGCTTTCTAGAAACTGGGTTTAGTCCTATCGATCTCTGCAGAGCTCTGTTTAAGGGTTGCATTAACCCTTTAAAGAAAGACTTTATGCCATCTCCTACTTAAATGACTGCCTCCCAAAACTCAGAAGACTGTGTTGGAGCCAGCTGCCATGTGTGTAACCACATAGAGCCCGCCACACCGGAGGGGCACTTCCTGGCTCTCAGGAGGATCATCCAGCTCAGCCCCAGGGGACCTCCCAGAAGGCACACCATGTCTGCTCAGTGAGTATGCGCAGCTGAGGCTCTAGGCTACCCAGCGGTTCTGTGGGAGAAGCTGCTGGTTCACTCGGTGAGCATGCGCAATTGCAGCCATCTCCATCACAAGGCTGCCTAGGCAAGAAGCCCCAAGCCAGGACTTCTTAGCTTAGCATTTTGCCCAGGGAAAACTTCGGGGGCGGGGGGTCATCAGATGGGGTGATGGAAGGCTGGTGTAGGCTCTGGGGTGGATGACAGTGGAGGCATGAACTTTATAAACCCATAACCGTCTCAGATCATCCCTAGGAAAACTCAGCAGTGTTCCTGTCTAGGCTTCTACATAAGCATCGCAGCGTCCTTGTAGGGGCGGTTGGGTGAGGTGGGCTCCTGTGAGGCTGGCTCCGATGGAATGGTCACACCGAGGTTTTGAGAAGGAGGCTCTCCTCCTGGCCCTGCCCAGCCTCCAGGCTGAGTGTACCCCTGGGCTTCTCCCCCAGCGGCCCTCCCATCCTCTCGAGGTCCCGTCTTGGCTGGTCCACGCTCTTTTACCCTTCCAGTCATAACCCACTGTCCTCTTTCTCTAAGAACTTCCAGAACCCCCCCCCCCCAACTACATCACAAATGACTGTGGAAATTTTATTTAGAACGCGTTAGGGAGTGGTAATTTTGGGAAAGTCTGCATGGAGGGACTGAACCTATAATTATTTTGTTTGGAGTAGGTATTGTTTACAGAAATACACATAAGCAGAGGGTTAATATGCTCTGATTAGACATAATAATATAACACAAGTCAGTGAGGGGTGGGCTGGACACCACTCACCTCCTTCCAGACAGGGCTTCTGGGCACCCTGCAGGACAGGGGCTGGCCTCTTCAAGAGCCTTATTTTACTCACCTTAGAAATCTCAATTTTATCTCATAAACAGTCACAAATCGATGTTTCTTTATCGTCACTTTCTACCTCAACAATCTCTCCTTCATAGCAATGACTGCAAGTTCTCAGGTACAGTCATTTTAAAAAATACTTTATTTTTATCTTATGAGCTTATTGCCTGCATGTAGGTAGGTGCACCCATGTCATGTAATGCCCATGGAGGACAGAAGAGGCTGTCAGATTTCCTGGAACTGGAGCGACAGATGGTTGTTAGCCACCATGTGGGTGCTGGGAATCAAACCCTTATCCTCTGCAAGAACAGCCAGTGCTCTTAACTGCTGAGCCAGCTCTCCAGCCTCCGAGTACTGTCATTCTTCACAATCCTGTCATTTATAATTACTCTTCTTTTATGCGTGCTGGGGCTGGAACCCGAGGTCTCACACATGTCAGACAAGCACTCTACCACAGAGCTGTTCCTTACTCATAATTACTGTTCTATAGTCAGTGCTGTTTATTTAAACACGGCTTCTTTATTACAATTCCAGCTCCTTGAGGAGAAGGAGGCTTTATTTCTGTAACTGTTGCTACTTCACATGTACCAAACACAGCTCTGGGCCTCCATAGTAGGGGCTCAATGAAAACTTGTTGACTAGACGCTGCTGGTACAGTGTCAGGAGCTTCCTCCCCGCTTTCTTGTAGCTGAGAAATGGTGCATGCTATTGCTGGAAACAATTGAGGTTCTAATGTATGAGCTGGACTTCAGGAACACACATGCCCTAAACGGTTTACAGAGGAGACAAAGCTTGGCTGTGGTGATTTCCCTCTTGTGTCTGCTTTCTTACGTTTTGTCAGACCACAAATATGTTAATTGAGTTGTGTCTAATCACTCAGACTGCTGAAACAAAATACATTTGGTGGCTGATAAGCCACAGAAAATTATTTCTCACAGTTGGGAAGTCCAAGACTACATTGCCAGAAGATTGTGGTAGGGCTCACCTCCTGGTTGGGCAGGGATGACCACCTTTTGGCTGTGATAGCAGATGGGACAGAGGCATTTTCATAAGGGCACTCACTGTTCCCAGTAGTTTCTATGTTTAGGATTTAACTACCTGCCAGAAGCCTTACGGCCCACTAAGGGGTTGGGAATTCGAAGCTTTGAGACCAGCAAGCAGAGCTCAGTGTAACAATAACTCTTAAAGTTAGCAAGATAAACAATAACAGCCTTTGTGACCCCCAGAGAACTGATTTTGCTTTTAACCTTTAGCTCGGCCCTCATGGGAGAAGGCCAGAGATGAGCTTAGGTGAGGCTTTGGCAAGTCTCATGTGGTAGAAGCCTACTTTCAAAATTCATGTATTTGTGCCATTTGAAGGTAGGGAGCTGAGAGGGTTAATCGGGTCACAGGGTGGACTTGATGAGGAGGTCAGATCAGAGCTGAGCCAGCATAACGTCACCACGTGAAGCCCGTCACCACGTCCTGAAGCAGCATGAGGCTCTTGATCTATATGTCAGGAAGATGCCACAGACATGTTAGACCTCCCAGCCTTCAATACAAACTTCACCAGGTGTCCCAGACACAGGAAGTGGACTGAGGCAGGTCATGGAGCAGTCTAGCTTTCCCCATATCCCCCCACACTGGTCTGTGTTCTCCATAGCATCATCTTGGGAGAGTGCTGTGGGTTGCAAAGGAGGGAGGTTAGGAAGTGGGAGGTCAGGGTGTGTTGGATCCCAGTTACATTTTATTTTTTTATTATTTTTTAATTTTATGTGTATGGGTTTATTACCTGCATGTATGTAAACGTACCTGTGTCATATAGTGCCCAAAGTGGTCAGAAGAGGGCACTGACTTCCCTGGAGCTGGAGTTATGAATGGTTGCTAGCTACCATGTGGGTGCTGGGAATCAAACCAGGGTCCTCTGTAAGAGCAGCTGGTGTTCTTAACCACTAAGCAGTCAGCCCTGGACCCCAGTTTTAATCACCACCATTTAAGAGGCAGTGGAATCAGTGTCATCATGGTGAACCAGCAGGAGAGCTTGCTGAGCTGGGCATGCCAGTCTGTGGTTGGCCTGCCCTGTGCTATCCACCGAACCAGTGACCTCTGTTGGCCACTTTCAGGTTCTCTTCTTTTTTTTTTTTTTTCCCCCAACTATAAGGTGGAAATAATGTGATGTTTCCACTGAATTGAGCCTGGGAAATGCTGCCCATAGTAAAAAATTAACATATACTAGTTGTCTAATGAATAACTCAGGGGATCAGGACACTTGTGACTCTGGTTTTTAAGAATCAGAAGAAGAGGCAGAAAGATTGTAAGAGCCAGGGAGGAGGTGCATGACCGTATGGAAATAGAGTCCTTCAGCTCCTGGGACCCTGCTCATATGAATCTATAGCAATGGTGTCAGCATATACAAGTCCCATACAAACTCAAGTGACAAAAACCCAGCACAGGACTGTGGAAATGGGCAGCAGGCCCCAGTCTTAGTTGAGGAATTATTGACAGCTCATCACTGCTGGGTGAAGGGCTGATCTTAAAGGGAGGGACTCTAGATAGGCTACCTAGACCTCAGTGGATGAACTTGCACTGAGGGACATGTGGGGACACTAACTTGACTTGGTAGGCCTTAGCACAAATGACAGAATGCATTAATTCCAGTGGGGGGTGGCAAGGCTGTGGGAGGGTGCCAGTGGGGAAGGGGGTATAAAGATGATTAGGATGTTCTGTATGAAATGCACAAAAATTCAATAAAAATCGACAAAAAAGGAATCAAATATAAGCATTTGTTCCAAAGATTTTTATGGAGTTTGTTGTCTCCTCCCATGAGTGAACTGTAGATAACATAATATACACTCATTAAATCTCATTTTACTCTTTACTTTTTTGAAGGTATAGTTTATACATAGTAAGATACACCAATCTTAAGTCTAAACATTAATTTTCAAATGTTTACAGACCTGTAAATACCTTCCACATCCAAAACAGCATTGGCTGGACTGAAGATGACCCCTCACACCCCTCAGTCAACACATCACTCTGAAAGGAACCACGAAGCCCTCCTCTTTCACCATTAAGTGGTACCAGGTCTGAGTATCATGGGAATGGAACAAAACTGGATGTTCTATTTCCTGTTTTGCTCTTTCTATCCATAAGATCTAGTCATGTTTGTATGTGATCACATTTTCTTTAGAAAATGCTGTGGATGTGTTGTGCATACGCGTTCTCCTTGCTCAGAGGCTAAGGCGGGGGTATTGAGAGCTGCAGGCCAGACTGGGCAACCTATTAATATGCAAACAAACAAACAAGGAGGCGGTTCTGGACTTGACCTGGGAAACTACTTTCAGACCTAAAGGCATTTTTATTCCCACCCCCCACAAATACCCTCGTTGCCGTTTTTTCCTTAACATGGCCTCTGGATGGACTTGGAGCTCTTTTCTGAACATTTTTGTCTGCCGTGTTGTCTGCTGTGTTTTCGCACCTGCCGGGTGCAGGGTGCAGAGCCCCACCCACCCCATCTACTCAGGTCCCCCAAGCCTGACGCAGTTGGCTAGCGGTTAGGTAAACAGTGATGCATTGTTTTCAGTCAAGCAGGAAAGAGCACAAGTCCGGTGTCCAGGGCGCCCACTATCCCCAGGGCGAAAGCAATTGGTTTCTTTCCCCACACTGCTGGTTCCTTCTTTCAGTGTGAATGCGGCGGGAAGTGGCGAGTGTTGGATGTCCCTCAGGGTCAAGTTTTCAAGTATTTTTACTTTAATTACTGAAGACAGGAAAGAGGAATGAGAAAGTCTAATGTATAGGAGACACTTAATTGTAATATGACTAACATGGTTTTTTGGAAGACCTGCCACAAATCTGACTTTACTGCGTTTCTGCGTATATTGAGCTATCAGGGTCTGATGTCAACAAATATTTAAATTACCTTACCTGCCCGTTTGTTCTTGACTCATTTCAGTGCTGAACAGGAATTTTCTCATAGACCGGCAGCTTACAAGCTTCACCTTATTGGATACAGACCTCGTTTCCATTTAACTGTTGTGTACATCAGCTTTGCAAAGTGCTGGTCACAGTGCTGGGTTGCTGATCACCGTGCTCGGTTGGTGTTCACCACACTGGGCTGCTAGTCACCGTGCTGGCCTCTGTCTTTAATCAGAGTAATTTTGTCGCACTGGAATTCCCAGCTCTGCTAGGTTGAGTGTCACCAAGACAGATGTGTGCAGTTAGCTTGTCCCAAGCAATGTGCTGTTGCAGTTGCCAGTTGTGGTGGCAGGTGTTAGTTCCCAGGAGGACCACAACTGGCTCACCTTACTGCCACTTCTCTTTTGGCTTTGCTGAAGAGAGCCTTCCTCCCCAAGGTCTGCCTTCCTGTGTTCTTCAAACTTGGAGAAGCAGAGCAGATTCTAGCACAGTGCTTACACCCTCTGAGTTTTTTAGTCATTGAGTAAACTACTTATTGAAGTTTAATAAAAATAAAGCTAACACATTTAATTTTTTAATTTTTTTATTACTTTTATGTGTATGAGTGTATTGCGTGCATGTATGTAAGTGCACCTCTTTCACGCAATGCCCATGACGGTCAGAAGAGGGAGTTGGATCCCTGGAACTGGAGTGACAGATGGTTGTTAGCTGCCATGTGGGTGCTGGGATTCGAACCCAGGTCCTCTGCAAGAGCAGCCAGTGCTCCTAATCACTGAGCCATCTCTCCAGCCCAGATATGGTCTTTCTAATTCCATATTTGCTGTTTTGGTGTTCATTCTACTGTGGCACTCTATTTCTGCTGGGCGTTGTCGTCTTTTCTGCTGCTGTTGCAGTTTCAGCGTGCAGTGTGTATGGCAAGGAAGTCACAGCAGCACCGCCTGGGCAGCCGGTCACATGGCGTCTGCGGCCAGGGAAGAGAAGAGCACTGCTCGGCTCACGTTCTCGTCTTTGCATAATCCAGGTCTCCAGGCCAGGGAATCCCGCCATCCACTGTTCATTCTACTGTGGCACTCTATTTCTGCTGGGCGTTGTCGTCTTTTCTGTTGCTGTTGCAAGTTTCAGCGTGCAGTGTGTATGGCAAGGAAGTCACAGCAGCAGCGCCTGGGCAGCCGGTCACATGGCATCTGCGGCCAGGGAAGAGAAGAGCACTGCTCGGCTCACGTCCTCGTCTTTGCATAATCCAGGTCTCCAGGCCAGGGAATCCCGCCATCCACGGTGGGCAGGGCTTTCTGCCTCAGTTAACCCAATCAAGATAAGCCTCCACAGGCACCCACCTGTCTTCCAAGTGAGTCTAGATCTCAAGTTGAGATTGAGCTTAACCGACACAGGCGTAACAATATGACGTAAATGAATGACTCAGCATTCATTTCTAGTGCTAGTCTGATGGGGATAGAAATCTATTTTTATTTAACATTCACTCTTTTTTTATTTTATGCGTATGAGTGTTATGCCTGCATGTAGGTAAGTGCATTTGTGTCATGTAACGTCCACAGAGGACAGAAGAGGCTGTGGGATCCCCTGGAACTGGAGTTATGGACAGTTGTTAGCCACCATGTGGGTGCTGGGATTTGAACCTGGGTCTTGTGCAAGAACAGTCAGTGTTCTTAACCTCTGACCCATCTCTCCAGCCCCATATTTAACATTCATTCTTACTGGCTGGCATAGGAATCTGACTTAGTAGCTTATGTGTTCTTTTGGCTGGAGATTTTATTTTGCTTTTAATTTCAATAGTTTCTGATAAAACCTTAGTAGTATTTTGATTTTCTTTTTTGTCTATGGTGGTTTGAATGAGACTATCCCCACAGGCTCCAAGTATTTGAACACTTGCCCAGTGGGTAGCACTGTTTGGGGGGGCATCATGGAACCTTTAGGAGGTGTGGTCATGCTGGAGGAAGTTTGTCACTGGGGGCAGGCCTTGAGAGTATACAGCCTCATCCTTCTTCCAATATCCTACTTCCAATCTCTCTCTCTCTCCCTCTCGCTCTCTCTCGCTCTCTCTGCTTCCTGTGCCTGCTTGAAGATGTGAGCTCTCTTCTTTCTGCTCTGGTGCTGCAGCCGCCTCCACGCCTCCCCACCATGATGGACTCTGATCCCTCTGAAATGATAAATGCAATAAACTCTCCATTCTATCAGTTGCCTTGGTCGTGGTGTTAGTGTCACGGCAACAGAAAAGTCACAGCATTTACTGTTGGGAGCCTGGGAGCCTGAGGCTCAGCATGTTGGTAGACTGAGTCTCAGCCGCCTCTCAAAACTGCTGACAGACCTAAGCTGGCAACTTTCCATTCTGCCCGCAGCCTTGGCCCAAAACCTTGGCAGACAGCCGGGGCCCACGGCCTTGGCTCACAGCCGGGGCCAGTAGCCCGCGGCCTTGCTCTAGTTTAGGTGAATAGCTCTGTTCTCGGTTAATCAGTAGATTCGTCCCTTAAAGTACACCAGGACCCCTGTGTTCTGACTGATGTGATTACTCATTCCTTGCTCCCTTGTTCTCATTCTCTAGTTAAACTCATGCTTGTGCTTCAATAAACGAGACTTGATCAGAAACCTGTCTTGTCTCCATTTCTCTTGTCTCTTGCCCCATCCCATATACATCCCCACTCCCCAATCCAGGTACCCTGTTGCAGACCCCACGGGTTGGGGCAATTTACAACTTATATTTAGAATTAGTTTGAACACAAGATCTTAGTGTGTATTTTCCTGCCCCCACTTTACTTTGGGTATTTTTCCTATACAAATTATACTCCAGTTATACAGTCCTTATATGGATATGTTTTACCAAATTTGGAGTATTTTAAGCCATTATTTCTTCCTGTTTTAATCTCTTTATTATCTTCCATGGGACCTCAAGAAATGTGCATCTTTGCTATTTAAAATATGTGCTCTTTGAAATATTTCGTATTTTAAGCAGACTTCGTTATTACAAGACTGACGTGCTACAATTTGAATCCTGAGGCAACTTAATTTTATTCTCCTTCCAGGAGCTCATGTTCTCAAGTCCTGTGAACTGGTGCCTATTTTATGCATCTTCTGAGTCTTATAAAGGGATTTCCTGGCTTCCTCACACACAATTCTCTTCCCTTTGGACATTTTCCATGTGCTTATAAGATTCTAAGTTCTCTTGGGAATCTTCACCTGTGGGCAGATAAGTTACCAAAAGCTGTTGCTAGGAGACTCCGCAGGTGTCATCTGAAACTAGCCGCTGTTAATGGTGCTGAAGAGCACTGGCAGCTCTTGGAGAGGTCCTGAATTTGGTTCTCAGCAC
This sequence comes from Nannospalax galili, assembly GCF_000622305.1. Taxonomy (NCBI): domain Eukaryota; kingdom Metazoa; phylum Chordata; class Mammalia; order Rodentia; family Spalacidae; genus Nannospalax; species Nannospalax galili. Next base: position 2,869,867 of record NW_008338533.1, on the reverse strand, counting down.
CCAAGAAAGACGGCTCACAGCCACCTCTGACTCCAGCTCCAGGGATCTGGCACCCTCTTGTGGCCTCCATAGGCACCTGTAGACACATGCACATACCCATACACAGACACACAGGTACATAACTAAAACATAAACAAATCTTAAAGCCCCACGGACAAATAGGAACTGGCTCAGTTTCCTGACATTTTTTCTTAAAGGAAGTTCCATCCCTTGGTCTTCATGAGTGCTTTTCTGGAGACATAACTGTTTATCTTCAGGTTTAAAGATTTATTTGTTATTTATGTGTATGTGTGCATGACTGTATAAGCTTATGCGCATGTGTCAGGTGCCCACAGAGGCCAGAAGATGGCATCAGATCCTCTGGAGGTAGAAATACAGGTGGTTCTGAGCCACCTGTCATGGGTGCTGGGAATGAAACTCAGGGCCTCTGCATGAACAGCAGGCACTCTTAACCGCTGTCCCATCTCTCCAGAATCCCCCCCCCCATGGTTTTATTTTTAAAGGGGTAGTAGTCTGTGAAAAATAATATTACTGCAAATTCCTTCAACCAGAAAGAAAAATTCTGGATCACAAAGTACAGTTTGGAACTTTAGCATAACGGCAGGGTGTCCCCAGGGCATCCCCAGAAATAGAGATGCAGCTTTTAGCTTCACAGTAAGCTGCGGTTCCACTTCTGATCCTGATCCCAGGCCTGAGACCCAAGCTGAGAGACACTGTCTACACCGAGATGGAAAAGAGGTCCAAGGATCATCCCCTCCGCCTGAGCACTGGAGGAGGGAGACTCAGCTGAGCAAGGAGCCATCTTTCCAGACTGCCTTTCACCTGTTTCTGGCTCCTTGTTAGTGGAGCCAGAAATCAAGAATTCGAAGAAATCAAATTCAAGAATGTGGTAGTATGGATTCCACTGAGAGCTAGGCAGAAACACTCCAATTTTAATAAACAGTACCGGCCGGCAATGTCTTCATCAGGTGATGATCACTTTTATTATATAGCCATACTAGAACTGTGTGTTTAAAATAGCTTTAACTTTACATAAAACCCACTGGGAGAGTACTTTGGTTCATGTTTTAGGACCATGAACATGGATCATCTACATGAACATGGATCATATCTACATGAACATGGATCGTCTACATGGACATAGATCGTCTACACGGACATGGATCATCGTCTACACAAACATGGATCGTCTACATGAACATGGATTGTCTATGTGTGTTTAAAATAGCTTTAACTTTACATAAAACCCACTGGGAGAGTACTTTAGTTCATGTTTTAGGACCATGAACATGGATCATCTACATGAACATGGATCATGTCTACATGAACATGGATCGTCTACATGGACATGGATCGTCTATACACAGACATGGATCGTCGTCTACACAAACATGGATCGTCTACATGAACATGGATTGTCTACGTGAACATGGATCATCTACATGAACATGGATCATGTCTACACAAACATGGATCGTCTACATGAACATGGATCATCTACCACTTCCAGCCCTTACTGAGTATTTAAGAGGTAACTGCTTTGTTCTGTCTTCCTTGAAACCCTGAAGGCATCTGATGCACCATCCCCCCTTGATAAAGGACACTTGACAACATCATTGGCCCCTACTCTGTAGATGCTACCAGGACCCCACCTGGTTGTGACAAGCAGAGATGTTTCCAGACATTGCCAAATACAGTCAGGGGTGAAAACTGTCTCCAGTTGAGAACCTCTGCTCTAAGGCACAGGAAGTATCAGATGGAGCAGAGTTTGATTTATAAACGTGTTGCAATAGAGCGAGTGTTTTATAATTCAAAGGTAAGCACTAGTATCATTTTTTGAGTAAGTGCACATACCACATTTTAAAAATGTCTGATGTCAAGTGATCACTGATCCAAATTATTTCATAGATTCCTGGTGAAATAAATAATCTTGCATTTAAAGTAAACAGAGCCAAAGCTCCTTTACCTGGTGCCTACGGCTATCCATTTCAGCTTAGCAAACACTCTTGAGATCGCTCCAAAAGGGATTTGGAGCTTTCACTTAGAAGGTTTAATTTAATTCAATTCAGTCCGGCCCTATTAAGACCACGGACTCTTGCCAGAAGAACATTGCCAGTTTGGTAATGTTCCAAGAGTACTTTCTAGTTGTAATGACATTGTACAACCTTTTAAAAGAATAACAAGATGCATGCAGTTATCCCAAGAAAATAACTTTATCATGCAGAGTTGATACAGTTCAGGGTCATCAGCCAAGAGAAGTGTAGATGGTGGCAGGGGACAGGGGGACTGTAGGTCACCAGCATGCCTTCGCATTTAAGGAGGTTTAAATTCTAGCCACATTACCCAGCTGCATCAGTACCACTTAAACAAAGTTGCTCATTCATAATCTGAAGGGGGGCGTCTTTGGAAGCTCTGACTTTCGTTGTCTTTCTCCTTAGGTTTTCAGAGGCACCCTATGGTCTTACATGAGCTTGCGTGACTAGTGAGTTGAAGCTTCTTTGGGTGTGTGTGTGGGGTTCTGGGGCACTAGAACCAGTAAAGGCCTTGCAGTACAAACACGAGGACCTGTGTTGAAGCCCCAGTCCCCACATGAAAAGCTCTGTGTCATGGCATGCGCCTATGATCCCAGCACTGAGAGTGGTGATAGGAGGGTCCGTGTGGCTCAGCTGGCTTGTCGGTAGGCCCAGGCTCACCCTGTCTCAGAAAACAAAGTGGAAGACTTCTGAGCAGTGACACCTGAGGTTGACTTTGGCCTCTACATGCACCGCATACATGCACGCACCAGCACACACGTGCATAAGCACACACATGCATCAGCACACACACAAGCACACATATACACAAGTACATGTGTGCAAACACGAGCATGCACTCATGCACAAATGCACACAGTGCAGCACCTGCACAAGCATGCACATGCACACACAAAGCACAGGTATAATACACACATGCACAAATGCACACATACATACGCATGCACAAGTGCACACACATGCATAAATGCACACACATGCATAAGCATATGCATGCACATGCAAGCATATATGCCTGCAACCCTCTTTTTGAATCCCACTTAACCCTGTGATTTGCACCTTAAAGGCAGTGACTGACAGGTGACATCATGCAGTATTTCCCATTGAGATACTTGTGTTGAATCAAATCCAAAGGATGGAAAGACTGGAGGCAGCGTCTTCCTGACCCTCTGAGGTGTGAGGGGGGAATACCTTACAGACCTGCAGACACTAGCATGAAGCATGTTCTGAAAACAGAGCAAGTCTGAAATTCCTACAGAGGGTAGAGAGTCGGACTGAACTCCTGACCATCTGAGGCCAGTTCCACACATCAACACGTCTGTGCAAACAAGCTGGGCCTTAAAGCAGCAACTGTAATTCTGACGCCCATGAATGTTAGAGAGGGCAAGGTGAACTGAGTGGAATTAGGAGAGGACCTCCCAGAGCGGATGTGTGGAGGCCAGATCTCCAGTGAGCAAAGCCAAAACGCCAAGTACTAAAACTTCTAGACATCTCTGGGAATAGCGGTCTGTTGACTACGATGATGGCAGTACTTCTTCCAGTGGACTTTCAGTCAAAATGCAGGTGTTGTGGGCCACACACCAACCATGGCTAGCCCATGCCCAGTCAGTCCTCCTGTATGCCAGGGAACGGTTGAACCCTCAGGTCCTTAATCCTCCCGTGACTAAACTCTGTCTTCTCTAAACCACAGAGCAGTGGCAGAGAGAGATCTTCATTCAGCCAAAGTGGACTATGAGGGAACCACATCAGTAGAGTCATTTTCTCCACTTTCCAAACCCCTAGAAGGATGGCTCAGGAGCGAATGTCTTCATGGTTTGGAAACCATAGACTTGGTGACTTCTGAGGCCACAGCAGCTGTTGTGTCTAAGCTAGAGTGTGGGAAGGAGCTCTGGGGAGGACTTGGAGCTGCAGTGCATCTTCTGTGGTTCTGCCGTTGTTGGGTTTGCTTAGCAATCCTTAGGAAAATGGGAAGAACCAGCTCGGTCACCTGTGTCCCTGACAACAGCAGGACCCGCTCCGGGCCACTGGTGAGGGACAGTGGAGAATACCAGCATGTTAACAGCCAGTCTACATTCCTTCTCTAGGCCTCCTGTGATGGTTAGTGTTGTCAGCTTGATAAAAATTAAATCACCTGGGTGACTGGGCTCCCAGGCACAGCCCTGGGGGGCATCATCTTGGTTATGGTCATTAGGTGGGATGATCTGCCCACTGGGGTGGTACTATTCCCAGGCAGGGGGCTGTGCACTGTGTGAAGAAAGCAGAATCCATCGCTGTCCTCTGCAGACATAATGCAACCAGCTGCCTGGACTTCTCTGCCATGATGGATGTGCCTTGCAACTGTGAACCAAAATTAAATCATTCTCCCTTAACTTGCTTTTGTTAGGGTCTGTAAAAATCCATTACATTTTTATCTATTTTGTATGTCTGTGTGTGCATGTATGCATGCGTGATGTGCATGGTATGCATATGGAGGTCAGATGACAGCTTGAGGAAGTATGTTAAGTATGTTTTCTCCTTCTAACATGTGGATCTGAGGGATGGGACTCAGGTCATCTGGCTTGCAGTAAACACCCTTAACCCACAGAGCCATCTCATAGGTCCTGTCAGAATATCTTATCACAGCAATAGGAAAAACAAAAACAAAAACCGAAGACCCACCTGAAGATAGAGAAGGGACTACTTAAGACAGAGAAGGGACTAGTTAAGATAGAGAAGAGACTAGTTAATATAGAGAAGGGACTAGTTAAGATAGAGAAGGGACTAGCTAAGAGTGTAATCTCTAGAAGATTTGTGATGTCGAGTAGGATACGCTTTCCGAAAGGATCTGTGTTATAGTAAATAGATATTCACATCCACTATCAATAAAAAGCATCTGTAAACGTGGCTGCGTAACTCAGGAAGTCTGTTGATCGCCTCCTCCCCCATCCTACATCTTGGGAGTTGCCTTACCCTGTGCACCTGACAATACACCATGGCTTAGTTGGCTTTCTGCTGTTTTCTCTATGTCATGAGACTCGGCAAGTGTAGCCACGATGAACCAAGTTCTAGTTCATGACCGTGATGCCCACAACACCAGGGCGCTCCCCCTTATCAGAAGGGGACTAAATGCCATGGGAGAGAGCAACCGAGAAGCAATGTTAGGGTACCACCGGGCAAGCTGCAGGTCTGTGTGGGAATCTTTAGTACCACTTAGGACACTGGGCTGAGTACCTGACATAGAGGAGCAAAGAGTCATAAAGGCTCTGAGTTGGGTGCAAAGAGGAGAAATACAAAAGTAGACATTTGACTTGTTAAGCAGTCCATAAGAGGGGAAGATGTGGTTTCTATGGGAACCACCATCTGGCCAACTGCATCTCTCTTGATGAAGTAAACTCCCACAGAAGATGACATTAACTGAGACCCAGATGAATGGTACTGGCTGATTGGATGGAAGGACTTTGGGTCTATGTGAATTTGAAGTTCATCATCTTGTGAAAGACTTGCAAATGTTAGACATTGTAGCCAACTTCGAGGGCTACTGACCTAGCAGGTACACAGAGAGCTGGTCCTGAAGCACAGTGCTTAGATTTCAAGAAACATGTCCTTGTAGAGGAGGGAAGTGTTCTGGGTCAAGTGTTTACTTTAAGGGTACCAAATTGAAATTTTAAAAAAGATTTATTTTATTATTGTTTCAAAATTGTGCGTGTGTGTGTGTGTGTGTGTGTGTCTGTCTGTCTGTCTGTCTGTCTGTGCAGGTTTGTGCATATGAGTGCAGTGCCCATGCAGGACAGACGAGGGGGCCAGATCCCCTGGAGCAGGAGTTTCAGGTGCCTGATGTGGGTGCTGGGAATCCATCTCCAGTCCTCTGCAAGAGCACTATGCACTCTTAATGGCTGAACCATTGTGCCAGCCCCCAGAAAGAAAATTTTTTAAAAAGCGATTAGTGCCATAAATGAGGATTTATTTCAGATGCAAAGAAAAATAAAAATTCAAATAAGTGAGATAAAGTTTGTTTTTACACAGGCTTCCTGGAACACTGGGCTTAGCTACCTCTTGTGTATCTGGATGGGACCCAGTGTAGGGTGTGGGAACCTAGGGACTCACTGCCTTGGCAGTGGGAACTCAAGGACTGTTCTTCCTGAGGACAGCTGTGCAGAGCCGATGGACATCAGGGGAGGAGGAGTACACGCAGGCTCATCCTCACCTCCCTGGGTCTTGCAGATGCATGTATTTGATTAACCAAAAACATGCTTAAGCCATTGTACCACAGTATCTTCTGACTTCAGACTTCCACTGCAGGTCATAGGCTCTGACAAGCCTAAGTTAAGTAACTTAGACGGGATAGCTGGATTTGATAGAGGGCTTCCAGCTGGCCCACAGAACGAGAAAAGCTCTAGGAAACCAGGCCTCAGCAAGGAAGGATCTGGCGTAGTTCTGGATGTAAGTAGCTCGGAGTGTGGCTCCCAGTCAAGGAACAGCAGCATTACTTCGGAAATTCTTTCCCCACACCAAACTTACTGAGCCCACGAATATGGGAGCAGCCCCATTACTGCTGAGCAATCTGTGCAAGTTCAAGCCAGAGAACTGCAGCCTGGACTGGTCCTCACAGCAACCCCCAGCAGCTTCTTCTAAACCATTTAGTCCACAGCTACCTCGTCCACAAGCCAAATTGCCCAAAGTGGACTGTTTGGCCACCCCTGGTCCTGGGCCTGCCTGCTGTCTGACTGTGGCCTGGTGATAGACTCAACAGCTCTGGCTCCCAGCTTCTAGAACCACATGGACAAGAAAATGAGAGCCTTAGAGAAGCATGCAGAGAGGGGTTTTAAAAAAGGAACAGAATTTTGACCAATCGACAGATACATCAGATGGAAATGTTAAGGTGAGCGGTAGAACTTGCTCCTTGTCAAAGACAATAATTGTGAAGAATCAAGAATGCTTCAAAAAAAGGATGCAGTGTGTGTAAATTAGGTGTGCATGTGTGTGTGTGTGTGTGTGTCTGTGTCTGTGTAGGTATGTATGTGTATCTGTGTGAATGTGCGTGTGTTTATATGTGCTTATATATATGTATGCACGTGTATCTGTATTTGTGCATATTGTGTAGGGGTGTGTGTGTGTGTGTGTGTGTGTGTGTGTGTTTTGCTGGGGATTGAGCCATGAAGTCAGTGTATCACATTTCAAGTTGACCAAAAGAAAAGGCAGAAATTGCAACATACAAAGCTCCTGAAATATATTTCTCATCTCCCAGGTAGGTCTTGTACCCAGAAGTAAATATCCAAAACCACTAGAGAGTTAGAGCTGGCATGGAAGTTAGGAACGGTCCACTCCAGGTGTTCCATTTTACAGAGGAGAATGTTGAGTTTTTGATCAGCTCCCTCAGAGTCACAGAGCTGCTTCCAGTCCCTGTGAAACAGTATATTTGGTTGGAAATAAGAGTTTGATATTTCATGTCATCGTCAAAGACAACTACTGCTCCTGTTGTCAGGGGTAAGAGTCATGAGAAGGTGCCGGCCAGAGTGCAGGAGGTCTCGCTGTCTGAAGGGACCATGTATCAGCACCATTCTGAACACTAAAGTGTCACCCGAGGTCCCGCTGATCAGCATCAAACTCTGCAGGCAACAGACCCTAACTCGGTCTATTGACTTGTTCTTTTAAAGTGGTTCCATTCGCCAGTCTTCTCTGGAGAGTTTTCCTGAGGGTCTACCATGTTCACTTCTCACGTGTGCACAGGCTGCATTCTGGGAAGACCCAGCGTCACTACAAACTGGCTTTTTCCATACGTGGCCGGCTAAGAGGAAGTGAATCGGCCTCCCGCAGCATCTGTGGGTTTCCTTATCTGGGGAGCTGGGAGTTGAACTCAGAGCTTTATGCATGCCTGGCCAGGTTCTGCCACTGATCTCTAGAGTCTCCAGCCCTGTGACTGTCTCCTCACAGACCCCCTTTCTGGCTTTAAATGATCTCGTCTGCCTCGTGCTCTTTTCCTCTCCAGTCTCTTATGACCAGGCAGCACCCAGCAGCCATACCTACCCACTACCGTGTGGCCAGCATCTGCACCTACCCACTACCGTGAGGCCAGCAAGTCTATTTGTTTATTTATTCTTTTATTTGTATTTATTATTTATTTATTATTTTATATTATTTTATTTATTTATTTATTTACTTATTTATGGTTTTGAGACAGGGTCTCCCTGCAGCACCAGCTGATCTGGAACATACTATATAGCCCAGACAGGCCTCCATCTCACAGAGGTCTGCCTGCCTCTGCCTGCTGGGATTAAAGGTGTAAGCCACCACATGTGGCTTTCAGTGAGTGATTCCTTCACAAAAACTTTTGTTTTGTTTTCATTGAGATGTAACAGTTGCACTTTTTATCGTGTACAGTGTTATAATTTGTCTGTGTAGCCAACGTGGGATGACGCAGTTCAGTTGTGTGGATGCCCAGCTCCCCAAACGTTAACCATTTCTGTTTGTTAGAACTTTTGCATTCCTCCAGTTATTTTGAAGACCATCACAGGTCACTCAGTGTGATGCTGTAGGCACATAGCCGCAAACAGACACAGATCTTGTGCTTTAGTTTGGTCCCCAGCTGCAGCCCTGGCTGTCTAACTTCCAGCTCAGAGGCCCCGTGTCTTGTATATTCAAGTAACTGATAGACCAAAGGCTGGGTGTCCACGAAGGGCCCGCTTTGCAGGGTCCTCCTGCCTCTTCATGCTGTTCCCACACTCATCTTGTCTGGTGAGTCAGTTGCAGTTCTCTATTCCTTGAGTTACTAACACAAATCAACTCAAACGACATAGGAAAATCCTCCAGTTCTGCAGAGATGGCGGCCACAGCTCTGGGGACGCTGTCAGATGTCAACTGCAGCAGCTGCTCGGTCTTGCCATGCATCTGCAAACCTGGCCTGGATGTTGGTGTAGATTTCCATGGGTGTGAAAGCTCTGGACTGTGGAAAAGCACATACACTCTGCTCTGGTGTCTGGAACCACAGGTCTAGAGAGGTTTCTTTTCCCCATCACTTCTGTGAAATGTACAATCTGGCAAGGTGCCACCATGGAGGAAACAAAGGACTGGCCTTCCACCCATACCTTGAGAGCATTAAAGCCAGGCCTCCACCTCAGGGACCTCACCTGCACTGCTGACCTCTGGCCGACTCTGAAGCCTTCAACACGGCAATCATCAGTGCACAGTCACTACTCTAAGAGGCTTCCCCTGGCATCCTTAAAATGACAAACAGCTGGACAGAGGGCTTTAAAGACTGGATACAACATTTTACCCCTCATTCTGTCCAGGGACCTTGAATTCCTGCTTCTTCTATGGAGAGATAGCACCTGGTTCCCAGCCGTGGAATCTGGACTGGGCATAGAGAGCTGAGCTGACAATAGAAGAGAGAATGCCATGCTGCCAGGTGACAGCCATGCGTGGGGAGGGCCCTTGCCTCCGTCAACATGACCTGATCCCCATCCTTGCAAGAGCCTGAAGCCAAAGTCAGGGAGCAGTAAGTGACCCAACACACTGAAATTAATAAGCTTAACAGAGGCCAGATAACCATGCAGCTAGTCTATGCAGGAGGTGTTTACTGGTTTAAGACTCTGTAGTTGGGGACAATTTGCTATGCATGTTAAAAAATAGTAACGTATAGTTACCACTTCCTGGCTCTGATCCTTTCATATTTTCCATTCATTCATTCCTCTCAAGCTGTATGGGTTTTGAAATATATTTATCCATTCTTTCCCTTTAAAGAAAGCTCTCTGTTGGTCGTAGTAACCCAATGTCTACTCCAAAAAGCTTCTCCAACTGTCTTCCTTAAAATGGCACCTTCTGCCATGGGACAAGTCTCTCAGAGACTCTGTGTCCTAGCCAAGAGCAAATAAAATTCCTGCCCTCTTCAGAGATGGGGCCAAAAGAATCAAGGTCAAGGCTGGGTCAAGCTGGAGAGAGGACTGGTAAGAATAGTCATAATTCTCAGCCTCATGGAAAAGTTTGCTGGAATCCCATAGGTGAGTGGGGCTGTTTGTATGTATTCTGGGGATAGGTTGGTGGCAAGCCATGAAGACTGTGTCCATTGTTATATGATTGACATGCTGAGCAGAAGCCCTGGAAAAAGTAGCTGTTAGTACCAGCTGCCCCAACAGAAAAGGAACTATGGGCCACTGCGGTCAGACAGAAGAGTGGTTGGGCTGGAAGGGTGGCGTAGGGGGTAGAGGTGCTTGCCAGAAAACCCAGCCATCTGTGTTTGATTCCCAGAACCCACATGGTTAATGCAGAGAACCGATTCTAGCAAGGTGACCTCTGCACATGAGACACAGCACATGTACTTCTACCCCATGTGCGTGTGCTCCCTGACATACTAATACATACATGTAACTTTAAAGAAAGAAGACTGGGTGGTTGATGGGAGAGTCCTTCGGCCTTCATGAGCGCCTTGTCAGGTGTGCTGTGTGCCTCTGTAGCCGTGCACTCTGCAGTGTGGCTTTGCATCTCTATCACTATAACAAAGTGCTTGGGTGAAGGAGCATGAGGAAGGGAAAGTTTAGCTTGTCTCCGGGTTTCACAGGGATCCCGGGCATCGTGGCAGAGAAGGCATGACGGCATGAATGGCTGTGTCTGTGCTGGTAGAAGCATATGGCAGGAGCTCATTCACAGGGTGATAACCGGAAGCAGCATGTTAGACCAGTACTGGGCATGGGTATCACCTCCAAAGACCCTCCCTATGTTACCTGTAAGAGGCAAGCCCCACCTCCAGATAACTCCACAGACTTCAAGACAGCACCACCCACAGGGGACCAGGTGCTCAGGACATGGTCCTGTGGAGTTCGTTTTAACTCAAGCACGTGACAACAAATTATGCCTCCAGAGAGTTCTGGATCCAGGTGTGCACAGCCTCACCCAGGTCAGGTTCATAACCGTCATCTCAGATGAAGACTCAAGGTTCTGTGACCCAGCTGGGAACAGTTCCCTATACATACCCAAGTTCCACTGACAATGTCTTCCGTTTTGGGCGTGGTTTGCCTCCTCTGCCCCGCCCTCCCATCCCTCACCCACTTAGCACGTCCCCCTTTCTCCCCTTGTATTCAGTACATTCTCCATCCCGTTCCATGAAACACCCTCCCATGAGCCCTTATTAGTTTTCTGACCTCTATGGATTTTCCAGCTGAAGCATACCCGTCTAAACATTGAACACCAGCATCCACTTAGAAGATAGAACACGACACTTTTGTGTCTTGGTCTGGGTTACCTTCTTTCAGGGTGATTGTTTCCGAGCCTATTCATTCACCTGAAAATTTAATAATTTCATTTTCCTAACAGCTGAATAATAACCCATTGTGTAAATGTGCTATGCTTTCATCATTCACTCGTTGATGGACATCTAGGCTGTTTGCACTTCCTGACTGTTGTGAATAGAGCAGCAGCGATCATGGGGGAACAGGTGTCTCTGTAATAGGATACACAGTCCTTTGGGTATATGCCCAAGCGTGGTAAGGTTGGATCATGTGGGAGATTCACTGCTGATGGTAAGAGTTCCCCTTCCCCCACGTCCTGGCCAGCATTTGTTATCATTTGGCTTTTGGGTCTGAGCCATTCTGACTCAGGTAAGATGAAATCTCAGAGTAGTTTTAATTTGCATTTGTCTGAAGGCTAAAAATTATTCAGAATATTCAAAAAAATCTAAGCCATTTGTGTTTCATTTGTAATCTCTGTTTATTTCCTTGCCTCCTGCAGCGTGGTTTTGCATCTCTATCACTGGGTTGTTTGGGTTTTTGTTAATTACCATTTTAAAATTTTATGTATACAAGAATTTTACCTGCATGTATGTAAGTGGACCCATATAGACAATGTCCCAAAAGGCCAGAAGTGGGTGCCAGATCCCCTGGAACTGGATTTATGGCTGTGAACCACCATGTGGGTGCCAAGAACAGAATACCTGTTCTCTGGAAGAACAGCCAGTTCCCCTAACCACTGAGCTACCTCTCCAGTCCTGAGGATGTTCTTTGTTCTTTATGTATTCAAAGGGACCCCTACGGCAACTCCAAGTGTGTCCTTGGTTTACCATGGTGGCCTACCACAGGAATAGTGGAGCCTGTGTTACTGTGGAACTAGAATCTGTGTCTAGGAATTTGTACTGTAAAAAATATCAACTCATAAACAAACAATTCTCCCCAGAAAATAGCAACTCTGGAGGTGCTGTCTACCAGAAAAGCACCCAGCTTTAGCCAAAGCAGTGCCCTCAGTCAGCTCCATATGATTCTCACATTTAAAAAAAAATGTAAGTTTGCATATAAACAGTTAATCCTATTTAAAAACGCAGGCACTCATTTCTTAGTTTGCCTACGAGGAATTAGATACCAAAAGCAAACATCAACCATCTTGATACTTCTTTGCCATATGGTTATTTTAAATAAATATTTGGTTTGAAGAATGGGTAACATTTGGGTGCGTTCCTGTTTTTATTTTGATTGCTTTTCCTGGCCGAGAGGAAAGAATTCAGCTTGACTTTCTCCTGTTCATCCCTCAGGCTCAGTGATTTCCTGAAGGTGGTTTTGATGGTGTAGTCTGTAGCCCCAGGGGGCTCATTCCAAGGAGAGTTGGGATTAAAGGCAGTTTGTATGGAGTGTGTGTCTCTCATTCCAAAAGTCATTAGGGAAGAGTTTTTCTCCCAGCAATCAGCCGTTCTTTCTGTTTCTTCTCCACTGTATTTCGAGCTATTATTTCAAACGTCCACAATGAGAAATGTTCTCTCTGCAAAGCATCAGAAGCTGAAGGAGTGGGTCCAGGTATCAGCTCCAGGAATGCCCCGTCCACAAGCACAGAGGCTGAATCCCGCTGTGCCAGAAGCCTAAGACAAGCCAACTTCTAAACACGTTGAACTGGAGGATTAGGGGAAGGTAGTATCAGCTCCAGGAATGCCCCGTCCACAAGCACAGAGGCTGAATCCCGCTTTGCCAGAAGCCTAAGACAGGAGGATTAGGGGAAGGCAGGGAGGACGTCTCCACACCTTCTTGATATCTGGGCAAAGCATTACAAATCAGGTTTAGGAAAATACACAAAGACAAGTTTTCCCCACATGCCTTGTGAGATCACAGACATCGGTTTGGGTGAGCCAGATAAACAGAGCAATTGGTGCCATGGAAACCTTGCTGCGCCCAATGAACTCCCTGCAATTAGCCCTGAGAACAGCCACAGAGCTCTCAAACCGGATACCAACCAAGGCAAGGCTGGGGCTTCTACGCAGGCCGCACGAGAACGCAGAAAGCTGGCCTCCGTTCAGCCTGTCCTCTGCTGACACCAGTCCCAAAGCAACGTGACACTGGCAAGTAGGGCCACCAAATAAAAGCTGTTCTTCAGCAAATGGTGGGGGAAAGGCCCTGACTTTAGTTCTTAAAGAAAATACTATGCAGTGTTAGTAGGGTATTATGTCAGTCTTCTCCAGCCAGTGGAGGAGATGCTGTGTACGTGGATGAAGATGTTCTGTAAAACACCGAGCATTCCCGGGATGCTGACAATTGTGCTCACTTGTGGATTTGCATGTAAGCGAAGCTAGTATTTACTTGCTTATATAGTTATTTATCTATTTAGTCATTAAATACTAGGGATGTGAGGACTGTGCCACTCCATTGCCCTCCCAGTCCTTTAGGAAAATTGAAGACTAAGTCTTCCCGAACAACCCAGGCTGACCTTGAACTTGTGATCCCTTCTTCCTCAGCTTCCTCAGTGGCTGGGATTGCAGCACTGGGTCACTAGGCAGGGCTTTGGCTTAGCACTTTGAGATCCTTTCAAAGCACTGGCTTCCTAATTCCCGAGAAGAAATCTGTACAACACAATCAGGGGAGATCTTGTTGGCATGAAGACTCTGGGCCTGCCTTCATGCCCGCCTGGCATGAAGGTCTCGGTTGAGGTCTGGGATTCGGCATTTCTAACCAGGTCCACCACGTGGTATTAGTTTGTAAGTTACTTTTGAGTCAGTGTCCTAAGGAGTATCCATCAACATAATGAGAGATAGGAGGGGGCCACTGGGAGCTAGTCATGTACCTGGATGGGATGTGCTTTAATTAGCCTTGGAAAATGTTGCTGCGCTGTGCAATAGATTACTTCAAAGTTCAGGCAACACATTTCCTCCCACTGAGCAGAGCTTTCACAGAATCAGAACAAGATATGCCCATGTTGTGGTTTGCACTCACGTTTGAACACTTGGCCCCCCCTAGCTGGCAACACATTTCCTCCCACTGAGCAGAGCTTTCACAGAATCAGAACAAGATGGTGCACTGGCATGCCCATGTTGTGGTTTGCACTCACGTTTGAACACTTGGCCCCTCCTAGCTGTCACATTATTTTGGGAGGCTGTGGGTCCTTTAGGAAGTGGGCTGAGCTGGCAGAAGGTCACTAGGGATGGGGCTTTGAAGGTCATACCTGGCCCTGAGCCCTGCAGTCTGTGCTTCCTATTCTGTTGTGATGTGAACAGCATCCACCACCTGCCCCCACTGCCCATGCCTTCCCACCGTGAAGGACTGGAAACCCCCTGGAACCTTGAGCCAAAATAAACCTTTCCTCTCTTAAGTGGCTTTGTCCAGGTGTTCTGTCTGTCACAGTGATGCTTGTAGTAACAATATACCTTGTGTCAATAGAGAACTCAGAACCAGATTGTGGGCCTCCTTAATGTCCTGGATCAGTGCAGAGTTCTGCCCATCATGTTGTGTTACTTTCCGGTGGCTACTGTAAAAGTTACCACACACATGTTGCTTTAGACAAGAGAAAAATTTCCCCTCACACTTCTGGTGGCCAGACTGCCAAGGTACATGTGACTGTGCTGGTCAAGACGTCTGTAAGGCCGCGTTCGTTCTAGAGACGGTCAGAGAGAATCCGGTCTTGGCCTCTTCTGAGGGACCAGTAGCTGCCCTTGGCTTGAAAGCTTGAACCGTGACGTCTTCATGCTGCGTTCTCCTTTGTGAGTGCCTGTGTGGACTCTTACCAGATCCCAGTCCATTGTCTTAAAAGACATGTAGGATTGCTTTTAGGGCCTCCGGATTGAGATGGTCTGCCCCTTTGAGATCCTAAGCTTACTGACAGCTGCCAAAACCTTTGCTTTTCCAAACAAGGCAGCATTTACAGGTTCCCAGGATCCTTGGTACTTTGAGGATTTTATTTAGTCCACTACACAAGCAGCTAACTGTGAGGCTTAAGCTTGTTCAGAAAGATTTGTCAGAATGTTAGATGACGCAATGAAGACCCAGGACAGTTGTCAACCAAGGAGCTGAGCTCATTGTTCATGCAGCTCTGGGGATCTGTACAGAGAGGCATCGTGGAGGCAGCAAGGCCCTGCTCTATTTATAAGGCATTCATCTTACAAATTATAATAGATGACATCATTCAGATGGAATTTACGTTACTGGGCAACGTGTCTGCACAGCTAGCCTCCTGGATCTCTGCTAACACACTCTGCCCTGTCTTTCAACCAAAAAGCTTTTCCTGTAGCAAGAAAACAAACGCAAAAGGCCAGCAAGATGACTTAGCTGGTAAAGGCACTTGCTGAGCAGGCCTGGCAAGCTGAGTTTGATCCCTGAATCACATGGTGGAGAGAACCGACTCCACAGAGTTGTCCCCTGGCTGCCATATAGGTGTCCTGGCTCCTGAGCCCTCCATCATGTATACACGTAATAATTTAAAAACATAAATCTAAGATGCTTAAGAATATTTATTTAGCTTCACAGAAAGTTGCAGTGAAATATAGATAAGCGATCCCTTTGCCCGTCAGCCAGCCTCCCCCACAGCCGACACCTGGTGTCACTGCTGGACCGGACCGAGGCTGGGAGGCTGACCTTGATGCACCCAGCACATGCGTATTGAGAAGACTTAATGCTGACTGATTAAAAGAAAACTAAAGATGTTTTCATTTTCTACGTTTATTTTAGAAATAAATGGGCCAGAGGCCATTATTCTAGCGTCTTTCAGAAGACAAAGAGATGATATATGTTATGTATAGAGAGACAAAAAAAGCTGTCTCTGGGAGATGGCACCTTAAGTGGACGTAAAGAAACTCATAAACCAGGAAACGGTGCAGTCACTTCTCATTTTAGCTCCCCAGCATTTCATTTGCTACAATACAGCCAGTAATCAAATGAATTTAAAGACATGAATCTGACATTACATTCCACTTAGAGAATTCAGCTGTTTACATGTGTAGTTAGAGCTTTTTATGTGACAGGGTTTTGGTTTTCATAGCGAAGCTGCACGGGTCGTAATGAATTGTAAAATATTTTTAGGGAAGGTTATTATTTTCTGTGAAAGGATATTATATTTGAATGTCAAGGTCTGTACCTGCTTCTTTTCCACTTCAGATGTTACCAAACTGCAGACTGTCGAAAGCACTCAGGAGCAAGATCACAGCGAGGTGTCCGAGTGCGCAAGCGCTGCGCGTTCAGCCGGGCTCCACAGGGTCAAAAATGGAGGTGTGGGGGCTTGATACGAAGACAGGGGACGATGTGACTGAGTCCAAATCTTGCCAAGTGTGGCCAGGGTTATGTAGAGGGGCTTGACGGAAACATAAATACACAACCCTAGGCCGTCAGCACAGCCGACTCCAAGGAGGCGTTGTGAGCAGCTCACACTATGCGATTTGAGAGAAAGGGCCGGAGCCTCAACCAAGCGAGATGATGCCGCCTACCATAGCAAGAGGGCCTGGCAGGCCTTTAACAAAATTCCATTTCCAGAGAACGTTTCCTCTTCTACCTAAGTAGTCTACTGCTATTGTGTCTAGAATTCATCTTTTTGGGTCAACTTAATATTTTTATTTCAACTATGCATGGACACAGCATGATCCTGTTTTCAAAACAGACTGTGTGAGCCTAACAGACGGGCAGGAGCCCATTCCTGGCAAGCATGCAGGTAATAGCCCAATGCTATCTATCTGCCTTAAATAAGGTATGAGAAAGCATGTCAACTTCTTCAAACTTCTCTATGCTTCGAATTGTTAATGTAATTCAAAATGCTGTATAATCACCCATTTTGTATGTGTAATTTAAACACTTTCCACCCATCCTCTACACTTAACCATGCCAACGACTGCTGAATCTCACTGCGATTCACACTAACCCTTATTGTTTAAGAGTATGAATTTAAGTGATCAACACTGTACAGATGAAGTCGGGAAACGAATAGCAGCGTGGTGCCGATTCGATAGGCTTCTCTGAATTGAGAACGAGGCATCACTGAGGCCTCCTCAGCCTCTGCCTCACAACCTGGCACGTCGTAGCTGCAGGCAAGGTCAGCTTTTGCTGGATGAAAGATGCAAAGACATAGTGGAACATACTCCATTCTTGGTGACAAAGTGAATTATATGATCTTGGTCTTGTCATTCTTGGAGGAAAGAATTTGAAACAGGAAATCACCACTTAGCATGGCGAGATTATGTGGCTCTGCAGACTGGCTTTCATGGGAAGGCAGCATAGCACAGACCTTGGCGGCTGGGTTTGGAGTCCGACAAGAGCAAACTTAGGTCAGGACTCACCTCTTCAGTGTGCAGAGGGAACTGAGGTTCCTGTTTTGCGTTTCTCAGGTGATGGAGCTGACAGTCATGGTCTCTACACTCAAAGCATAGCAGAGAGCGTTAGATGAGGTCATTCGGGAAAGGGCGGGAAGTGGAGCCTGGGTGGCCAGTCTCCTTTTCTATTATTATTTTTTCCTTTTAAGTATCATATTTCAGTACTGAGTCAAATTTACAAAAGCTTTACCTCCCTTTGCCTGCTGGTCCTAAAGTGCCCATGAGCAGAGACAAGCCAACTGCACCAGAAGAAACTCCAAAAAAACACTGAAGCTTTTTGTAATGTTTCAAAAGATGGAAGACTCTACGTGATATAGGTTAAATATAATGCATTTTATCAATTGCCTTGGATGATTGTCTTTTAAGCCACTATTTGTCTAAGAGTAATTACATGATATAGAATCTTCCCATTGGATTTTCTTATAATTTATATTGAAGATCAATATCAATATCAATATTTTGATTGCATCTTTTACTTTTTGATTTATTTTTATTTTATGTGTATGAATGTTAGGCCTGCATGTGTGTAAGTGCACCCATGTTATGCAGTGCATACGGAGGGCAGAAGAGGGTGTCCAATCCCTGGAATTGGAGTTAAGGATGGTTGTTGCTGCCTTGTGGGTGCTGGGATGCAAACCCGGTCCTCTGCAAGAGCAGTCAGTGCCCTTAACCACTGAGACATCTCTCCAGCCCAATTATATATTTCCATTTCTTTCTTTCTTTCTTTTTCTTTCTTTCTTTCTTTCTTTCTTTCTTTCTTTCTTTCTTTCTTTCTTATTTTTCTTTCTTTCTTTCTTTCTTTTTGTCTTTTTTGGAGACAGGGTCTCCCTGTAGCCCCAGCTGTCCTGAAAATAAAATTGTACATATTTGTGGGGTATTGTGTGATGCTTTAATACATGCACCTATTTCATCAAACATTTGTCATTTCTCTGTGGTGAGAGTTTAAAAACATCTCTTCTAGCTGTTTGGGAACTCTATATCGTCACTTTTCTGTGAGGTAGAACATGGAACGTGGTCCCCCCACTCATCATATCCTAACACCTGTGATGATTAATCTTGGCAATTGTCTTGACACACCTTGGAAGAGGTAACTCAACTGAGGAATTTCCTTCATTAGATTGGCCTGTGGTCATGTCTGTGGGGCATTTTCTTGATTGCTGATTGATGTAGGAGGGCCCAGCCCATTGTGGGCAGTGTTCCTCTTGGTCAGGGGGGCCTGGACTGTATAAGAAATGTAGTTGAAAATAAATTTGAAAGCAAGCTAGTAAGTAAGCAGCATCCCCCCAGGCTTCCTTCTGCTCCTGCCTCCAGGTTCCTGCCTTGAGTTCCTGCCTTGACTTCCCTCAGTGGTGACTGTGACCTGGAAACTGTAAGAAGAAATAAACCCTTTCCTCCCCATGATGCTTTTGGATGAGATGTTTATCACAGCAGCAGGAAGTAGCTGGGACAGCACCGCTGATCACACTCTCCAATTTTTAATGGAGTTTCCAGCAAGGCTGGCGGTGTCCCTGTGTGGCATGTGAACCTCAGGGACGAAGAGCCTACACAGGCTTCCCCAGCTGTGCCGGTTGCTTCTTAACACCTTGAGCTGCTTTTCCATCTTCATGTGTTTCTGAAAAGGAAGACAGACCTGTGCCCCCTCCCCCAGTGGAGCCAGATAGTATCCGAGTAATACTGTCTTCTTTCGGTTCTGTCTTGTTCTCTCCGTTTCCACCACATAATAACATTTCCTCCTTTCAGAACAATTTGTCTTATTTTACTAACATCTTTAGATCAGGTAGTTACGTTTAATGTTCTCAGTAATTCTAGAGGAATTGCTCGGTCAGCCTGGAATGGACTCAGCTGTGTGTCTACTTGTTTTCATCTAGACATGGGGGGGGGCAGAGAGATCCTGCTTCATGAATGGAACTGTGTCCTATCAGTCTGGACTTGGAACTACCAGAGCCACTTGAAGAAGAGGTTGGAACCACTGTGTAAAATATGTCATCTGAGTGGAATCATTGAGGCACAGAAATATCATGAATAAGGAAGGAGCCGACTCTGTTCACGCCACTGATGAGATAAAACGGTGAGGGTTTGCGTCCTGGAGGCCACAGAGGGCTCAGCTCATCCCAGTCGTGGAGACCCTCCATCCCGTGCAGCACTGCAAAGCTGGTGTCTGACCTGCACGTTAATGGCGACGACCGCGTTCCTAGAGATAGGGTGCCTTTTCAAAGTCATGGCGGACAGAAGCAGCAGAAACTGGACAGAGTCCAGGCCTGATGCTGAGCTCTACTACGACATGTGGTCAGACACTAAGCAACCGGGAATTAACAGACATCCACCAACTGTATACCGTCCCACTGGGTTGAGACCCTCACCATGACCTAATTTGCCTTCTTTTCAGTGAGGCATCTCCACACTTCCCCCTTTCTTAAGAATGTTAATTTGTGTCTAGTTTTGCTGAATCAGCAGGTAGAATAAAAGGCTCCTCTGGGGAATGAACTTTCTCCATTTATTTTAATGGGGAGCTAATTTGAAGACTTAATTATCAGAAAGACTGACACTCTGCACCCAGGATGACCTATGCCAAGCTGCTAACACACTGGTGTAATTTCATTCCACACTGGCCCGCCTGTAGGAAGTGAACCCTGGGGCAGAAGCCTCAGAGGACACTTAGGTGCCAATGGCTGGCCTTCGGTGTGGGGAATTTCTATTGTTTTCTGCAATGGGGATTGACCTCTGCCTCAGAGGACACTTAGGTGCCAATGGCTGGCCTTCGGTGTGGGGAATTTATATTGTTTTCTGCAATGGGGATTGACCTC
>NW_008338533.1:2837213-2849156 GCF_000622305.1 Nannospalax galili | reverse complement strand
ATATATGTAGATATAGGGGCTGAGGCTTGGTGGTAGCACACTTCCCTAGCATGCATGAAATCCTGGGCTCAAACACCAACACAGGAAAAAAAGAAGAAATAAAGTATATTTCAGAGTTTTAAGCTGTGACAAGCAACACTTAACATGGAATCTACCGTGTTAAAATTTTATGTAGCGTGTGCAATGTTGCTCACGAGCTGCACTGAAGGTCTCAGACATTTTCATCATGGGCGCTGAGACTGATCTCCAGTGAAGAACAATTCCTCGTTTCTCCTGACCATTAGCCTGTGGTAATCAATATTGTGTTTTTTTCCCTTTGAGGCTGGCAATTTTAAATGTCTCATGTAAATGGAATGATGTAGAATCTGTCCTTCTGAAGTAACTGGTTTTGCTTCATGTAGTGTTCTCAGGCCTATCTACTTCGTGGTCTGTGTCAATGGTTCCTTATTTTCATGGCTGCATAATATTCTATCAAACACAGGCACCACATTTTCTTCACGTTACGATAAGGCACCTTCTTGACCGTAGCTATGCCATGTTGAAGTTTAGGCTGACCGTAGTCTCTGAAATTATCAGGCAGTTGGCCCAGGGTATGGGAACACATGTCAGCAGGACCTCAGTTGTCTTAGAAACTGGTCAGAGTGTCCTGGAGAGCACCTGCTAACTGCAGATTTATGGCTTCTGTAGGTTATACTTGGCTTGCTTCTGCAAAATAGTAATTGTTGCTTAATAGAAGAGAATTCAAGGGGGATTTGCACCTGTAAGCTCGGGAACTTAAACTTTTCACCACTAGTTATGGTTTCTCTGTATAAACTCTTACCCTAGCAATGGCTCAGGGCTGCACATGTGGGTTCCAACACCCTCGTGTAGTTGCTGGCCAGCAAAGGCTTTCATTTGGTAAAACTTTGAGTGGTCTCCCCTGGTGAAGCACCCCACAACCACATCTTTGTTGGTATTTAGCTACTGTGAGTGGCATGAACATGGAGGTGAAGTTTCTCTTTCAGATTCTTTTGCCATTTTTACAAAACTGATGTGGCCTATCTCAATTGACAATACACAAAGAAGATCATGAAATGAAACCCTTTCTGTTCCATCTTTAAAGGAATTCTGTGTGTAATATTCCCATGGTTTTTGTGCTGGACAGCTCCACTTGTCAACTTGGCACAGCTGAGGAGCCTCATCTGAGGAATTTCCTCCAAAGAACTGGCCTGTGGGTGTGTCTGTGGGGCATTTTCTTGATTGCAAATTGATGTAGGAGGGCCCAGCCCGCTGTGGGAGGTGCCATCTCTGGGCAGGTGGGCCTGGGCTGTGCAAGAAAGGGAGCCGAGCAGCTAGAAATGGCAAGCTAGCAAGCAGTGTTCCTCTATGGTCTCTGCTTCAGTTCCTGCCTCCAGTTCCTGGCCTGGCTTCCCTTGAAATAAAACTTTCCTTCCCCAAGCTGGTTTAGATCAGTGTTTGTCTACTCCAGTTCCTGGCCTGGCTTCCCTTGAAATAAAACTTTCCTTCCCCAAGCTTGTTTAGATCAGTGTTTGTCATAGAAACAGTGACCCCTTGTTCTACACACTGTAAGACTAGAATTTCCTAGATACGCAGACATATCCAAGTTGTCTGCTTGTACACCTCCCTGAATCTGTCACAGAAAATCGGGTATATCATGAAAGAGCCTAACTTTAGACTCTGAGGTTTCCTTCAGATGAGGACTTCCCGACAGACCTAGCTGTCTGCAGCTAGCTGTTCTGGTTTTCAGTCAGGCTGCTTCTCTGAGTACTGTGGGCCATCAGGTGACTCACACAACCTCTCTCTGCTTCGGTCTGCTCACCCGTCTATGAGGGAAATTAACAAGTAGCCAAGTTGCTGGAGTGCAATCACTCAGCTCAGGAAACACTGGTGATTGGCAATTGTGTGATGTGGAGAACGTAGCCTTGGTTACATAGCATTTAACAGCTACTACAAGGCTGGAGAGATGCTCAGCAGTTAAGAGAGCTCGCTGTTCTTCCAGAGGACTGAGGTTGGTTCCAAGCACCCGTGATGGTGACTCACAACCACTTGTAACTCCACGGGGTCTGATGCCTTCTCCTGACATCCAGAGGCACCTGTTCTTACATCACAGGCACACAGACCCACACACTCACACATGTAAAAAAATAAAAAATGATAAATATATGTAGATATAGGGGCTGAGGCTTGGTGGTAGCACACTTCCCTAGCATGCATGAAATCCTGGGCTCAAACACCGACACAGGAAAAAAAGAAGAAATAAAGTATATTTCAGAGTTTTAAGCTGTGACAAGCAACACTTAACATGGAATCTACCGTGTTAAAATTTTATGTAGCGTGTGCAATGTTGCTCACGAGTTTACATGTGACTGTGGGTTACACAAAGTCAACTAAGAAAAATGCTCAGAATTTCTCCTTTGAGAGAAAGAAGCCCTTTCAATGGCTGGGGAGAGCTGGAGAAGAGAAGGGGTTTGGAGCATGTGGGGAGAGAGGGTGGAAAGGGGGTGTGGCTCAAGAGGGAGCAGCTCTGTGGGCAGAGGCAAAGTGAAGAGCTCAGGGATCTGTGAAGCGACTGACTTATTCTTCTTTACCTCTGTGGCTCCTGACTCCTGGTATCCTGCCTAGTGAAAGAGAGTAACTGCTGGGGTTTCGTTGTGTTAACTGAGTCCGTGGAAGCAGAGTAAGGCTGAGTGCCGAAGCCTCACCTATCTGCTAGCCATCTCCCGTGATTCCCACTTCCATGGGAAGGTCCTCCCCAGTGCAGGTATTGCCTTATCAAACATGAAGGTTGACCAGGGCACCTGCACTGGCCCCTCTCTCACTTTCCAATCCTTTCAGCTCCCTTGGACTACCCTGAGGAACCCAAATCCAGCCTCACCATCCTTTTCTAGCACCCATTACTATTCCTCTTCCTAGTCCTCTGCTCACAGGGCTCTCCAAGATCCAAGGTGTTAATATCCAAGATGTTAATATAGCCAACTTAACAATATTGAGCAAGTCTAGAGCTAGCATTTACCCAGTTTGGAAGTTGCCTCTGCCCCCAGCACTGCTCCCTCTTGAGCCACACCCCCTTTCCATCCTATCTCCCCACATTCTCCAAACCCCTTCTTCTCTCTAGCTCTCCCCAGTCATTGAAAAATATTCTTTCTCTCAAAGGAGAAACATTGAGCATTTCTCTTAGTTGACTTTGTGTGACCAACACTCATGTGCAAACATGCATGCACTGGGAACTTAGTTGAAAACATCTTCCCTAGTAAAATGGAGGATGCCTTGCTGGAGGGATGATGGTGGACTGTGCCAGTTGGTTTCTGTCAATTTGACAGAAACGAAGTACACCTGGGAAGGGGAGCCTCAATTGAGGAATTATATTGGCCTGTGGGTGTGTCTGTGGGGCATTTTCTTGATTGCAAATTGATGTAGGAGGGCCCAGCCCGCTGTGGGAGGTGCCATCTCTGGGCAGGTGGGCCTGGGCTGTGCAAGAAAGGGAGCCGAGCAGCTAGAAATGGCAAGCTAGCAAGCAGTGTTCCTCTATGGTCTCTGCTTCAGTTCCTGCCTCCAGTTCCTGGCCTGGCTTCCCTTGAAATAAAACTTTCCTTCCCCAAGCTTGTTTAGATCAGTGTTTGTCATAGAAACAGTAAATTAGAACAGAAAATGGTGACAGAGATTGGGTATTACTGTGACTGACCTGGCTACGATGCTTTTGTGGAGGATTGTGGAAACATCTTGAACATTGTGCCGGAAAAGCCATTGGGTGCTCAGAGCTTAACGGGCTGTTCTAAGGGAGATCTGAAAATAAGAATGCCAAGAGCAAGGCAGACAGTGAAGGCCTGGCTTGTGACGTTCCAGAGGGAAACCAAGACTCTATCATGCCATGTGATATTTTGTATTAAGAATCTGTGGGAGGGAATCCTGTGCTTCACTGGGACAATCCATGCTGGTCATCTATGACTTCAAAGTCAGCTGTGTTTAATAACGGACCAGCATCACTGAGGGGCAATCTTCTGGGAAGTACTTCCTCAGGGCAACACAAAGACACTGTGTTCAGGGAGGCCAAGGCTGCAAATCAAGCTGGCGGCCACCCTGGCAATGTGTAAGAGTCTTCCATGGGGTACTGAAGACATGGAGGGGTCATGGAGACAGCTTGGGTTTGGCACTGTGAGAGGCCAGGAGAGGCTGCTGGTATAGGTGAAGTCTCAATACATGAGAGACCCCAGGATATTGGAGATGCCAAGATGACAGATTGATCACCAAGGATAGGAGTAGGCATGTGCTGGAGCAGGCCTGAGCCTACCTGAGAAGGTAGGCTGTGTGTGCTGTAGATGACAGAGAGATGTGAGGCTGCTGAAGCCCCCTGGAGCCCAGACGATCTCGTGATGAACCCCAGATGCCAGACACTGAGCCACACTGCTGGACTTTGGTTTTACTCAAGTGATCCAGGTTCTTTCCTTCAGGAATACAAGATATTTAAGTTGATTTTGATTTTATGGGAGCTCACAGTTAAGAGACTGAATATTTTAGAGACTTTCAAGTTTAAAAGTGTTGAATGTTTTGAAGATCGGAACTTTTAAAGTTATACTGTGTTTTATATTGTGATATTAATTTTAACATGAGATCTTGGGGACAAATAGGGAAGTTTAAGGTTTAATAGTGATGTGTTCGTATGGCATGTTGACAAGGGGTCAACTGTGCTGGTTAGCTTCAATTGTCCACTTGAGACACCTAGGAACCCAACTGAGGTATTTCCTCCAAATGAGCGATGTGGCTATGTCGGTGACATATTTTTGTAATTGCTAATTGATGTGGGAGGGCCCAGCTCATGGTGGACTGTGTCGTCCCTGGGCAGGTGGGCCTGCTGTATAGCTGAGCAAGCCAGAGAGGGCAAGCTGGTCAGCAGCGTTCCTCCACAGTCTGCTTCAGTTCCTGCCTCCAGGTTGCTGCCTGGGTGCCTGTCTTGGCTTCCCTTGACAAGGAACTGTGATCTGGAAGTTCTAAGAGGTGAAATAAACCCTTTCCTCCCCAAGTTAATTTTGGTTAGTGTTTTATAACATCAACAGATAGCAAACTAGGAGACCTTTATTTCTTACTTAAAATATTTATCCAAAAAATTGCATATGCAATATGTCTACATGAGTCCATGAGCATAGCTGAAGGCTATGTGACAAGAAACAGGGCCAGACAGAAGAAACCTCCCTTTGCATTATTGGCCAGAGTGGTCCAAGGGACTCCACAAGTTATGCAGGCTATTTCCACAGCCCTTGATTGCCTCACAAACATGAAGGTAAGGCCCTATTGCTGAAGACAGGACGTACTTCAGACACAGGTCTTGGAGCAATGAGCTGGAACTGATCTGGAAGCTCGACCCTGAAGACTGGCTCTCACGGTTTTGGAGGACACTATGCGGGCTGCTAAGGGAGAACATCAATCGATGGCCCAACCCCAAATTTAAGGACTGATAACCGCAACGATGATCAACACAGCAAACTATATTGGGGCAGCAGTGACACTTTTATCTTGGGGGTAATCAACATTAACCTAATTGGACGTAAAGCCCCTTCAATGGGAGGGAACTCACTTGTGGTGCTGTAAGCATAGCTAGATACGCATGGCTGGAGAGGTCATGGATCCTAGAGAAAACCCCAACTGTCACATCCCTAGACAAATGTAATCTTACTATGTGCTAAATATGGATGCTCATATATACAGCCAGTCACTACTTACAAAGAAGCTTCTTTTTCAACAGATGGAAATTATTACGGAGTTCCACAGCTGGTCACACACAGAGAGTAAGTGTCTGTGAGATGCCCGACCCTAAGTGACACATCTACAATGGAACCTCTACACCTAACATGGCAGAACAAGAGGTAGAGAGAACACTAATCCACCTCTCAACTCTCATCAAGGAAGCTCCTTCATGTAGCAGAGGGCGACGAACACAGAAGGCCACTAATGGCCAAAGCATAAAGAATAAGTCTCCAGAGTGTGGGTCCTTGGACAGGACTTTTATATTAAATTCCACCCACCCAGGGTTCAGGGACCATTGTGGGAGAGGGGGCAGAATGATTGTAAGAGCCAGGGAGGAGGTGCATGACTATATGGAAATAGAATCTTCCAGGCTCCTGGGACCTTGTTCATAGAAACCTACAGCAATGGCGACAGCATGTCCCAGACCCCTGCAAACTCAAGCAGACACAGACCCAGCACAGAACTGTGGATACGGGCAGCAGGCCCCAATCTTAGTGAAAGAACTATTGGCAACCGATCACTGCTGGGTGAGGGAGAACTCATCTTTAAGGGAGTCACTCTAGAGAGACTGACCAGATCCCAGTGGATGGCTTGCACTGAGGGACATCTGGGGACACTAACTTGATTGGATAGGGATAGGCCTTAAGACAGAAGGCAGAATGCATGAAATCTGGTGTGTGTGAACTACAGAAGAGGAGGGGATATAAAGATGACTAAGATGTTGTGTATGAAATACACAAAAATTCAATACAAATATATGAAAATATCTTATTTAAAATCAAGCAGCATTTGTAGAGAAAGGCGGCTAGTCACTCTGTCTCCTTTGACTCCCTATCTGCAGAGCAAGTGGCTTCCAAAGCAAAAACCGGCCCTGGGGACCGGTTTGGATGATTGTCCCTGGAGCTTTGCCTCCCTCTGGGCTCTGGGTGTCATCAGAGCTGTGACTCAGGATTGGTCTTTTGGCGTGCCACCTGATGCTCTCCAGCCCCCTGACACATGCAGCCCTTCTTGTGGAGGAAATCAGCTCAGCACAGAGGTTCTTACTACTTCCTCTCACAACAGGTATTTTATGAGTTTCAGAGCAATTCATACATCATTTTGAGGCGATCTGAGCCAGCAATCACAACGCCAGCAATCACAACGCCAGCAATCACAACGCAAGGAATATACCGCCCCCACTTCATCTCCCTTTTGGCTCTGCCCTTACAA
Source organism: Nannospalax galili (assembly GCF_000622305.1). NCBI lineage: Eukaryota > Metazoa > Chordata > Mammalia > Rodentia > Spalacidae > Nannospalax > Nannospalax galili. Next base: position 2,842,208 of record NW_008338533.1, on the reverse strand, counting down.
GGTTGTCCCTGCAGAGCTCCAGATTCTTCTCTTATTAGTATTTTAGGGGTTTTCCAACTTCCTTAGATGTCCACAAAGGCCATGAGCCCCAAGGAAGAATTTGAGTAAAAAATTTTTCCAGGCTTTTAAAGATTTGTTTTTCCCAGATCAGCAGCAGGGGCATTTATGATCCCAGAGGTTTGGCACAAATATGTTCAGTAGAGGCATATGTTCTTGACCACAGTTTGCAAGAGTGGACATGGTATCACCCTCCTCACCAGGATGATACAGCATGGCCTCTGTCCTCCGTGACCTCAGGCATGTTAAGGAGCCATCTAGCCTCAGACTGGACACTATCACATCTTTAGTCCCTAAGCTCCTTTGCAACCGGTGGTCACTAGAAAGCCTACTGCTCCAGCCTCCAGCTGTGCTAAATTCCATTTCCCTTGACTGTGATGTCTTGGCTGTAAGGAAAGGTCCCAGTGTTAAAGAAAATGTAAACCTTCATTCATACCCTCAGGGTAAACAGCAGTCAGCTCTCACTCCCTTGTGTGGAAATTCAGATCAAGTTTTTCCATTCTCCCTGTGTGACAAGGTAAAAGTTGAAGGTTCCCAGAACCCAGAAGGCAGAAAAAGTCTGTGTTCTCCCGATGAACAGCTGGAAAGCGATAAGTGACGGCTGGCTTCTAGATAAAACGCCTCACAAAGGAGACCTGAGTCTACAGTCCAGGCTGGAGAGAAGTGTTGTCTGTGCTTGCCTGAGCCAGCGTGGGGAGTGAAACCCTGAGCAGTGAAGTGCCAGAACGTGGAGAGTGGGCCCACATCAGGAACGTGACAGAAGGTTCCAGAACACTCATGGATGCAGGGCTTTCTCAAGCTCAGACTTTAGTAAAAGTTTTCATGGGATGACAAGAAGTTTTATTATGGATGTCTGGGGATGGACTAGACCACCAATGCCCCAAATGGGCCCAAAGCGTAGACTGCCAGGCGATCTACAGGTGATTCATACATCTGCCTTTACCTCTCTATACATCCATGTTTACTAAAATACCTAGAAAATACTGGACATGGTGGCACATGCCCTTAATCCCAGCATTCAGGAGGTAGAGGCAGGTGGATCTCTGTGAAATGGAGGCCAGCCTGGTCTTCATAGTCAAGGCTACAAGGAGAACTTGTCTCAAAATGACACAAAATATAAAACAAAACTACCTAGAAAATAGGCATAGCCGATGATTTCACACGGGAGGCCAGACACTGAGCGCTGCAGCCGAGGACTTGGGCAGCCTTAGAAGGTACACACACACACACACACACGTACACACACATAAACATACACACATATATATACATATATCCATACATACCCACACACACACATGTACACAGATAAGCATACACATATACATACATGCATATACACATACACATATTCACACACACCTATGCAATAATTAGTTTTGGTTTTTATTTCCTCTCCTTGGCCTTTCATCCTGGACATTGCTGTCTAAAGATTCTTGGAGCAGTGGCACATATGAGTTTCCTGGGGGAACATGGGAGACCTCCAGGCCAATGTTGTGGGGTTTGGGTCCTTGAGTCTGATGGGCAGCTCTTCACCCAGGTTCTGGGGTCTTTCCCCAGGCTCCTGCCGGAGAAGCTCCCGCCTCTGCTGCGCTGCCTCCTTCCTGGGGTCCCAGGACACTTTCTGGCTTCTTTTCTTGCTCTACCTGCAGTCAGCAGTGGTAAGAGGAACAGCTGACTAGGTTCCTGCTGATTCTATTTTGCTGCCAGCCGGAGACATGTTCCTTCCCAGGGAATGACCTCTAGCTTTGCTTGCAGATCCCCAGATTGCAGAAAGGAAGCCTAAGTCAATGCCTGTAGGTCTGTGTTGAAGGCTTTCTTCACGCCTGTAGCCATAGTAGGAAGACACTGGCTGGAACACATGGGCGACTAGGGCCTAGGATACCATTTACCACTACAGTGCCATCTTGATAGGTGTTGATCTGAAGTTTACATAGCAAGAGATTACTAAATATATGTAATTAATGTGATTCATATAAAGATGTTGGTTTTGCATACTTTTAAGCCTCAGGGGGTGTTTTTCTGAAAATGGATTGGTATATGAGATGCCTAGTAAAACTGAGTTTATTGAACCCAGGTTAAAACTCACTCTACAGCACTGCAAAATGGCATCTGTGTTTTTGGTATCCAAAGTTAATTTTTCTGTAAATGCCAGAAGAAAAAGTTTCAAATGGGCTAGAATGAAGGTCCGCATTGGGTCCCCACACTCAAAGGCAACCAGCACTCACGAAGCTAAATGACTTCTTCATTTGATTTGAAATTTATTCACTGAGAGTCAGTTACCTCTTAGGCCCTGTGGGACACTTTGTAAACCATGGGAATGAACATGGAAAGTACCTGTTAGCTCAGAATCTCCATGTCTATTTGAGTGTTGTGGATGGGAGATAAGGAATATTGACTATTTCTTCAAATAATGAAAATTAAAATTGAAAGGGGGAGAACGGGGTGCTATAAGAAAATATGAAGCCAGGCACGGAGGCGCACGCCCACCATCCCTGCGGCTGGGAGGGCATGCAGGATGCTCAGCTGTCCCAGGCATTCCTCAGCCACATAGTGAATTTGAGGCCCACTTGGACTACAAGACTGACTCTGTCTCCAAAAATAAAGAAAAAAGTTGCCGTTTCTTTGAGCCTCCCGTGACTATGCTAATCCAAGGGTGGTAAGAGGTGTCATTCAACACCGAGACACATGGGGCAATGACAGAGCAGTGACATTCCTGTGTAACGGATGCTGTGATGTCTGCCGTGGGTCCTAAGAGCCCAGCTGTGTACGGAAGAAACGGGCTTCGGGGAAGAAGTGATAAACCACTGTACGGACTGACTCCCTTAGCACCTTCCCTGGGACATGGACGACCCCTGCGTCAGGGGGTGGGAATGAGGAGGTCTGCGGTACCATGAAGGGGGAACCCAGGGACAGAACTGAAGGCTGAGAACGGTTGAAGTGTTTGGTTTCATTGTTTATCCTACAGTTCAGGTACCTGAAAACTTCTTTGATTTCCCGAGAGAAAAATTATGTTAGGAAGGACCATTTGCTTTTGGTGTAAATCATGGGGCCAATTTCTCCACAGCCCCCACTGGTGCCCTCTACACTTTGCTCTCTCCCCCAACGCTATCTGTCTTTGCACACGCGGTCCCTTCTTCGTGACACAGTCCCTTCTGCTTTCTCTTCACTCTGACAGTTTCTATTTGATCTTTGGGAAGGATCTTAAACGTCCCTCTAAAACAGCGCTTCCTGATTCTTCAAGACCCAGGAGCCCAGCAACATCTTGTGTAATTCCCATCCTAATTTTTAACCATGTGTGTCATGAGTGTCGGTTGCTTGTCTCTGCCAGGACACTAGGTAGGACCGACCTCTCCAGGGAATGTCTTTAACTGGGTTCTCTAGAACTTCTGTGTCTAGGACATGACAGATCTTTACTTGGTGATCATTTGCTGAATTACAGGAGGAAAGATTTCATTAGTGGATTCACAGTCTATCCATTGTCTTGAAAAGTACAGTATCTTGAAGGTGAACTCTGTAATAGAATCGAGCTAGAGTTTCCCGAGGCCAGCCCACTGTGACAAAGAGATAATTATCTGTCTGCAAGCAGTGAAGGCTTCATGTGGCCGTAATGCCATCTGCATGCGGCTCGTGTTTCCCTAGCTCTAGCGCACTGCTAGTTACCTGCCTGCATATCAGTGAAAGCTTTGGTATAGCTTTACAGATCACCACCTGATGTGCTAGCAAGTCAATTCTTGTGCCTTGAACCTCTTTTCTGGGCCTTCTTCAATACCCTTACCCATGGAGGCTGACTTCTCTCTAAAGAATTAATCCCAAATAGTTCCATGGTAGAAAGCACACTGCCTGGAAGCCACACACTTGTCATGTTCTACTGAGTGACTAGGCCAACTTTGACTCACTGTGGGGTGTGGGCACAGCTTGAGGGAGAGGAAACACTACAGGCAAAGGTCCAGATCATTGGAGCCACCTTCAAGCTGGCTCCGTAAACCCTCTCCTCCTTTGAAAGAGGAATCCCCATCTTTTCCACTTGGCCATACCCAGAGGGGTGTTTGCTAAAGAGAAGTTTGTTTCTTTTAAGAACTACACATGAGTCACACACGAGTTGTTGACAGACCATCTTTGATTCGTGTTTAACCTTTCGTCAATGCTCTGACGATCTCCTGTGTCCTTTGGCAATATAAAGAAATTTCTACAATATCCCATTTCAGTGGGTGTTATTTTCACTATTACAAATAATAAGAGTCAAAACACAGGCAGAGCAATTGCCCAAGGGGACCCAACGTCACGTCAGAATTGCAATGGGGATTTCAGGTCACTGAATTTGGAGCTTACTTTTGGGCTAGACCAGCTCTGTGAACAATTTCTTGTGGCATGCTAGGCCAGCCATGACTAGTAACCCAACCAACCCCTGCTGTGCTCTGCCATCATTACGTCCTCATACCTGTCTGTCTACACGCCACCCATCCCAGTAGCTTCAGAAAGCCACACAGCCTCCTCAGGACTGCCTCTCTCCTGTGCCAACAGGGGGCCCTCGGGAGATGTTTTTAGAGTAAGAACAGAGGCTCCCACCTTCACAGTGACAAAGTACCATTTTCGTATTGGATCTCCTTGCCAATTGTAAATCAGTCATTTTAAGGATGCTTCCCATCCGTGTGTCCCTTCAGGCACCTCTTACTCCTCTCCGGAAAAAGAAAAGATTTGCTTTATAGCCAACTGCAGGGCTGAAATGACATAGAAAATAGCAACAGCGGGGAACAAATGTGTCCCTAAAGTGGCGATATGGTGCCTTTTCGTGTGTGTTAAGGCTTTCCGGTGAGAGGCAATTTTTCTTCTCTGGCTTCTATTTGAATAGTTGTTGAAAATTTAGAAAACAATATTAGGTGTGTTCGGAAATGGGGCCTGACCCGAGCTGTTCTGCGCTGTCAGTGGCAGATATAT
>NW_008338533.1:2815751-2837181 GCF_000622305.1 Nannospalax galili | reverse complement strand
TGGCCAGTTGCTCTAATGATCTTTGCAGGGCAAAACTACCAAGTTAATAACAAAGGTTGTTCCATTATTAGGTGTACGTATTTTTGTTTATCACATAATATTTTTCGCTCAAAATTATTGTTGTTCTTTATCACTAACTGAAAAAAACCTTAGATATAAAAGCCCATTTTATCCCCTTTTATCTTCCATTTCCCTTGCTCACAATGTGGGGAACAGCCATTCTGACTGTCAAGCCTATTTTCTTTTATTTTTGTCAAATAGGACAATTCAAACATTTCTTCTGAAACAAAGAACCCCGGAAGCCAGTAGCCATGTCTACAATTCTCCAAACTCCCTACAGTATCAATAAATCCACAGGGCTGTCAGCACGGGGAGAGATCTACACTGGGAGAGAAAAGCAAATTGGATCAAGGCGACGTTCATTACCCTCCACACCAGGGACAACACTGCGCAGAGGCTGTTTCCCAGAGGGAAGCCCCGTTCCTCCCGGCAGCGGCCTGTTCGCCTCCTGCCCACACTCCCCAGTGCCTCGGACAAGCCAAGAAGGGCTGCTGCTCTCTTGTTTCTCTCTGCTTCCCGTCTTCACCCTGCTGAACCAGGGGCTCCTCTCGCTTCCATAACCACCACCGGAAAGTTCCAGAAGGATTTCATCTCTGAAACTCGCTGCTCTGCAGAAACAGAGAGGAGATGAGGGTTGGCCCCATGGTCAGAGGTGTCCTCGTCCCACACACGATGCAGGGAGAATTTCCCACAATGTCCAGGAGCATGGGTCGTCCCAAGATGCCCAGGAGCATGGCTCATTTCCCACGATGCCCAGGAGCATGGCTCATTTCCCACAGTGCCACACACGATGCAGGGAGAATTTCCCACAATGTCCAGGAGCATGGGTCGTCCCAAGATGCCCAGGAGCATGGCTCATTTCCCACGATGCCCAGGAGCATGGCTCATTTCCCACGATGCCCAGGAGCATGGCTCATTTTCCACAGTGCCCAGGAGCATGGCTCATCCCATGATGCCCAGGAGCATGGCTCATTTCCCACAGTGCCCAGGAGCATGGCTCATTTCCCACGATGCCCAGGAGCATGGCTCATCCCATGATGCCCAGGAGCATGGCTCATTTCCCACAGTGCCCAGGAGCATGGCTCATCCCACGATGCCCAGGAGCATGGCTCATCCCATGATGCCCAGGAGCATGGATGCCCAGGAGCATGGCTCATTTCCCTGGCTCATCCCACGATGCCCAGGAGCATGGCTCATCCCATGATGCCCAGGAGCATGGCTCATTTCCCACAGTGCCCAGGAGCATGTCAGGCAGCCCATTCTTGGCTGGCTACCTGACCTTGGCAGCTGGGAGTTCTCTGCTTGATCATGTCATCCAGGGTCATCTGGCAGCTCCTTTTCATGCTAGAGCTCTTCTGACTAGGTGGCGAGCCAGGGTGATGAGCTTCTTGGGCTTGGTGATTGCTTGGGCACATGAGATAAGAGAAGCAAAATGCCCTGCACAGCCTGCTTGTGCTAATGCCTAACAGGACTCTCAATCATGTGTTCTCCTGTCCCAGATCAAAGGTGCAGGAGAAACTGTAGTGGGAGCCAGGGGTCAAAAGGGCAGACTAGTTATTGGCAGGACTGGACAGGAAAACCTGGCTAGGACCTGAGGCTCCGATGGGCTTCCTATTCCTGCCCTCTGTGATTACAACCTCCCTAACCCCACTTAGCAGTATTGTGTGCTTATAATTTAGTATGTTTCCTAAAGCCCTTGAAATATGTTAAAGCCTCAGTTAATTCTAGAGAATTTGGATTTTGTTGTTTGCTTGATTGGCCTCTCTCTCTCTCTCTCTCTCTCTCTCTCTCTCTCTCTCTCTCTCTCTCTCTCTCTCCTTTTTGAGATAGTTTTGTTAAGTAGCCCAGGCTGGCCTTGAAATTAAAATCCTCCTGCCTCAGCTTTCCAAATGCTGGAATCATCGGCATGTGCCACCATGCACAGCAAGACTCAGTTCCTAGCACCAACCCTTTGAGGGAGAGACTGTTGGGAACCTCATTTTATAAACTGAGTCAGGTGCTCAAGGCTGATGTGCAGCTCTCCTCTTCTGTGGCGGAGTCATCGCTCACACCTGGACCGCTGCTCCGAGGCACCCGCCACGCTAATCTCAAACAGGCAAAACAGATGGCAGAGGGGGCCTCCTTCCCTGCAGAGCCAGCCAGGGGTACTGATCAGGATCCAAGGCCTGCAGTGTTAATGGGGGCCTGTGCAACGGCCTTGAAGGGACTTCTAGACTCACCAACCAGATGTGCTACACCAGGGTAGGAAAACCAAGTACTGTGGGTGTTCTTCCAAAGGCACAGATGCCATTCATAGGTCAACAGGAAACATGGGCAAGCAGGTAGGAAAGGTTTCACCTCCTAGAGGAAGCCTCCTTCTGCGGAACAGTAAGAAAAGCCTGGGCCACAGCCCACGTTAAAGGCCTGATTGCCCTTTGAGGAAGTCCAATCCCAGAATGGGGATGAACAAGACAGTATTAGGATTCACAGCTGGGTACAAACTTAACTAAAAGTTCTAGGTGGAGACAACATTGCATTAAGCCAAGTGTAGAGCCCTGCTCAGCCTGGGGCCATGTGACCCTGGAGCCAGCCTCCTGGGGAGCCCAGAGTACTCAGATCTAAGTCAACCTGAAGGAGTGAATGCTCCTGAAGCCCTAAACAAGGTCATTACAGCATTGTGATTCCAAGAGCTGTGGTGTGCCAGCAGCTGCCCAGTTAGCGCCACCCGTTGAGCTTTTTAGACTGTGCCGATGCTGCCTTGACCCTTGCAATCAGCCCCCAGGATGGCATCTTGGGAACTGGTGTATATTCAGTGCTCTTGAGATGGGTCCTGTGTATAGCAGGTAAGAAGAGTATTTTAATTTCTAGTCAGCTCGAGGGTCCGTAGGAAGACATGGGCAGTGGTTCTAGAATTCTCTGAAGATGGGAAGCACCCAGTCCGGGGCTTGGCAGGTAACCTGAGCAGGTGCCAAGTCCTGGGAGCAGGGGCAGCATTCTCAGCCAGGGCTTGCTGAGCGGAAAAGGCAGAAACAGACTGCAGCAGATAGGAGAGCCCAGAGGCCCTGATCTGCCGCTGCTCTGAGAGATATCCTTGTCATCCCCCACGAGAAGTCAGACAGCTAGATTGCTCAGTGGAGCATCTCAATTGTTATATGTGCTTTAAAGTCAAAGAAACAAAACCAGATAAAAACAGCATAAAGTATAGAATGGCCCTATCCTGGGCACACAGAATACTAGAGGAGCCTCACAAGCTACTGATCAGCCACTAAAGAGCTTCAGAATCTGGCATGAATACACGCAAAGCACCCCTAATGAAGGTGAAGAGGAGGGAGAAAGGGAGGGACCAGATCAGCCTCGTAGGTGGCGTTTGGCAAACCCGGGACACAGCACATCTGGTCTGCTGCTGAACCATGGTTCTACTGCAGAGTCCCCAGAACCAAAAGTTCCTCCCTGACCTAAGACTTAGAGATGGCTACAAGGGCATCTCTCCTCAAAGCCTGCTGCTACTCCTGATGGTTTAAATGACTAAACATGGTTTGAATGAATGCACAGTTCACCTGCTGGTTCCTTTTTGAAGCTACACCCTGTGCTTATTAGCTTTTGTCAACTTGACAAACTAGAGACATTTGGGAAGATGAGCAATTTTCTGTATCAGGTTGGCCTGTGGGGCATTTTCCTGATTGTTAGTTGATTGATGTTGCAGATCCCAGCCCACTGTGGGTGGTTCCATCCCTACGTAGGTGGGCCCAGGCTGCGTTAAAAAACAGTCTGAAAAAAACCAGGGGTAGTAAGGTAGTGAAGCAGTCTGCTTCATTTCCTGCCTCCAGGTTTCCACACTGAGTTTCTGCCTTGACGTCCCTCTGTCACATAAGCCAAATGAAACCTTTTCTCCATAAGTTGTTCTTGGACATGGTGTTTTATCACAGCAACAGAAAAGCAGACTAGCACATGCGTCTAGCTCCTGTCACGGGTCTGGCTTCTGGCAGAAGTTTCTACAATCTTTTCAAGGTCCAATGGTAGAGGTGGGACTGAGCGGCCAGCTCCATCCCACCAGCACAGTGGCTGGAAGGAGGCTCTTTTCCTATTGATTCAAAACTTGGTGCTGCCTTCCTCAGTAGAGCAGAGAAGAGACTGCAGGGCCTGGGCTGTTTCTGGGATGTGTAGGAGCATCACAGCACACAGGCCCACCTTGCTCACGGACTATGCATGGCACTTGTGATGTGCTTGCCGGGCACCCGCCCCAGGGTGCACCATATGTGGTCTCATTTGTTCCTTAAAGACCTCATAAAGTGACAATTGTCTCATTTTATAGGAAAAAAACAGTCCCAGAAAGGTTTACTATCTTGCCGTGGATGTCTGAGTGCAGAGGCCTGCTGGTCACCATTACACTAGAGGTATTATCCAGTCAGTGAAAACTGACCAGGCCCCATTCCATACACCAAACAGTACATTCATGCCGCAGGGGGTTTATGAGCTGGCTTCTACCTCTTCCTGGCATTTTCTCACCGTGTTGCTGGTTCTAAGACAGTATAGGCTTGCAGTTTGCTCTTCACAATGGCAAGCTGGCTTCCTGACCCAAAGCAGGGCGACAGATGCTTGGGAAGCAAAGTGTAGAGAACTGGAGAACCTGAGAGGAATTCAGGGCTGCTGTCCTGGAGCTGGATGGCTGTTCTGTCTGATAAGAGAAAACCCTTCTCCCTTGATCACAGGATGCTGGAGGGCTGGCCTCAAGGTTCACCCTGTAGGAATCCTGAGATCCTAGGCCTTTCCAGGGTTGGATAAGAACTGAGAAGTCACAGAGTCTTTTGCTAATGAGTGAGTTAATCCTGGGGCAGGTCTCTGACGAGCGTCTTGGGGCTGGTTGCCTTTGCACGATAATGTTGACAAGTAGACATGAGAGCCACATTCCATTGCTGAGTCTGGGAATTCTCAAGCCAGCCACTGTCTTCCAGGCACTCTCCTGTTGGGTCACAGGCTTCTGCCCAGAGAGGGGTACCATCTTCCCATCACTGAAAAAGAGAGTAAGAACCATGGAAGTCTAAGCATAGTAAATGGCTTGCTCAAGGTTGCTCACAGACACTGTTAGTCTTTGAACCCACGCTGGTGAGCCTCGGTAGGGATTTGCCCTCTTAAACTGTGTTAAGGAGAAGAGGGGCAGAAATGTTGATGTTTAGCTTCCTCCTGTATCCAAGCAGGATATCAGGGGAAAGGGACTTGCAAATGAATGTGTAAGGATTGACTCTGGTGGGTGACTCATTAAGTGTGGATTTGGCCAAAGCGTTTGTGTTTCCTAAATCTTAGTTTCCTTCTGTGAATGGGTCCTACCTGCTGGGGAACAAAGTAGGATTGCAAAATCTTTCAAGGCTTCAACTACGTACGGAAACCTTCCAAGGTCTTCACTAGGGCATGCGCCAGCTCCTGCCCACACTTCCATTAGTGCTGCGCTCTGCAGTTCTGGCCTTGCTGGTCCGTTGCCTGTTGAAACAGAACCCCTCCTTCTTGATCAAGGCCTTTATGCACTCCATTTCATAGACCTGTAGGTGACATCTCCCTCCCTTCTACTTCTTCCCCCCAAACACTTTTCCCAGGAGTGCCCTCATCTCCTGATAGCCTAGTTAGATAAGTCCCCCCTGAACTCTATTAAAGATGAAAAGAATGTACCCGTGATTTATCTGATACTGCTTTTATCATTTTATGACTGATTTTATACTTTAGGACATAGTGCTCACCTTTAGTGTTTTTATGAGTGCTTACTAAAATTTTGTGCTGAAAGAGGAATCAAAATCTCTTGAGAAACAAATACCAGAGCTATCTAGTGTAACATCTGCTTGCAATGACCTTGCTTGCTAAGACACCTGCAATAAATTCTGCTGTTAAAGAATGTCTTACTCCTATTCTTCAATATCTTCCTCTGCAAAAGGAGTTTCCCCTTGGTGGTTTTAGGGCGTGTAAGTATTTGTGTTAGCAATCAGGTAGGCTGTAATTTAAACCCGCCAGTGTTGTAGCAGTTAAAGAATGATGTGGGGGAGGCCTGTATAAACTGTGACGGAGCCAAACTGGGGCCTTGGGCTTTCTGCAGGAAACTCTGCTGGAGTCTGCCAGCAGGAATAAACTTTCCATATTTCTCCCTGTAAGTCTCTTGGTGCCTTCAATGTGCATGGCTGGTCCCATGCTTCAGTTTCCCATAACATTATTTTCTTAATGTAAACTTTCTTTCATGACCCTGCTGATAGTTTTCATACATTTGTAAGGTGATTCATGAATATCTTTTCCAGCTAGACTGGTAACAGCTGGGCCAACACCCGCCTCCTTTGCTCATGATCCCTTAGTAACAAGTTCCACAGAGTTTGGCACATAGCAGGTTGGACATTTGTTTGCTGAGTGAATTATCAATTAATAGAAAACCCTTCCTGTCTGTGGCATACTTGGGAGATGGGGCAGGAGGGTCAAGAGTTTGAGGTCATCTTCTGATGCATAGTGTTCAAGGTCAGACCCTGCTTCATAAAACTTAAATTTTTAAAAAGTAGGAAAAAAAGATAAAGAGCAGTTAAAATAACAAACGACTTACGTAATTCACAAATATGCTTTAATATTAGACTTGGGAGCCAGACTCAGATAATACTTTCATAGTATTTTTTATTATTTTAATTTTATGTGTATGAGTGTGTTTGCAAGTATGTAAGTGCACCCTTGTTGTGCAATGCCCATGGAGGTCAGAAGTGGACTTCAGATCCCCTGTAATAGAGGGTTGTTAGCCACCATGTGGGTGCTGGGAACTGAACCCAGGTCCGCTGCAAAAGCAGCCAGTGCTCTTACCCATTGAGTCAGCTCTTCAGTCCCTAATTTCATACTTTTGACAGTCAGGAAGTCTGGCTGAGGAACAGAACTGTGGAAGGATGCTACTGTCATTCCTTACCAGCTTAGCCTGGACTCATGGTACCTGGGGCAGGTGCCCTCTTGCCTTAGGCATCTAGAAAACTTTCCACATCAAGCTCTGGCTACTTCATTCAACAATATACGGATGCTGGCATTTTTGTTGAGAAACAATCAGAAGCCCACTCACACCGCAGACACCTCTAAAATGGCAGACACCATTGGAGGAACATACTCTAGACCCAGCTGTTGAAACATAGCTGTTGAATATGGTGGTTAATCTAATGTGTTAACTTGACTGGGCCACAGTGTCTAGACACTGTGAAGCATTATTTTAGTGTGTTTGTGAAGAAGTCTCTGCTGAGCTCAGCATCTGAGTCGGTAGACTGAGCAAAGCAGATTTCTCTCTCTAATATGAATAGGCCCCACTCAGCCAGATACCTGAGCAGGACAAAGAGAAAGGCCCTTTGTGAGCAGGAGGGAATTCTTCCTCCACTGCCTTGAGCTGGAGCATCTGTTCTTTTTATTGAAGATTTGTTTTAAAAATTTTTATATATGTGTATGTGTGTGTCTGTGTGTAGGTATGTGGTATTTGCAGGTGCTTTGCAGGTGCCCTTAGAGGCCAGAGGATGTCAGATCCCCCAGAGCTGGAGTTACAGTTGGTTGTGACCCACCTGATGTGCAGGCTGGGAGTCAAACTTGGGTCATCTGCAAGAGTGGTATTTGTAACCACCAAGCCATCTCTCCAGCCCTCCACCTTTGAAAAGGTTGTTTGTTGTTGTTGTTGTTGTTGCTTTGTTACATTTTATTTATAGTGTGTGTGTGTGTGTGTGTGTGTGTGTGTGTGTTTGCATGTCATGGAGTGGGTGTGGAGGTCAGAAGACAATTTGTGGGAGTTGGTTCTCTCCTACCATGTGGGACCCAGGGATCAAAGGGACATCTGTTTTTTCTTTTAAGAAAAATTATCGTATTTACTATTTTTATTTTATGTGTATGAGTGTTTTACCTGCAGGTATATGAGTGCACCATGTGTATGCAATGCCCACAGAGGCCAGAAAGGTGTCTGATCCCCAAGACCTGGAGTTACTGGAAGTTGCTAGCCACCATGTTGGTGCTGGGAATCAAACCCAGGCCTCCTGGAAGGACAGCAAGTGTTTTTAACTGTAGAGCCATCTCTCCAGCCCTGTTTGTTTGTTTGTTTGAGACAGGACCCCACTAAGTAGCTCTGACTGGTATGGAATTTGCTTTGCACGGTGGCCTTGAACTTACAGAGATCTGCCTGACTCTGCCTCCAAGTGCTGGGACTAAGGATGTGCTCAGCCAGAGCTCTGCCTTGCTTTTGACCTTGAACCGAAACATTGGCTTTTCCTGAATGACAGGTTTACCTACTTTGAACCATAATTACATCATTGGCTTTCTTGGGTCCTCAGCTTGGCACAGGTTGATACTGATCAGGCTCCATAGTCATATAAACCAATTCTATTCTTTATAACAAATCACACACACACACACACACACACACACACACACACACACACACACACACACACACATACACACACACACACAGGTTCCACTTTTCTAGAGACCCAGAACTCTAAGATATTACAGTAAGTGCTTGTTTAAGTGTCTTCTGTTTACATTTGCAACAAACCCCCTTTGAAGTATTTAAATTGTAAACATTGTTGCTAGGTTAGATTCTCTTACCCTATTAAAAATTGCAGGGCAGAATTACTCAGAAAGCAGTTAAATTATTCCTCTTAAGTGAAGCTTTAGGAACTATGACTCCATTAACTGTAGATTCATTTTGGAGCAACTATCTAGGCCAGAATTCCCTACAAATTAAAATGTGCATTCATTTTTTAACTTATAGATATTCAGTTACCCTAATGGTATTTATCAAGGGAAGATAATTCCTGGATTATAGCTTTTAAAAAGCACTTTTGATTTGAGAGTCAGGAGAAGACGCCACCACCCACAAGTTGACAGCAAATTCTGTTATACGGTCAATTCATCTTGCCCCCCTCCCCCAATCCCATCATGCGTAAATAACTTGGTCAGGCTGTATTTTGATTACACATTCAGTATTTTTGTGGTGATTTAATTCATGATGGCTGGATGACATTTTGGCTGGACATAATGTGTTAAGTCACAAATGGCCAATAGTACAGCCAGCTGATGTGACTGGCCTGCCTTTTCATGTGTGTGCAGATGCCCACCCTTAGGAACACACATATCAAATATTGGGGGGGAAGATAATTCCAAAGGGGACTGGCCCCTAATACTAAACTGTGAGCGATACACCTCGTTCCGTCTCATTCTTCCTGGGTAATTCCAGTGTTCCTCTTTTTCCACAGTCATCTGTCTGTCATGGAGCAGAAGTGATAGTCCGGCCTCACACTGCTCCTCCTTCCTTGGCCTGAGTCCCTCAGCCTCTTGTTGTGTGCTGCCACTGCCAAGCAGTTTATCTTGACTCTGTGGTCTCTCCATTATTTCACTGGTGTCTAGAGCCCTGATCAAGAGCTCACTATCTAGACAGACTAAAGAAAGACAGCCAGCCAGGCCCTGTGATCGTCACCGTGTTTCTCTGATGGGACAGGTTCCCTTGCATTTGCAGGGGTTGGAATCACTGCTACTGGTATCTGAACTTGAAGCTGGCCCCTCCAATGGGCATGTTGTGGTCATGCTGAATCCTTGCTCCTGACTGATCCATCTGAATAGGCTTTCTTGTCACCTCAGGCTGGCCGTTCACTGCTTTAACTGCAGACTAAGTTGCCTCTTTCTTTACCCTTTGACTAAACTCAGCAGGGCCTTGCCTATATACTGTGTTAAAAAGGGCCATGGATTAGAGAATTGCCACTATCTGTTAAAGAGTGGTGGTTAAATGGTCAACACATGGCCATTAACTATACCAGACTTTTTCCTGGAAAGCTGATCCGAAGTGCCCATGGCATAGCCGTATGTCAACAGAATGTTAAATATCACCATTTAACCTATTACTGATTCAGTACAGATAGTCATCCAATTGCCTGAATGATTGATATAGTGACTGGATAATTTATTTAAATAATAATCTAATTATGTTTCAAGCTAGTTCATAACTATGTGGGCATAATGGGAGAACTGATGGAAAATGGCCTTAAAGTCTTCCTAGCAAAGAGTCTTCCTTTCTCTCTCCCCTTTTTGAAGCTATATAACATGACTATTAAAGAATTCCAAGACCACATGTTGTTGTTTATCAAATCATAAACTTAATTCTAAGAATTCGATTTTTAGGGCCACGCTATGGGTCACCAGTTACTGAGCTGGTCCCAGGTCTCACAGCTCTTTAATAATGTGCTGCAGATAAATTTCAAGTTTGATTAACTTACTAAGCTTTACAATTTTTGAGTCACAGAGATGTCTCAAGTAACAAAGATACACTTTGTAGCATGTGCTCAGTCTATTTAAGGGTTAATATAAGTGGTGGTTCAAACCCCAGGTGCAGGTGGATGCCGAAGTGCAGGGCAAGCTCATTGCTTGCAAAGTCCTCACAGAATATTTCTATGCAAGATGAAGGCAAAATTTTACACCCATCGTCCTGCGGTCTAACCCTTTGGGATGCGTCAATGCACGTATTTTATAGGAGGTACTTAAATCATTGATTTAATTTTAAATTAATAACACACATCATCCCCAACAGTACAGTGGCTCAACGTGTGTGTGTCTCTATTCACCTGTTCACGTAACGGATCATCAGAGCATTGAGGCCCACCTGCCTTGTTCGATCCATTAGTGAATCCTCTCTGCATTAAGAAGCTCCCAATACCCAATCTTCCTAATGCTCTTAGACAACCTTGACCTTCAGTTTTGTGCCATGTGGATAATACTGCATCATATCCACACAGAACAAGGTAATCATCTTTTCTATTTGCAGCACTAAGACAGTCAACAGTATTTGATACAATCAGCATGTGTCTTGATACGAAAGGCACATGGTGACAAGCCTAACTGAATGTAGTTATTCGGCTGTCATGAAATGCACCTTATGGTGATAAACTTCCGCCATAAAATTGGAAGACTATCACATAAACATGCTTCACGAAGAAACACACTAGCAGAATTCACTGCCAGGTTATTGTTGGAAAACAGTGTTCTATTTATTGTGCCGCAATGTTTACAGTGTGTGTCAGTGTTGGGATGTTCATTACGTTTTACAATGAAGTAATTACTGGCTGGTGATTTCTTTATTCTGGACAACAATTCTACCTAATTAGTGAACAATAAATTGAAACAATTAGATTAGAGAAATTTGAATAGACTTCGCAGGGCAGGCCGATTTTCCATTTATAGACTCACTGAGTTATTTAGATTTATACATTTCTTATCTTCATGGTTAATTACTTTTTCCTCCGTGATGGCCTCGCTTGCTCACATCTTTCCTCTCTCTGTCTCTCTGTCTCTGTCTCTGTCTCTCTGTCTTTCCACTCTATTATTAAGTAACAAAATAATGACCATGTTAATGGAGTGGCTGAGGTATGTGACACCCTGCTAAGGCTAGGAATCTAATCATTTAGTGACATAGCCCCTAAACTGATGATATAAAACTTTATTTAAAGACACATGCCTTTGCATTTTATTATCATGCAGGGAAAGAGGCTTCCATCCCAGTGCTGCTCTCTAGCTGGAAGAATGGAGGGAGGACCCTCTCAGGCATCTACATAAGAAAAGCCAGCCTTGTTAGGTGTACTGAAGGACCTTCCCAAGTCTGGAACTAGTTCTTATTTTCCTGTCACATGTCTGGGTGCTTAGTGTTTAGGCTTTGAGAAATAGTCACAGCCACCTCTAATCCCCATGCATAACTATGACTGATAGTATTCCATTTGTCTTATTTGTGTGTGTGTGTGTGTGTGTGTGTGTGTGTGTGTGTGTATGCTGCTTATCTGTATGTGTACCATGTATGCAGGTGCCCATGGAGGCCAAAAGAAGGGTACCAGATCCCCTGGAGTTTCAGGTAGTTGTGAGCTGCCTGAAGTGTGTTCTGGGAATAGTACCTATGTCCTTTGCAAGAGCAGCAGGCGCTCTTAACCACTGAACCATCTCTCCAACCCCAGAGACCGTTCTTTAATGCGAACATTTTCACCACGGTCAGATATCCATCATGACACGGTCTTGAAGGACTGTGGAAGCTGACCCACTGGTTCTGCTGTACCATCTGCTGCCTTGGCTGTGGACTCACCTGGAGTGCTCTCAGGAACGTCTCCGAGGGTAACCCATGCTGCTGATGTGAGGTGAGCCTCTTTGGTCTGAGGCAACCAGAAGAGATTTTTCAAAACTACTAGATCAGGAGGAGGAAGGGCTGGAACAGGGCTGAGGGGTCAGGAAGAGAAGAGAAAGGGGGGGATGTAGCTGGTAGATGCCAATCCAACACCTGCATGTGGTGGTGCTAACAGGCAAGGCAGATTTTACAGAAAAGTAATTGCCAAGTACAGAAAGGACCCTAAATCCTATTAAACAAGCAACCCAGTATATCATAAACACTCACCATGTGTGCTTGGGTTTTATATTTCATTTGTTAATTCCTGCAACAATACAACAATGCCCATTTCACAGATGTTGAACTATAATCTTAGAATGCAGAAAGGCTAAATAACTCTGAGGTTCCTGTGTCATGTGAGTGGTGAACGTGAGATGAAATCTTATAAAACCTAGCGCTGTGCACGTTTCCTAAAGACTCTCAGCTGATGGGAAGGGTAACGTTAGCTGCAGCAAATGTTAATGCTCTTTGCAATATCAAAAGCCCTGACATCTTGAAAACTAAGAAAAAAGAAGTATTCTTCGACGATTCCGTTCACAAATACGGGGCATTCCGTTTGCTCTCGGCTCTGCCTTCCTTCTCTCCATTTCGCACTCCATCACCCCCTCCTCTCACTGAGCACGTTCTCTCTTCCCTGATAGTTTCAGTGAGACATGCTCAGTATCCAACATTGTCCTGTGCAATGTTATTGAACAGAACTGTGAGGTGGGTGCACCGCCAGGCTGGGCATATTCTTTGAGGGTCTGGGCGCAGATATGGGAGCAGCAGAGAGACCTTGCAATCATGAACCTCATGTTTGAAGACAAAAAACAAAGAGATGATGTTACAAACACAAAACATGCTTGCATCTGTAATTTTACCTCTTCCAAACACCTGTGGAGAGCTATAAGTCAACAAGCCAGGGTTGGAGGACATGGAATGACTGGGTGCGCCTGCAGCCAGGGGGTCACGGGAGTCTCTTCTGAGAGTAGTGGATAGGACTGTCAGGGGAAAGAGATCTGAGAACAAGCTCAGGAGGAGAAGCCCAAGAGGGAACGTTCTTGCTGGTTCAAACACCAAAAACCTAGAGGCGTGTGAGCCATGGGGACAGTGGGTAAGTGAGAAGTTAGGGAGGCAGGCAGAGGCATGAACCTACAAGACCTCATAGCTGGAGAAAGAATTTGGGATTTTACTTACAATGGGAAGCTCCTGAGGGTTGAGAGCAGGGTGGTGGTGTGATCTGATGACCACTCAGATTATTGTGTAGAAATTTATAGCTCTGATTACCAAGTGGCATACCAGATAGCAAGTGGACTGTTGTGTGGCTTTTTTCTATTTTGTTTTTGTGAAGTCTGGTCTTTGGCAGACAGTTTTGATTGTCACCGTGAGTGGATCTGGAATCATCTGGGGGACAATCCTCCTTGCGTTCCCAGGAGAGAATATTTAGATTGTGTCTGTGAGGGTTTAGTGGATGTTGGAAGACCCACCATAAACATGGGTGGCATCATCCCCTGGGATGGGGTCCTGAACAGTATAAAATGGAAAAAGTGAGCTGAGCACAGGCGTTCAATGTGCTCTGCTCCCTGGCTATGGATGCGGGTGACCAGCTGCCGCAAGTTCCTGATGCCAAGGCTTCCCCACCTGTGTGGACTGTGCCCTGGAGCTGTGTGCCAGAATAAAGCCTTCCTCCCAAAGTTGCTTTTGTCTGGGTATTTGATCACAGGAAAAGCACATCAGACAGTTTTGTTTACAAGGATCTTTTTTTCTTTATCTGTGGTAAAGCGTAGAAATGGCTAGAAGCCACAATATAAATGTGGAATATTCAAGAAATCCCTTCCGCTACAGAAATGCCAAGTTCCTCATCTGTAATGATGCCTGACAGTCTTCACAATGTGGTTGGGATGATTTAGGAGATGGTCTAAATGGAAGTTGTCATGTTTTATGTACAAATGAAGATGTAATGATTTTTATTCAAATCAGGTATGAACTAAATGTCTGTGTCCCTCCAACTTTATGCAGTGATTCTGACCCCACATGTAATATTATTAGGAGGTAGAGCTTTGGGGAGGAGATTATGTCATGAAGGTGGGAGCCTCGAGAATGGGATTAGTGTCCTCATAACAGGAGCCACAGAGAGCTCTCCAGTCCCATCTATGCTGTAAGAAATGAGCCAGTGCCAGAAAGCTCACCCCTTGGTCTTGGCCTCCTCTATTGTTTCAGCCATCCTGTCTATGATCTTTGTGTTATAGTAACCTAAACAGACTAAGACAGATATGGTATGGGAAGAAGAATGCTGCTCTAACAAGTGTGTGCGTGTGTGTGTGTGTGTGTGTGTGTGTGTGTGTGTGTGAGGTATATATGTAAAGAGAGAAGAGTTCAAATAGACTTGGCCTATAACAGGGGGCCACACCCCTACCAGATACCTCAGGCTAGCAAATAAAAGCCCAGTGCCAGGAATGGGCTCTCTTTTGGAGTTGTTGACCAGAGAGGTCCCATAGACCCTCAAACAATCCTGGTCATTGCTCTTCGTTGCCTTCCAGAACTTAATGGTGAGACCTATTTTAGAAGACACTACACATGGGAGTTGTAAGCAAACATGGAGAAATAAAGCTGGTATAGACCTCAAATTTTTATCTCTACTGGTTAGTTTCATGTACTGAAAGGTACTATGTATGCTACCAGAAAAGAAATGCAATCATCAATTTTATTCAGTTGTGAACCCTTTGAGCTATAATAACAACTGGTCTGGCAAGATATGCCCACTGATGCCATAGGTGCATAAATGTTATGGGAGTAACCAACCACTTCATGTGTGGCTTTAAGGCCTACTTCACAAGATGGAGCTCATTCCTGACCCTGTTATCAGGGCCAAGAACCTTTGGTTAGTCAGGTCACAGGCTGTAGAGGAGAATCTACTCTATTATCCTGCTAAATGGGCATTGGACTAAAGTGACTTGTGATGATTTACTTTTATACCCATAGATTAATGCATCTCTCAGATCTCACTAGAGAAGTTTCTTTTTGTAGCAGATGGAGATCAAAACAGAGACAACTGGTCGACATGCAGGAAACAGGAGACTGTGGTGTGCTCAGCCTAAACGGGACACCTATATCACGCTCTCTCTTCTTAAGGCTCAGGGATCATTGCAGAAGAGAGGGCAGAAAGATTGTGAGAATCAAGGATGTGGATGAATACAAGGAAACCATATTTTCCTGACACAATGGAGCACTTATGCATATGAACACTCAGCACTTGTGAAAACATGCAAAAAAATATACTATGTAAACCCAAGCCAGACAAAAATCTCAGCATGGATGTGGAGGTGAACAGGAAGCCCAAGTCCTAGCTGAAAAGCTATTGGCTACTGATGGCGGCTGGGAGAGAGTAGCTCAGTTTTCTTTAAGGGTGGGATACCAGACTCCAAGGGATGGACCCACACCCAAGAGCTTTTGGCGAACACAAATTTGACTAGATAGGCCTTAAAATAAGTAACAGAGGGGAGCAGAGAGGTGGGAGTAGACCTGAGAGGGGATGGGGAGGAGGTCTGAGGGTGATCAAAACTTATTGTATGAAGTTCTCAAAGAATCAATACAATTATTTGGAATGTCTTCAATTTTCAAATTTCTTATTTGAAAAATTGCTTATGCCTACTGGCCCGATATTTAAATTAGCATCCAGAGGGTCAGGCATATAAATACAGAAATGACAATGATTGTTGTTCTTTTTTGGGAGACAAACCTGTCAGCCTAGAGCGTTGGGCAGCAGGAGACCTCTGAGTTTTCAGAATTTGGTTCTATTTTAGAATCTAGGGCTGAGGCTCACAAGCCCACCCTAAATTATTCTCTAACCAGCCAGTTTGGATTCACTTTTCTGTCCTTGAACTTAGCGATTAGACTGGGAAAGTTATTATTAGAGTCCTGTTGAAGTGGACTCTTTTTTTTCAAGACTTCACTGCTGTCTCTGACTTTGGACTGGCATCTGCACCAGCATGTGGGAGGCAGGGAGTACAGAGCTCCGGGACTCCGCCTTGGGAAGTCCTGGAAATGGTACAGGACCTCCAAGCGGTCTCCTTTTGACCAGCTGTTGGTGTAGAAAGCCCTTGGGACACCTGACACACAGATATCATCTCTCTGGGGTGCTGCTCCCCCGCATCTACACATACAACCCCACGGGGCCAGGTAATCCAAAGTCTCTCTTACATTTTTTCAAGTGCATCCAGTGAAGAGTCCAGAACCATCCAGATTTTGCTTAGCCTGGTCAGGAGGTGAAGCTGAGTCCAGATTCATAGACCTGAGTTGGATATAGAGCTGCAGACGAGATTTCCCAGCAGCTTGGTTTGAGGTGGAGACTGGTCTTCAGGGTGTTTATTGGGAAGTGATTATGGGACTCCCTTTGTGTATGAACAGGAAGGAGGCAGAAATGGGCACAGGGAGTTGAACTGCAATGAAGTCCTAATGGCGACCACTGTTGACACCTGGGGACCTTGGGAAGCATCTAGTTGACGCTGGACTATTTCTTCATCGGCTGTGAACCTCCTGGAGGACCGAGCACTCGTCAGCTGAGATGGCTGAAAGGTGTGACCATTGAGGCTGTCTTCTGGGATTGCTCCCGGCACCGGGGGATGGGTCCCTGCATCCTGAAGGAGCCCTGCACCTCTCAGCTCAGCATCTCCCACTCAGTGGCTGATCCAAAACGACAAGTTATTTGGAAGAACAACAGGAACTTCGGTCCAGTCTCCAGATTCCTGGTGCAATAATCTCTCCATTCCCATTTAGCCCCTGATCCATTGCTTCTAGGACATTCTATCCCGCAGCACATCTTCCATAGGCTTCTTAACCACCTTCCATCTCTTCCCAGCACACTAGGAAGAGAATCCACTGGAATGTGGGCTAAGGCATTCTGTGCGTGTCGGTTCCTCAGTAACTAGCTCTTCCTGTGCAAGGCCGTACAGCACCAGCAAATACAAAACAGGACGTGATGCTAAATGCACTTCTCTGCTCTGGAGCATAACAGGCACAGGGAATGTTCGAGAAGGGGCAATGAACAGGGCCTGAGTCATAAGGAAGCATGCACAGTAATGCGTCTCATTTCCCAGATTCTTAATTTCCTCCTCAGACCCCAGCAAACCTCTTTTGATGCCACTTAGTGATAGTTTCAGGGTAGGCATAGCGCGCATTGACTAAGAACTAATTAATGTGTTCAGACCTGAAATGCATCTGACTTGTAAATTGCAATGTTTGGAGTTTTTGGGGTTTTTTTCTGCAAAGTATGACCAAAGCTAAACCATCTCTTGAACCCCTACCCTTGAAGGGAACATCCCCTGCAGGCAGCTGAGGGCTTCTGACCCTAATGGCGACCACTGTTGACACCTGGGGACCTTGGGAAGCATCTAGTTGATGCTGGACTATTTCTTCATCGGCTGTGAACCTCCTGGAGGACGGAACACTTGTCAGCTGAGATGGCTGAAAGGTGTGACCACTGAGGCTGTCTTCTGGGATTGCTCCCGGCACTGGGGGATGGGTCCCTGCATCCTGAAGGAGCCCTGGACCTCTCAGCTCAGCATCTCCCACTCAGTGGCTGATCCAAAACGACAAGTTATTTGGAAGAACAACAGGAACTTCGGTCCAGTCTCCAGATTCCTGGTGCAATAATCTCTCCATTCCCATTTAGCCCCTGATCCATTGCTTCTAGGACATTCTATCCCGCAGCACATCTTCCATAGGCTTCTTAACCACCTTCCATCTCTTCCCAGCACACTAGGAAGAGAATCCACTGGAATGTGGGCTAAGGCATTCTGTGCGTGTCGGTTCCTCAGTAACTAGCTCTTCCTGTGCAAGGCCGTACAGCACCAGCAAATACAAAACAGGACGTGATGCTAAATGCACTTCTCGGCTCTGGAGCATAACAGGCACAGGGAATGTTCGAGAAGGGGCAATGAACAGGGCCTGAGTCATAAGGAAGCATGCACAGTAATGCGTCTCATTTCCCAGATTCTTAATTTCCTCCTCAGACCCCAGCAAGCCTCTTTTGATGCCACTTAGTGATAGTTTCAGGGTAGGCATAGCGCGTATTGACTAAGAACTAATTAATGTGTTCAGACCTGAAATGCATCTGACTTGTAAATTGCAATGTTTGGAGTTTTTGGGGTTTTTTTCTGCAAAGTATGACCAAAGCTAAACCTTCTCTTGAACCCCTACCCTTGAAGGGAACATCCCCTGCAGGCAGCTAGGAAGCCAAAGACAGCGTTCTCTCTCCCAGCTGGTCCTCAAGAAGAGCTGCGCTGCCTTGCTGGGGTGGTGGCTGGATCGTGCAGGTCTGTGTTTCTCTCATCCGCGTCTGGTCTACCGGAGCGTCTTACAGGGAGCTCCTTATGCCTTTCCACTTCCAACTGCTCTGTATGGAGTTCCCAGGGGCTAGGCCATTCCCAGCTGCTTTCCCTGAATGCTGTCCGTACTTTGTAAATATCTCCTTCAACTCCTCAACTATCTTTCCTGCCAGCATCCTGGCAGGCAACCACCAACCCGCTGTCTACTCAGGACCTGGTACCGCTTTGCCCAGTAAAACCTCTTGTGACATATAACCCTTTCCTTTTGATATCACAGACTGACACCCACATTTGAAATTCCTGGAGCAAATGGAGTCATTTTTTTCACTGTTTTATGACAGGGTGCTATCTTCCCCTCCAGCTTTCTCTCCCTAAGGGAGTGTTATCAGTGGACGAGCTTTCAGCTTATCCCAGGTGCTGGGCCAGAGGACAAGCGCTTCTGAGAAGCCTGAGAAACGCAAATGTTTCACATTGGGACAGTCTCAAAGGGCTGCGACCTCGGAAGCCTCCTGAAATGGAGACTTTGAAGTGTCTTATTCAAAGGCAGCCAAAGTCTTTATCATGACAGGTGGAGGTTCTAATGTGGGCTGTAATTAGTGCAGAGCTAGGCCTTCATTCTCCTCCGCCCCCTCCGCCCCCCATGCAGAATGAGTTGCCATGGTTGGAATGTGCCCTGAACTTGGATGGGATTGTATAGTCTCGGCCTCAATCCTGGAATTTATAACTGTATCAACTGTAGGTTTATGAGCTACGGTATCATTTTTAACAAGGCATGGACCCTTACAGAGCCATTCAAATAATCGTTGAGTCATTTGAACTGAAACAGGAGTGACTTCAAAGTGGCAGTTCATAAATTAGAGATGCTGCTGTTTCAAAGAGCGGTGTAAAGGCTGTGAGCAGCCGGGAGCACGGAGCTTACTGATAGTTGTTATGCTCAGAGAAGCACAGGAAACACAGGCCGAATTTGACTTTTAATGTGACTTTGGAGGCCAATTAGAGGTCATAAGACGCAGCGCACACTTACTGTATATATTGGGCTATTCTTTTATTATTGACCTTTGTGTTTTGATTAAAGCTATTTGCAAGGATGGAGGGATAAGGTACTTACAAGCAGGTCATTTAAGAATGTCTGGTTACACACGAAAACATGATGCAGTACACTGCTGTTAGAGGGATGTGTAAGAGAGGCTTCTTGCAGAACAAGGTGCAGGTGGGCAGATGAACGGAGGGTGATCCCAGCAAAGAGAGGGAACATTGTTACTTGAGGAGACAGGAACAACCCAGGCAACCTAAGAAGGTTCTGTAAGGTTCAAGGGTGAGGTTTGTGGAGTGACTATAGGTCGTGTGTGGTCCTGGGGAATACTGGTCTGAACTTCAATTTGAAACCAATGGCCTTAGCCTTTGACAGGAATTCCTATCGCCAGAACTGTTGAAAACTTGGATTACTGGATGCTTATATTTGACATTCTTATTTGGTATGCCTGGGCTGAGATTAAGAAACATATTTATAAAAGAAATCTAAGACCATATGTTGTGTGTTTGGTTATGAAATGCCTCCCAAATGGCTAATGTGATGAAGGCCTGGACCCAGCTGGTGGAGCTGTTGGGATGATTGGATCATGAGGATTCTGACCCCACCAGTAGACCAATCCATTGATGGATCATCTCTGATTGGAATATTAGGAGGTGGGGATGGAGGAAGTTACTCACCGGGGAAGGGCATGACTTGGAAAGGCAGATCATGTCCTCGGACATTTCTTTCTCTCTCTGCTTCCTGGATATCATGAGGTTAACAGGTTCCTTCCACCATGAAGCTCTTCCCTTGCTAGAGGCCTTCAGAAATGCAGCCAGCCAACCATGGTTGGAAACTCTGAGGACAGAAACCATGAACTAGAGCAACTTAGTTCAAGAAAAGAAAAAGAAAACTGTGAATATTTTTGGTTTTGTAAGAGAAACTCTTGTTAAGTGCAAGCAGGACATCCATGGAAAGATTATATGTACCAAGATATTTGTGAGCCCATGTCCTGGGGAACAGGGTAAATGGAGAGAATAAGGGCCTGGGGATATAGGGACCAGAGTTACATTCGGGCATCAGTGTTATCTCTCTTGAGATAATGGGACTGGTTACCATAGGCCAAGGGCTGGTGACTGTGGCCCAGGAGCCACATCACATCTGCCTCCGGCAGGATACAGACCTGTCACTCATTCATCTCCACATCACTGATCATTGCTATCACATTACTATGGCAAAGTTGGGTAGTTGTGACAGAGGATATGTGGAATATGAAGCCTAAAGTGCTTCTTCTCTGCTCCTGAACAGATGATGTTTGCTGGCCCCTGAAGTCAATGGTTAGATGAGCTTGGTTTCTGAAAATTGGAACCAGATTTAGCAATAGGCCTTTGTTCTCTCAAGTGAAAGCCCCAAGCTAGGACAGCAGGGTCCTTGGCCAAGGAGCTGGGTACTTGCATCCTACCCTCCTCTTCCTGATGACGTTCCAATTATGATCCAAGGTCCTCACATATATCTGCTTTCCAGCCCCATAGAAGAGGAACAGACACAAGGAGGGCTTGCTCTTCCTTTAAGCAACCAGACAGTTGGACATTCACCTCCATTCATACCAGGCAGCTGGCCATTCACCTCCATTCATACCAGGCAGCTGGACATTCACCTCCATTCATACCAGACAGCTGGACATTCACCTCCATTCATACCAGACAATTGGGCATTCACCTCCATTCATACCAGACAGTTGGACATTCACGTCCATTCATACCAGGCAGGTGGACATTCACCTCCATTCATACCAGGCAGCTGGCCATTCACCTCCATTCGTACCAGGCAGCTGGACATTCACCTCCATTCATACCAGACAGCTGGACATTCACCTCCATTCATACCAGACAGTTGGACATTCAC
>NW_008338533.1:2806720-2814905 GCF_000622305.1 Nannospalax galili | reverse complement strand
CTGGACATTCACCTCCATTCGTACCAGACAGCTGGACATTCACCTCCATTCATACCAGACAGTTGGACATTCACCTCCATTCATACCAGGCAGGTGGACATTCACCTCCATTCATACCAGGCAGGTGGACATTCACCTCCATTCGTACCAGGCAGCTGGCCATTCACCTCCATTCATACCAGGCAGGTGGACATTCACCTCCATTCGTACCAGGCAGTTAGGCATTTGCCTCCATTCACACCAGGCAGTTGGACATTCACCTCTATTCAGACTAGGCAAACCCAACTTTGCATGTCTATATCTGAAAGATATTTCCATCTGGGAAGCTATATACCCCACAGAATAATAATGAGAGAGGAGATCCTGAGAGAGATGGTCTATAAATTTCTTTCAGGTTAAAATCCTATGTATATATCGTATTACTATCAAGTTGATATAACAAAATACTATAGTCTGGGAAGCTTAAACAATGGAAATTTATCTTTAATGCTTATGGAGCCTGGGAAGCCCATGAGGAAGGGGAGAGTTGATGCAGTTCCCCATGAGATGTCTCTTCCTGGCCTGCCCTGCCTTCTTCCCTGGTCCTTGTCCATACAGTCCGACAGTTTGGTTCCTGGTCTTTGCAGAGGGATGCCTCATGGTGGATTGAGGATCATGTATATACATGATGAATCTATTAGGAAATACCAGTGCTGTCTTTGGAACAAAAGTGATAGGAAAATTGATCATGTAATTATTTCCTAATACCTTTGTTTTAAATTCTTTTTTAAAAAAATCATAGTATTTTATTTACTTGTTTTGTGTACAGGGAGGCACAAGTGCAATGTTCAGTGTGTGGGGGTCAGGGTTCGTTCCTTCCTTCCATCATGTGGGTCCTGGGGCTTGAACTCATGTCATCAGGTTTGGGAACAAGTACATTTACCACTGAGCCCTCTCAGTGTCCTTAATTTCTATCTGAATTGCACGACCTGTGGTTGCAAAAGCATCTCTTGGTTATTGTTGAATTGCTCCTGATACAGTGTGGACAATCAGCCAATCAGCACAGACTGAATCAAGTAGCGTGAATGTTAATACCTGCAAGAGAGATGATGTACAAACATAGAATCAAAGGTCTCCCTGAGCCCTAGAGGAGCAGCAAGATTCAGGTAACCAAGACAGCTAAAGGTCATCCTCCTTTACTCAAAGGAAGCTAATCCCCTACAGGAGTGTTCCAGACCAAGTGTCCCATTTCCTCGTTAAATGCCGCAGAGATCTTGGCACAAGGCCTTGTAGATGGGATTGAATATTGCTTGAATTAGAAAGCAAGTCATCAGGAGAAAGGTGTCAGATTATTCTTTCTTTTATTTAAAAATTTGTTAAGAATTATCTATATATTTAGATTTTTTAAATAAGTTATTCTAAAGGAAGCATTTTACATTTGAGGAAAAGGCGTTTTTGATTTTGCTTTATGACCCTCCAGTTTTAATGGTAGGGTCATATCTTGTATATCTTTTCAGCTCATCTAAACATTATAATACTTTTTAACATTTTATTCTATAAAGTAGACTCTACCAACCGAATTATTGCCCCCTTAGAAAGCCAGGGGACCCCAGGAAGATAAAAACAAGAGTGACTTCGGTACATACACTGCACATTTGTGTTCTGTTTTTGTGTCTGTCACAGGAGAACTATAAAAGCTTCAAGTCTGATTTTGGTGAGTAAATTTCCTACCAGCCCCTCTCTTCAAGGAATGATCACTATTACGGATGGAAGGGGGTACTTCTTCAATATGTCCATTTGGTTTTATTTCCTGCAGCAACGACCTTAGTAAACCACACTAACATGTCAGAAATATGAAACTGTCTTCAGTTCACTGCCCTGTAAAAGATGCATGGCAAAAAATAAAAGTAAAAAAATAAATAAATAAACCTAGGAATGTCTGAGTAAGTAGTTTTATTTTTTATGATTCAAGCTCCAAAAGGTCTTGAACTGTCAGATTTATTGTCTATCCAATTTTATGACTTTTACTTGTATTAATTCTTTGATGTTTACCATTGGCACACTCTGTGTGTGCTGGGGTCTGTGGGCTTTCCAATTGCTAAATCTTCTTTTAAGCTTCAGTAGTAGCTTCTATTTAACATCAATCCCCAGAGAGGTGCCATTAACATGAATCACTTTTGAAAGTGTTTGGTGCAGTATGAACTCCTTGTTGAGCCCATCTGTCATTGTGGTGGAAATGATGACCTTCTGGGAAATACGTACCCACCGAGCGGGAAGAGAAGGATGGACTGGCGGTTGGGGTGTTCCGATTGGGGTGTTCTGATTGGGGTGTTCCCAATCAACTTAATGTTTGCTCCTGAGAGACAGGTGGAGGACAGCACAGCCCTGTAAGGGAAAAGGGGAGGGAAAAAGACCCAATCCCAGATGTCAGAGACCTGCCCGTCTTTGTCCTCCCTTCCCGAGATCACATTTACTGTTGGGACTCCTCAGATGCCCCTGTGTTTAAAGTCTATTCAAAATTTCCAGTGTGTTCTTCTTTTCCAAGAACAAGCACGTGTTTATAGTCGCTGTTTTGCTCTTTTATAAAGAATACTGTTTCAGCTCGGTAATCAGGTGTTTGCTGGTCGAGAGGTCATGCTTCTCAGGATTAACTAAAATATTTCTGAAAGAACTGAGTATAATTCCCACCAGCCATCATGTTTATCTTGGTCTCTATCTAAGGTCTAGATACTTTCGAGTTTATCGGCCAGGTAGCCAACCCTGCATGACTTGCACATCACTCCTTACCTGTGCAGTTTCAATTCTGTCTCTGCTTCTCGTTGACTTGTCTCCCAGATCCTCTTCTTCCAGGGGGAGCTGTGAGATGACTCAGTGGACAAAGTGTTTGCCAGGCAAGTCTGACAACCTGAGTTCCACGTAAGGTGGAAGGAGAGAACAGACTCCACGAAGTTGTCGTCCTCTGACCTCCACATATGTGCTTGATATGCAGCCCCACACCCACAATAATAATAAACAAAATTAGACTAAAAATGAGTATATAATGTTGAATCTGGCAGATAAGAAATTCAAATAACTTATTTTTTAAAATATTTTATTTATTATTTTTATGTGTATGAGTATATTGCCTGCATGTAGATAAGTGCACCCATGTCATGCAATGCCTGTGGAGGACAGAAGAGGCTGTCAGATGCCCTGGAACTGGAGTTATGGACAGTTGTTAGCTGCCATGTGGGTGCTGGTATTTGAACCCAGGTCTTCTATAAGAACAGTCAGTGTTCTTAACTGCTGAGTGATCCCTCTAGCTCCAGAAATCCAAATAACATATAGAAAAGGATAAAAAACCTAAGATGAATAAAAACATTCAAATAGAATGTCAAAATTTAGTCCTGACACAGTAGATTTTCATGAATATAACAAATTAAATTGTTGTTGTGTGTGGGGGGGGTATTTTTGAAACAGAGTCGCTCTGTGGCCCCTGCTGGCCTGGAATTCACTATGAAGACCAGATTGAACTTGAAGTCACAGAGATCCACCTGCCTCTGCCTCCTGAGTGCCCTTTGACCATCAGTGCTGCTGTCCCAGTTGCCTGGGTGCAAGATGAAACTCACAAACTCATGTGGTCTCACTGACCATGTATCTGTCTCCCCAGAAGCAACCTTGTTAAGTTAATAAGTCACCAGTGGGTTGCTGTGCCTTGACAACCAGAGTGGAGCCTTATTATTTATTGTAATGTTTTATTTATTATTTTTATTTTATTTGTATGAGTGTATTGCCTACATGTATCTAAGTGTATCCATGCCATGCAATGCCTGCAGTGGTCAGAAGGCAGCACTGGATCTCCTGGAACTGGATTTATAGACAGTTGTTAGCCGCCATGTGAGTGCTGGGAATCTAACCTGGGTCTTCTGCAACAGCAGCCAGTGCTTTTAGCTGCTGAGCCATCTCTCCAACTCTGGAATCTTTATTTTAAGGATTTATTTATTATTTTTATATGTATGTGTGAATGCCTGTAAAAGTTTATGTGCACCGCATGTGCACAGGAGCCTGTGGAGGCCAGAAAAGAGCATCTCCTTTGGAGTCCCTAGAACTGGAGTTATAGGTGGTTGTTAGCCACCATGTAGGTTCTGGGAATCGACCCTGGGTCCTCTGCAAGAGCAGCAAGTGCTCTTAACTGCTGAGCCATCTATCCAGCCCCAGAGCAGAAGATTCAAAAAACAAAAAAACCTTTAATTTTTTATGTTTGAGTGTTTCACCTGCATGTATTTAAGTGTACCACATGCATACAATGACTGCAGAGGCCAGAAGAGGACATTGGATCCCCTGGAACTTAAGTTACAGGTGGTTGTTAGTCACCACGTAGGTGCTGGGAACCGAACTTGTCTTGGGTCCTCTGCAAGAGCAGACAGTGCTCTTAACTGATGAATCACCCACCCGTCTAGCCCCGCCGTAACAGATTCTTTACAAACACACCTTACCTATGTGACAAAATTATTTTGGCAACAATCATGAAGTTAAAAAAAATTGCCCAAAGAAAATAGAGAGATCTTTTCCTTCATTATTATGACAGAAAAATAAATATTACAAGTGAAATATAAAAAATAAGATTATAATAAAAAAGAAAAAGTAACTAAAGGACACTAGGTGCTTACACTATTTTTAAGATGAAGAATTTTCATGGTATTTGGTTTTTGTATTAATGAAGCTTTTGAGTTTCAATTTCTTTAACGTGTCAATATTCATCTTAAGACTACAGCCGTGGGTGTCAATTTGCCTTCACACTGATAAAAAGCACATGTCATAAATGTAAATCACGGGGATTAAGAAGTGCACGAACAGCCATAATAGTCTTATCAGTATAGTTTTGGGATTTTTAAAATGTACATAAAAAAACTCCAAGCAGTCACATTGCATGTCAGAACTGGGGTGATACGTTCTCCTCTTCAGCCTCATAATCAACAAACCCTAAGTAAAAGAAGGATTTGTTTCTGAAGGATATGACTAATTCTTAGAACTCAATCGCAAAGAGTAATCAGTGCAGTAAAAGGAGACTAGAGGCACTGACAGAGTCCATCCTACAATCAGACATAGAGCTCCTGACAAGAAATTCAACATCATCAGCTTAGAAAACACCAGGACTGTGCCCACAGTGATTGGACTGCACCAACTCACAGTGATTGGACTGCACCCACCGTGATAGGACTGTGCCCACAGTGTGATTAAACTGTACCCACAGTGATAGGACTGTGCCCACAGTGATAGAACTGCACCCACAGTGTGATTAAACTGTACCCGCAGTGATTGGATTGTACCCACCGTGATAGGACTGTGCCCACAGTGTGATTAAACTGTACCCGCAGTGATTGGACTGTACCCACCGTGATAGGACTGCACCAACTCAGTGATTGGACTGCACCCACAGCGTGATCACCCTTTATCCCCACGGAGGCCTGGCCTACCCCATGTTTCCCTGGCTGATGTCAGGGTACTGAGAACATGGAGCAAGTGGACTGGACAGCTCACACAATGCTGGTGGGTCTAACAGTCAGACACTTTGGAAATAGCTTGGCAGTTCTTGAAATTTCAAACAAGGTCCTGCCAAGTGATCCAGACCTTCCACTTGTGGTGTTTATTTAGAGAAATTAAACATATGGGAGGCTTTTT
This sequence comes from Nannospalax galili, assembly GCF_000622305.1. Taxonomy (NCBI): domain Eukaryota; kingdom Metazoa; phylum Chordata; class Mammalia; order Rodentia; family Spalacidae; genus Nannospalax; species Nannospalax galili. Next base: position 2,809,265 of record NW_008338533.1, on the reverse strand, counting down.
TTTATTAACACCACAAACCAGAAATGACTGGTCCACTTAGAACAGAAAATGAATTACATTTTTATCAACACAGCGGAATACCACTCAGAAACAAGAGACTGGACCGTTGAAACGCCTAACAAATGGGTGAATCTCAAAATAACTCTGCTGAGAGGAAAGGCAGAAGAGTCCGTCAGGTACAATTCTAGAAAGAGCAATGAGTCTGTAGTGACAGAAAGCTTTGGTATTTCATGGTTTCCTGGACATGGATCAGGGTTCCTGTGCAGATTTCTGTCTCCTGGGGCTACAGCACCTGTTACGACCTTTTCCAGTTTACACCAGCCGTCACTGCCACTGGTGGGGGCCCAGCTGAGCACCCCAGGCAAGCCGCTACCTGTGCTCTGCGTGCTGGGTCAGACAGCGGAGCATCCCTGCTACTGCGGACCACCCTTCTGCCCACACGCACACCCAGCTTTCCCATCTGAGTTTGCTTAGGAAACACGAGTTCCATGACGGAGTTACTGAGAATTTCAGGATGATGGGAGAGCATCGATCCGGGTGGAGCTCGTCTCTGCTCGGAAGCTGCTCACCTGGAGCTTGTGGGGTGAGGGAAGGAGACATCACAGCAGGAAAGAAGAAACCTGGGGACGCATCCTGGAGAGGACGGGCCTTGCCAGCCAGACGCATACGTGTCTGCATCTACGCTGTTACCTAGCCCACAGTACATTTCTCTAGGCTCATAGACAAGTTTGGGACTGTGCATCAAATCAAGTTGCATTAAAAATGAGGTTTTCACTGGCCGTGGTGGCGCACGCCTTTAATCCCAGCACTCGGGAGGCAGAGGCAGGCGGATCTCTTGTGAGTTCAAGGCCAGCCTGGTTTACATAGTGAGTTCCAGGCCAGCTGGGGCTACATGGAGACATTGTCTCAAAAAGACCCCCCTCAAAAGTGAGTTTTTTTCTGAATGAAACAGTATATTTTAAAATGAAATGGAGATCTTTTTTAAAGGATAAAACTTCATTCAATTTTATGTCTTATAGGGTTTATACTGAGTACAATATTGTATAACTGTATTAATTCAACACTGTGAACCTAAAAATTGACAGCCAATTTTTAGAGATGCATCTTAGCTCTGGAAATTGTTATTGGATATGTCAATGCTGTTGTAATGAAATGCATCTTCTAATTATGTGGTTATTAAATAAATTTAAAAGACCACTGAATGGAGCAGTAGGAACAGAACGTGAGGCAAGTTCTGTCCAGGAATGAACGAACGAAATGAACGAACGAAGGAACGAGAATGTGCAGGCAGCAGTAGAGCCGTCAGAACTGAGAGCTGGATTGGTGCTTCTCACTCTGGTTGTGTCTAAGTGTGCGTGCCTGCAGCCGGTGTAAAGTGGGATGGGTGTTACTTGTTTCCCCAAGTGACAAGAAGACATAAAGGAACGAACATTCCCACTTCAAAAATAAAAATATAATACATTTTGCATTCTTTGAAAGTACAACAAACAAGGTATATATACATTGAGAACACACACACACACACACACACACACACAGAGCTCCTTAATAAAGCCTAGATCACCTGGGAAGGGAGTCTCAATGAGGAACAGCCTGGATTGCGATGGTCCATGAGCATACCTGTGGGGGAGTATCTTGACTGTCTTAGCTGTTGTGGGAAGACCCAGCTGCTTTGGGTTGTATCACTGTCCTGTCCAGGTCCTGGAAGACTGCAGGAAGTGAGCTGAGCACTGGGCGTGCTTTTACTCTTACTGCTGTTGGATGTGATGGGAGTAGCTGCCTCTACCTCCTTCCTGGAGTTTCTGCAGTGACGGTGCAGCAGTACAGCATGAGCCTTCAAACCCAACAACCCAAACAGCCACCATCTTCAGGTACTCAGCTGTGCCTGCTTGTGAAAGATCAGCACAGCTGGGCTTGCTGACTGTTGACCTTCCCTCACAAGAGGGAGGGGACGGTCACTGACCTTCACCTGAGCATCCAGCCACTCCTCCCAGCCTCCTGTGAGCAATCCAGCCCTAAGTGCACCTGGCCTCTGGGAAGGGCTAGAGTACATCGGCGGGGGAAGGCTAGGGGAGAGGGCTCCGTCTATGTGGCTCTGGGGAAGCCGTCACCTGTGCTGGGTGAAGACTTTATCCACAGCACCAACAGTCCTGTAAGTCACTCCTCACCATCCTCTGTAAGTAAGCCCGGTAAACTTGTTGATTGCCCAGGGGGAACTTGGATGGACTTGTACCTTGGCTTGTCCTTGGAACGTTGGGAAAGAAAGGAAGGACTTTGTCTATGTCACACTCCCCAAAGGGAGGAGTTTTAGCCAAATAAACCCTTTCTCTTCTAAGCTGTTTTTTTTCAGGATATTTTATGACAGCAACAGAAATGTGAAACTAAACATATCTCCAGAGCAATTTATCATCTATCTATCTATCTATCTATCTATCTATCTATGTATATATCTTTGTATCTATCTACCATCTATCTATCTATCTATCTATCTATCTATCTATCTATCTATCTATCTATCTATGTATATATCTTTGTATCTATCTAC
>NW_008338533.1:2778171-2806636 GCF_000622305.1 Nannospalax galili | reverse complement strand
ATCTATCATCTATCTATCATCTATCTATCATCTATCTATCTATCTATCTATCTATCTATCTATCTATCTATCATCTATCTATCTATCTATCTATCATCTATCTCTTCTATTATCTAAAATCATCTATATCGTCTATCATCTATCTATTTTCTATCATCTATACTATCTATTTACTTTTGACACAGGGTCTCCCTGCAGCCAGGGCTAGCCTAGAACTTATTATGTAGACTAGGATGACCTCAATCTTACAGAGATCGGCCTGCTTCTGCCTCTCAAGAATTGGGATTAGTGCCACCACACAAGGCTCTTCCAGAGCCTTTTTATGTTAAGAAGGAGAGTAGAGGTCAGAGAGGAGAGGAGAGTCCCTGAGTGTCACAGGAGAGAGTGAGGGAGTGATGGAGAGAAAGCTTAATTCCCAAGGCCTCCATTAAAACAAGCAGTGATAGTATAAGCTGGCAGTCATCTTTCTAGATCCTAAATGTATCATTTCAGTAGCCTTGACAAGGGTACTGTGTGTGGTACTGTGTGTGGTACTGTGTGTGGTACTGTGTGTGGTACCGTGGGTGGTACTGTGTGGTACCGTGGGTGGTACTGTGGGTGCTAGTGCTACCACTTTGCAGATCGAGTGAAAGAAAGGGCAAGAATAAATGATTCATCCAAGATCATCAGACATAGCTTGGCTGGAGCCCAGACAGAGGGTGCTAGGGCTCTGCTTGTAGCTGGAGTGGAGGAGAAAAAGAGAAGAGGAGGGGGAGGAGAGAGGGAAGAGGAGAGAGAGCATGGGGAGAGGGGGAGGGAAGAAAGGGGGAGGGAGGGAGAGAGGGAGGGAGAGAGAACAGAAGTCACACACACATGCAGGCATGGGAAAGAACAGGGAGAGAGTCTGAGGTCTGACAGCAGCCATGTTAAGCAGTGTCATACTTTCAGTAGAACTGCAGACGGTGCTGGTGAGAACAGTACTTCTCAGAACTTCTCACAACTCGCCTTTATTGACTATCAAAACCAGGAAATTTGGGGGCAAGTTTAGGCTAAGTGGATATCAAGCTAAAGGTGAAACGTAAAAACACACATGTTCACGACCAGTAATAACTGAGTCTAAAAGTATTAGAGACACTGGTCTGCCTCCCAGTGAGGAAGTCTCCCGGTGAGACTCCTGCCACGTGAGCCCCCAGAGATGACGTGCCCTTCTTGGCGCATCCGGTCGCTTTCATTCACTGGCTTTGGAGACTTGTCTGCTGGCCTCTGTCCCAAAGTTCCCGTTTTCCAAGATACCCTGCCAGGCAGTTATTTCCGTTGCTGTGTTCTGATGTTCTCTAATTTCTTCCTTCCTTCCACAATTACTGATGAGGGTTGGAGGTGCGGATCCATTCGCATATGGCCTTGTGGATACTTATTTTAGACCATGACTTAGGTTCCTGGCTGTTTATTTAGAGGTTCAGACTGTTCCAGTTTAGCCTATAAGGGCCTCACTCGCTGCACCTGCGTTTTCCCTGTCTTGTGAGCATTTCCTGACCCCTGAGCCACATGAAGTCACAGGCTCAGTCTCTTCATTAAAGGTGCCCCAGAGTCCTGGAAGGTGGGTGTGTTTAATCCTACTAGAGGTAGGATTGTTTCTATACCCTCTTAGTGGACAGAATGAATGTATGATGCATGTGCGCATGCATGTGATATATGTGCATGTGAATTCATGTGTATGGATGTATGTATGTAGTCATGAGTGAATATATGGATATGCTCATGTATGTGTACATGTGTGTATGTTCCAGTCCACAGGGACATACACGGACACTAATTCCATTTCTCACCTGCATATCCAAAAATAATGAGAAGTGTTCATAGTGACACTACTCCAGTCCAACCTTGGGGCTCAATGTTTGTTGGTCCACTTTCCCAAAAGTCAGAAGTCTAGAGATGCCTAGTTATCCTTCAGCTCTGGCGTACTCAGGCAGCAATAACAGAATTCTTGACCGTAGGCCTGCCAGGGAAAGTTACTGCTTAGGGTAAAAGAGTTGTGTATGTCTGATTACTCCTGTGTGTAACCTTGCACCACGACAGACTGGCATTTCTCACCTACTGGGGATCTGTCCTGGTGGTTGCACGTGTGACTCCATCACCATTCGCTGCTGAGAAGTGTTTCACTGTGGTTAAGACTCTGCAGATCCACTCTGGTTTATCTGTGCTGTTTCTGTCTTAGGATAGTTATAAACACTCACATGCTAGTTTCAATGTGAACATTTTCACCTCTTTGGACGCAAACCTATGCAGAGGTGTGCTGGACCATGTGATGAGTAGACCTGTAGTTTCTGGAAGCTGTCCCACTTTTTCCAGAATGGTCAGGCTTCTGGCTTTTTGGTCTGTGTGGCTCCTGTGAGCTGCTCTGTATCCAGCATTTGGTGTCCTTGATTTTCTGAATTCTAGCTACAGTATTCTAATAGGTATATGTCTCACTGCAGTTTGAATTTGCTTTTCATGGATAATTAATGACATTGAGTATTTTTGCCAGGTGCTGTTCATATATCATGTTTATTAAAGAATTTCCTGAAATAAGTTCCTTGCTATTGAGCCTTGAGGGATTTAAAAAACTGTATCCTATTGGGTGTCAAATGTGGTTTGGTTTGCAAATATTTTCTGTGGCCTTGCATGTTCTAGGCAAGTGAGTTTCTAAGAAAATGCGCTGCAGCTTGTCCCTCTGGAAGGCGAGGATTTTATCAGATTCTTTCCCAGCTCTGTGTATGCAACAAATTTTGACATGTGGATTCTTATTTCCACTGAGTTAAAATATTTTCAAATTTCCTTGAAATTCCTTCTTTAAACTCTAGGTTATTAAGAACTGTCTTGAGTAAATTTGTAATCCGGGATTTTCCGGATATCCATTATCGGCTCCTACATTAATTCCATTACTGCTCAAGAATTTAATTTTGTGTGGTTGTGTTCTCAGTCTGTGAAGACTGCTTACGATGTAGTGTGACTGTCCTGAACAGTCGGGTGTGTGCACTGTGTACACTGCTCTGCTGGCCCTGACCCGAGATCACATTGATTTACCATGTTATGAACTCTTCTGCTGGCCCTGACCCGAGATCACATCATTGATTACCATGTTATGAACTCTTCTGCTGGCCCTGACCCGAGATCACATTGATTACCATGTTATGAACTCTTCCGCATTCTTACTGATTTTCTGTCCACTTGTTCTACCGATTACTGAGAGAAGAAAGTTATAGTATTTAATTGCCATTGTGAGTTTCCACTTCCAGCTCTATCCTTTTAAAATTGATACGCTTTAGAACTCTGTTGACATGTGTAGGATTGTTATCTTTCATAGGGGACTGACCTATTGACAATTCTTTGTGTCTCCCTGGTGATCAGCCTTGCTTTGGAGCCCACCATGACAAATAGTGATAGAGCCACTCCACCTTCGTTTTGATTAGTGTCTGTGTGGTATAGATCCTCATCCTTTGCCCTTAACCCATCCACATCTTTAAATTTGAAGTGGATTTCTTGTGGACAGTGCATAGTTGGACAGGTGCAATCTCTTTCATTTAATCTGCATGTTTAGACCATCCCCTCTGAATGTAATTATCAGTGTACTTTAAAATCTGTCCTGAGACTGGAGAGAGGGCTCAGTGGATAAGAGCCTGTTCATATATCATGTTTATTAAAGAATTTCCTGAAATAAGTTCCTTGCTATTGAGCCTTGAGGGATTTAAAAAACTGTATCCTATTGGGTGTCAAATGTGGTTTGGTTTGCAAATATTTTCTGTGGCCTTGCATGTTCTAGGCAAGTGAGTTTCTAAGAAAATGCGCTGCAGCTTGTTCCTCTGGAAGGCGAGGATTTTATCAGATTCTTTCCCAGCTCTGTGTATGCAACAAATTTTGACATGTGGATTCTTATTTCCATTGAGTTAAAATATTTTCAAATTTCCTTGAAATTCCTTCTTTAAACTCTAGGTTATTAAGAACTGTCTTGAGTAAATTTGTAATCCGGGATTTTCCGGATATCCATTATCGGCTCCTACATTAATTCCATTACTGCTCAAGAATTTAATTTTGTGTGGTTGTGTTCTCAGTCTGTGAAGACTGCTTACGATGTAGTGTGACTGTCCTGAACAGTCGGGTGTGTGCACTGTGTACACTGCTCTGCTGGCCCTGACCCGAGATCACATTGATTTACCATGTTATGAACTCTTCTGCTGGCCCTGACCCGAGATCACATCATTGATTACCATGTTATGAACTCTTCCGCATTCTTACTGATTTTCTGTCCACTTGTTCTACCGATTACCGAGAGAAGAAAGTTATAGTATTTAATTGCCATTGTGAGTTTCCACTTCCAGCTCTATCCTTTTAAAATTGATACGCTTTAGAACTCTGTTGACATGTGTAGGATTGTTATCTTTCATAGGGGACTGACCTATTGACAATTCTTTGTGTCTCCCTGGTGATCAGCCTTGCTTTGGAGCCCACCATGACAAATAGTGATAGAGCCACTCCACCTTCGTTTTGATTAGTGTCTGTGTGGTATAGATCCTCATCCTTTGCCCTTAACCCATCCACATCTTTAAATTTGAAGTGGATTTCTTGTGGACAGTGCATAGTTGGACAGGTGCAATCTCTTTCATTTAATCTGCATGTTTAGACCATCCCCTCTGAATGTAATTATCAGTGTACTTTAAAATCTGTCCTGAGACTGGAGAGAGGGCTCAGTGGATAAGAGCACTGGCTGCTCTTGCAGAGGATCCAGTTTTGATTCTCAGCACCCACATGGCTATCTGTAACTCCATTTCCAGGGGATCCTGACCTCCACAGGCATTGCCTGACATGGATACATTTCCATACATGCAGACAATACATGCATACACATAAAATAAAAATAGGTATTTTAAAATCTACCTCATTGATACCTGTTACTGATCTGTTCCATCTTTCTTCTTATTTTTCACTTTTCTACCTTCTTTTAGAAATAAAACTGAGGATTTATTATTACTTAATTTATCTCAACTCTCAGCTACTTATTAGTCATACCTCTTGCTTTAATTTTAGGACTTGTTATATGTAGCTTAAACCTGAGTCTCTTCCCTAATTCAAGTATCATAATACTTGGTTTACAAACTTTAAGATCATTATTCAGAAGGTTCCCAATTCCTCCTTCCAAACTGGATATATTTTACATTTATTTTGCTATCAACACTGTTCCACTAAATTTTCCTTATCCCACTGGGAGACCCGCTTCCACTTGGGTCTTGACGTGCATTGAGGAACTAACCTAAGACATTCTATTTAGATTTTGCATGGTTTATATGACATTTGGGAGGGGGTGCACAGGGGCATCTTCCCCACCCTGCCTTTTGCCACTGTCTATTCCAAAAATGGCAACTATCCCATTCACAGCTGTGCTCTAGAGTCCACACACAAATACAAGTCCTGTGGCTTCTCCACAGCCACACAAAATGGTGAGAGCTTCTCCTGGCTTATATCTCTGTAGCCCCACCCTTAATGGGCTTGACTCCTTCCCCAGAGCGTGGGAAGGAGCTGGGACCATGGCTTGTCAAAGGAGCTTCTAGGTCACAACACATAATGTAATGCTAAAAATTTTGTTGTTGTTCTAGACCATTACACTGTAGGACAGACCTGTGAAGATAAGCAAGCTTGCTCTACAATCTTCCATTTATTCTAGGTCTAGCACTGTCCGTTTCTCTCTGGGGCTCTGCATTTCTCTTGGGTTTTGTACTTCGACTTCTGGGAATCTTCCTTCCCCTTTCTTTCCAGTCCCCTGGCAATGATGCCTTTTCATTTTTGTTTGTCTAAGAAAGGATGATTCAAGGACTTTCTTTTCCCCCTGGAGATAAGAGTTATGCAGTTTGGGAGTCTTTTAGATAGACCCACTGAAGGGGTACCCCAATTGCCTCACCCTGAATCCCTGTTCAGCATGGAAGAAGCCGGAGTGGTCTGAATCCCTATTCCCTATTGGCAATGTGGGTCACCTCTTCAGAGGATGGTGTGATAAGAATAGGAGGTAGGAACTGGCTAGGCAGTTAGGGTAAAAAGGCCCCAAAGAAAAGTAGCCAGTTTCTTCGTTTAAAGTCAAAACATCCTTGGGCCTCTTAGCAACATACTCTGTTCCAAAGGCCAAAACTGTCAAAAATATTTGGGAGCTTTTATCTAATCCCTAAAAGATTTTAGGGTTACCTCTTCATAGAGGGGAATATTAGAGTAGTCAAAAGCCCCATAAAAATATAAATAAATCAAAGAAGAAAGAGTACATGAAGTTATCAGAAAAAAGTGATGGGGAGATATGGGAGGAGTTGGAGGGGAGGGAGTGGGCGTGGATTTGATCAAAACACCTTATATACATGTGTGATATTCTCAAAAAATTATTTTTTTTAAAGAAAGTATTCTTCCTTCATTTTTCAAAAAACATTTTTTCATTGAGCATAAAACTTGGGCCAATATTTTTAATGAGTAAACCATTCATTGGGCACTTTACAAAGCTTCCTGCCTGGCAGCTGGCCTGTGTGGTTTCTGGGGAAGATGGCTCTAATCGTCATCTGCATCTATGTATGTTACAGAATTTCTCCTTAGGCAGCTTTCGTGTCTTTTCTGTCTTTTGTCTTCAGCAGTTTGAGTAATATCCAAAGCACAGGCGTTTCAGATTTTTATATTTATCTTTGTTGGAGTTCTCTGATTTAATCTGTTCTTTGGAATCAGTAATTAATTTTGGAAAACTCTGAGCCATGATTTTTTTCAGCTATTTCTTTCATTCCGTCTGTCTGTCTTCTCGTTAGGGTATTAGTGACCACTCACTACTGTTGCAGAGCCTTTCATTCCGTCTGTCTGTCTTCTCGTTAGGGTATTAGTGACCACTCACTACTGTTGCAGAGCCCTTAAGTGCTGTCTTCCTGGTCACTTTGACACTTTTTCTTTCCCAGTTTCAATTTGGCTGGTGGTGAGTGGCTGTCTGTGGCTTTGCTGATTCCAGGCATCTCTGTATCTGTTGGTACAGTTCTTCCGGCTGCCACCTCCGTCTCTAGCATTTCTGTGTCATTATTTCTGTAGTGTTTTGATTGCTGCTGACACTTCCCATCTGATCATATATTTTTGGCTTTTATATTAGAGTCTTTGTAATCTGTGCTGGGTCATTTTTACTATCAATTTGATACAACCTAGAGTTACCTGAGAAGAGGGACCCTCAAGTGAGGGACTTCCCACATGAGATTGGCCTGTGTCTGTGTCAGTGTCTGTGAGAGATCGTCTTTTTTGATTGATATGGGAGGGCCCTGCCAATGGTGGGCGGCACCATCCCCAGGCAGGTGTTCCTGGGTTATTTATGAAAACTACCTGAACATGAGCCAAGGAATGAGCCAGTAAGCAGGCTTCCTCCACATCCTTTCCTCCAGGTTCCTCCCTCCATTTTCCTTCCTCCATGGTTTCTCCCCCCAGGTTCCTCCTCCCAGGTTCCTCCCCCAGATTCCTTCCCCCAGGTTCCTCCCTCCATGGTTCCTCCCTTCAGGTTCCTGCCCTGAGTTCCTTTGACTTTCTTCAAGGACCGACTGTGATCTCAGTTTTTTTTTTTTTTTTAATCTGTTTTTTTATTGCTGTTGTAGGAGACAGAAGATGTCAGGTTAGAGAACGGTCTCAGGCAGACAGATTTTACACCTAAAGGTGTCTACACCTTGCCTTCTTCTCCTGTGTTCCCTTGCGGGAGGCAGGCTTGAGACTAGGGTGAAAGTCTTACAGCCCTACAGCAGGCCCGAGGCAACGCCTGACTGCTGGAGCCAGATCATGAGACTGAGGCCTAGAGCTCGCCACTCCCTGATCACCACCCTTGAGATCCCAAACTGCACACTGAGACAGCCTGGGTCACGTGATTCCCAGGAAACCAGGCCCCATACAGGAGACCAGAACCTAAGTAACCTGAAACCCATTATGCTAATGAGGTGCCTGACTCCGACGTCATGACAGGACACAGCCCTGCCAAAGATCTGAGCTGTAACTTCTTGATCGGACCCCCACCCCTGTATAAGCGTGTGCCCTTCTACAATAAACCGGATCTGCATCACCGAACCTGGTCTCCTGTGTCTGAATGCGCTCTGCTGACACAGTCTCCTCTCCAGCCCTGGGGTCGGACAGGCAGAAGTAGCGACCATCCAAGGCAGTGCAGAAGAGCGGAAGAGCGGCCTCAGCGCTGCAAGGAGCCGAAGAGCGACCACAGCTTGCGGCAGAGCGAGGAGCGGAGGGCGGCGCCCAGGAGGGTTAGGGTTAGGGTTAGGCCGCACCCTGCTACTCCCTTAATCTATGCATTTATGTTGATCCAGCCAAGAGCTTAGATCTATCATAGGTCTATCGTGACCAGCATGACCCTGTGTTCCAGATTCTCCCATGGGTGCCTTGTGATCCGAGGTGGGCTGGTGGACTTAGCGCTGCTTTAGCTTGGGTTTCCTATGTGCCCTATGCACATACCTCAGGTCATGTCTGTCTCCACATCCTTGTGAGTATTCCCATAGCATTCTGTTGTTCTTTAAAATTTCGTGCTTCCTACTAGGGAGTTCTGGTTCATTCTGTCTTAAACAGGTGTTGTGTGTGTTGATCTCAAACACAACCTTCTCAACTCTTGTCTCTCCCTCAGCTGCAGTTCTAGATCCAGCACATATTCCCAGTCTTTCCCCCAGGGCTGTACGGTTTTGTGTTCTGCTCCCCTCTTAGAGTGCAGTGGAATTTCGCCACTGTCCTCAGGATGAGAGTGTGGGTTGTCCTTCCCTTTGTAGATCATGTCCACGATGGGGACAAGAGAGGTCTGTGGGGGGTGTGAGCGTCTCCCACATGCCTGCTACTTCCCCACCCAGTCTGGCACCAGGAAACATGCTCTAACCGACATGCACCAGTTTTTCAGGGATGGAGAGGGGATCTGTGCAGAAGAGATGAGCCCTCCTCTGTAGCCAACTTCCATGGCTCTTCTCAGTCCCCACTCAGCTCCAGAAGTTTGTTAACTGCTCCAGTGGGGTTCTTCCTGTCAGGGTCCAGCCTCATTTACCCCAGGCATCACATGCTCACAGCTTCCCTCTTCTGATGTCTGTTCTCTGCATTTGGCTGCTGGCTTCCAGTGATGTCATCTTTTTGATGTATACCAGAAGTGTCACAACTGTCACTTTTGAAGGCTGTTCATCATACTTCACTCTGTCATGAGCTTGGAGGGGGCCACATCTCTTTCCTAGGTCTAGACATCCAACATGGAAACTAGACAGTTCTAAACTCTTCCGAGATAATTTCTACAGATTTTCCACGCTTGTATTGATAGAAGCATGCTTTCTGCGGTCTCAATTGTGAGGGAGGTGCCCACACAGCTTGAACACCTCTTAAAGCCTCACTTCTTATTGCTGTCACATTGGTAACATCTGAGTTTTGAAGGGGACTTGTTCAAGCCATAGAAAATGCCTTGGGTTGTCCCTATTAATTGGGATAATTCTGCTCTACCCCTATTTGAGTTCTCAGCTCAGTGCTCAGCCATCAACATGCCTGTTCATCATGAGAGTCCCTCATCACTTCTCCACCTTTCTCTATGTCTCTGTCTCTCTGTCTCTCACTCTCTTTCTCTGTGTATGTGTGGACCAGACATTGATGTTGGGTGTCTTCCTCTATCACGGTCTACCTCAGTTTTATGAGATAAAATCTTTCACTGAACCTAGAGTTCACAGCTTCCACAAGACTAGCTGGCCAGTAAGCTCCTATCTCTACCTCCCAATGCTGGGATTACACATCACAGCCAAGGTTCCCATGCCTTTGAAATAGGTACTTCCTGACTGATTCGTCACCCCACTTCCCATCTCCCACTTTTTGGAAGACATCTGTTAACCAGATATTTCTTCCAGCTTGCCTTTTGAGGCTTTTCTACCACACGTGATTTCAATAAGTGATCTTTTCAAACGCAGAAGATGTTTCCTTCCACGGTCTTACAGGTAAATTGCAAGAAACAATGATTTAATTAAAAAAATTAGTTGTGTGTGTATGCATGCCACAGTATAAATGTGGAGGTCAGAGTACAGCCCATGAGAATTGACTCTCTTCCTCCAAAATGTGGGTTCTTGGGCTCAAACTTAGGTCACCAGGCTTTTTACCACAGAACTGTCTCACCAGCCTAAGAGAATGATTTTAAAATGGAGAACAATGGGCCCTTTTAAAGAAGCACTCCTCTCTTGTACCTCTGACAGCTGGATCAGTATCAAAGACCTGTTGGGAGTAGAGACTCTGGTTCCTGTGAAGTTTGATGAGGTCACAGATTCTATGAAATAAGGCATGTGGCAGCTGGGGTAGCATGGTTTAAAGTGTATTCTAATTGCCCTCATCATGGGGGTGATTGACTTCAGAACTTTGGTATGACACACATCTTCCCTCTCAATAGCCCAACCTCTCTGGATGCTGTATGAGGAGGGCTTTGGAGCTCTTTATACTCTTACAGAAGGTCCTTTGTGCTCTGTAGAAGAAAATATTACAAATAAGCATGAACGATAACTTAGGCAACAACGGGCACCCAAGGTTTAACAGCCTTTCCTTCCTCTAACATCTTGCAAAAGATACAACATTATGTGGTGAGCTAGCTCAGTGACATAACCCCAAAATTTAAATGTTCAAAAGATGATCTTTGGATAAGAAAGAGTCACTATTCATAACAACATATCTTTAAAGGTCATCGGGAAAGCATCTCCCTGGCATACCTCAGCACAATGGCACCAATGGTGACTTCTCGATATAAGAGCTGATGCGAGCGTATTATTAGAAGCATCGTGTGACAAGTTGAAATAAGAGTGTTTGCCATCAAATCTTTTCTGCTGCTTGTAAAAATAGGAGTGATAAGGCTCATGACAGTTAGTCTTCTGTCTACTGGTACATGGGAATGTTTCTATCAGAGGTTCATCTTTAGAGTTTCTCCTACAGAGGGGGATAAACCTCAAATGCAGTTTTTAGCCACCATGAAGGTAAATTTGAGTGCTTACCGATAGCATCAGTAACAATAATGAACTACCCTTCTAGCTCTGAGGCAGAAGTGACAAAGAAAACAATGAAAAATTGAAAAAAATATACAGCAGTTGGGTGATGCAATCACATGTAATTATGTCTTTTCCTGGTCCTCTGGATGACATGGTATTGCTTTTATAAAATCATCTGTAATCAGTTTTCATTTTGATGGGGAAAATGGAGGGACATTTTAGAAGCTCGTTCTCCCTCTCTGTGCATTCTAGATGTATCTCAAAGGAAAGGTGCGATTGCCATAGAGTTAGGAGACACTGAAAATGAAATATTTTCAGTGTATCTTCTGAGTTCAGATGGAAAAGTTCTACTTTACAAAAATATGCTTGTTTTGGCAGTTAAAATTAGGTTTGAACAGGAAGGTGGTAAGGTTTCTCATTTCACAAAGGACAGCTGTATCAGTCAAATCAGTCACTGTGATGAAAAATTTCCTGTTCAATCTCCCTACTATTGAAGCAGGACCATTTGTAATGTGAAATATTTGAATTTTGGTTTGGATTGTTTCAGTTCTGAAAATTCTGCAGTTCAATTATAATCCAAATTTAGTTTGCTATCTCATTATGTGATATTTCATATTTCAAATCTGACATTTTTCCTAATACATATTTCTGTTGTTAACTGGTGTGTAAATATTGTTAGAGAAATTGATTAAAATATACTGTGTCCTGGGAGAAAATTGACCGCAGACAGTTTATTTTTTTAAAAAAATGAAATTATCTTAATATATTTTCTGCTGCTATAGAAGTCTAAAACTTGACTTCTAAATTAGTATTAGTCCATACTAACTTATAAACAGTAGAGGTGGAAGTTTATTTGGCTCACAGCTTTGGATACTGAGAAGTTCAAGAGCACGGTGCTGGTTTCTGATGAGACTGCTGTGTTGCATCATCCCATGGCAGAAGGATGGAGAAGGAGCAAGAACACAGATGGAAGATAGAGTCAAACCCATCCCCTTATCGGGAGCCCACAACCTGCTCCCTCAGTGACTAACTGAAAAACCCAGGAGCTCTGCCCTTATCACCTAACCGTCTTTTAGAGGTCCCACCTTTTAATGCCATCACAGTGAAACGTGAGCTGTAGAGAGGACATTAAGATACCGGCAGAAACATTTTGGGAAGTACTGACTGGATGAGGGGAATGAATGGGAATGACCAAGGACTTTGCATGAAGCCGTGGCCACCCACATGATGAAAGGCATGGTGATGAGGCTGAGGTCTGCTGGGAGCCTGGGGACAGTTGGGAGCTGTGGAAGGGAGGTAGCTGCCTGCATCAGGACCTTCATGCTAGTACTCAGCATGGTCAGAGTTGAGTCATGATAAGACAGGGCTGAGAAAAGGAAGAAATACTTGGTGTTTCCAAATCTAAGAAAAAGTCACAAAGCCAGGGAAGCTAAGTAATGTCGCCTAGAGATGTCGCTCAGAGTCACCAGGGCCTTGACCCTGTGTTTCTAGTCTAGTTCTCGGACTCACTCAGCCTCCACCCCTTGAAATGTGGACAGGGACCTGTCACTGTCAGGAACCAGTAGTACCCCTGCTTCTCAGTAATCTTATTTGCTGCCCTCTCCTCTATTTCCAACCCGTTTGCTCCAGTTTTCCATTGAAGAGTATTCAGCCCTCGGTGAACATTCCTCTTTAACTTGCTCAGGTTCTATGATTCTCTTTATAATTTCATTTTCAAATATCTCCAACCTCCATGCTGTTTGGTTGGTTTATCGACCCTCCTGATTAAAAATCCAGTCCTTGTTGAACCTGAACATTTCCATCCCGCACAGTGATGCTGGCTCCTCTAAGCACTGCTGGGAGATCTATAACTCAGCGATGACAGGTTCCTGTTGTAGAAATGATCATGAACTTCACAAAGATACTCAAATGAACAGAAAAAGCAGCACCAATGAGCACAGTGCTTTAAGAGTCTCCTATTCACTGTGTGCCCTACAAAACCCAGAGGCAGGCGGGGCACTTGGTGAGCTCTCTTGGTCTTTCCCATGTGGTTTCCAAATGGCAGCAGCATTTGAAAGCTCCGCAGTTCACAGGCAGGACACAGGAAGTTGGGTTGCAGAAAGTATTGTCCTCCTGTTATTCCTCTTTTCATGGAGAGAAAAATGGCTCTTCTGAAGATGCATTGTCCAGAATGTGGTTTATATTCATGCTAGACTGGGAACTAGTCTACCTTCCTGGAAATCAGATTTCTCTGCCCAAATGCTGACACACAGAAGGGAATCAGTTAGTGAGGATGCATGGGCAACATATTCTCAGAAGAGACCATGTCTGGTGGAAATACGTCACACACCTTCCCATGTGGACACAGCTTTCCACGTGGGACACACCTTCCCATGGGAACAATCCTTCCCGTGTGGATACACCTACATATGCACACACATTCAAGTCCACTGTGGCAAAGTTTGGAGACAGTGTTACAGCTTCAGCAAAGTGAAGAGTTAAGAATTCTGGAAAACCACAATGCAGCATTGTCCCAGATATGATAGAGAAATTATTTCATGGACTTGGACTCGAAAGTGTTGTCTTTGCATGAAATCTTGCATTTTACAAATCTAAATATCTCTTGTGCTTTTTTTCTTATTTCAGTGTATATAATTCAACCACTGCATGTTCTAATTTGCTTTTCTGTTGCTGTGATAAAACACTGAATAAAACCTATATGTGGAGGAAAGGGTTTATTTTGGCTTACAAGTTACAATCCATCCATGAAGGAAGCCCAGGCAGGAACTGAAGCAAAGACCTCAGAGGAACACTGCTCAATGCCTTGCTTCCCTGGCTTGCTCAGTTACCATTTTTATACACCCCAGGCCCACCTGCCCAGGGATGGCACCACCCACACTAAGATGGGCCCTCCTACATCAATTAGCAATCAAGAATGTTTTACAAACATGGACAAAAGCCAGTCTGATACAGGAAATTTCTCAATTGAGGCTCCCTTTTCCCAGGGCCAAATTTGTGACAAGTTGACAAAAGCTGACCAGCACAGTGACAAATTTTTATTTTATTTTGTATTTTTGTAGTGCTGGGAATTGCACCAGGGACTCAAACATGACAAGCAAGCACTATACTCTTGAACTATATCCACAGTCCCGTAACGTTTACATAATATATATTTTTTAAAATTTGTTATACATATTTTAAAATTGTTTTTATTAAATTTTGTTGTTTTCATACACAATATCTCAAAAAATCTGAATCATCTTTATAAGTCTGTCCCCACCAGCACCCTCCCATAGCCCCCTACTGGAACCCATATATTCTGTCCTGGATGTTAAGACCACTTTGTCAAGTCAGTGCCCCCAGATGTTCCCCAGTGCAAGTCCATCCACTTGTGGTCTAGTCAGATCCCTCTTATCTATTTATCCAAACACCTCTAATTTTCTTTTTTTTTTTTTAACAGAGCATAGGGTGGGGGGTTTATTTACAGAGGAGTGGATGCCCCTCATTTACGGCTGCATTGGAAAGTCCACACTCAAATATAGATCCTGTGACTTCCAAACAGCTGCAGACAATGGCAGTTGGCATTCTCAGCTTATATTTCCTTAGCCCCTCTGCCACATGCAGCTGAGGTTGACTGATTGGGGGAGGGAAAACTGACTCCCCCCTTGACTCCTTAATGAGTGTGGAAAGGAGGTGTGATTATAGTTTGCCAGCTTAGTGTTTAGAAGACACTTCCAGGTAACACTCCACCCCTTCCTCCAGCTTTTACATTCTTTGCACCAACCTCTTCTGCAAAAGTCCCTGAGCCTTGGAGGGGGTGGTAGGTGTGGGATGATCTTCCTCCTATTGTGGCAAGGCACTGAACTTTCAGGTCTCTGCATCGTTTGTTTTCCATGGGCTGTTGGCCCATTTCAGTGGGATTCCATCTACTATAAAAACACACAGCAAGAAGCAAGAACATCTAAACAGTGACTGCTATAATAACTTAACCTATGGAGTAAACACAAATGCTTGGTCGATGCTTTAGCAGGAGCGTCATTTCCATCTAACAAAGCATTGCAGTGACCTCCCACTGGGGCCTGTATTCTCCTCTGCCACAGGGAGGTTGGCCTGGTCTACAGTACCAGATGTGTGTTCCACACCTAGGAGTGGGCATTGTATCCAATTGAAAATTTGCTGATTGTACATACACCTGATGCTCTACTATTGCACCAGCAGTAATATCTTGTTTGGTATGTTGATAGTGCAACATGTGGGGTCCGTCGTTGAGCAGAATTATAGGGGATGATTCTCCCCCAGCATCTGCATAGTGCCTTTTGGCACCATGAAAGCCACCCATCTAGTCGCAGGGAATTTCCAGCATAGTCCTAAACACTACAAGAACTCATGGCAATTAAACAACATGAGAATTAAGTTGAATCTTACAGTGTGGATTTTGAGTTTTATTGCATTGTGGTCTGATAGAATAGATGGAATTGTTTCATTTTTTTGTGTTTGTTGAGGTTTGTTTTGTGTCCCAGTATGTGGTCAGTTTTTGAGAAAGTTGAATAGGGTGCTGGATAGAAAGTGTATTCTTTGGTCCTTGGGTGGAATATTCAGAAGATGTCTGTTAGGTCTATTTGATGTATGGTATCATTTAATTCAGATGTCTCTCAGTTTATTCTTTGTCAAGTTGACCTGTCTAATGGAGACAGTGAGGTACTGAAGTCCCCTACTATTACTGAGTTGAGGTTGATTGGTGTCTTAATGTCCTATAGTGTTGTTTTTATGAATTTGGATGCCCCAGATTTTGGTGCATGTATGTTCAGGATTGTAATATCTTCTTGGTTAATTGTTCCTTTGATCGGAATTAAGTGACCTTCTTTATCTCTTCTGATTAGTTTTACTTTGAAGTCTATTTTGTCAGAAGTTAGAACTGCAACCCCTGCTTGTTTCTTAGTGCCATTTGTTTGGAACATTCTCTTCCATCCTTTCACCTTTAGGTAGTGCCTGTCCTTGAAGGTGAGATGGGTTTCTTGCAGACTGCAAAGAGATGGATTTTGTTTCTTAATCTATTCAACTAGCCTTTTGACTGGGGATTTTAGTCCGTTGATATTTGAAGTTATTATTGAAAGATGTGTCTTGGTTGCCATCAGTTTGATTACAGTTTGTGTTCTTTTTCTAATTTTGTGTTTCCATAATTATACCTTTATTTATTTTCTTTTGTTGCCCCTGGGGTGTAGTTGTTTCTCTCTCTGCTCTCTGTATTGCTTTAAGTATTCTCTGAAGGGCTGGTTTTGGGGACATGTATTCCTTCAGGCTTTTCATGTCTTGGAAGATTTTTATTTCCCCCTCAACTATAATAGACATTTTTGCTGGGTAAAGTATTCTGGGTTGGCATCTATGGTCATTTAGAACTGGAAAAACCTTGGTACAGTCTCTTCTGGCTTTCAAGGTTTGCATTGATAAGTCAGCTGTAATTCTGATGGGCTTTATATGTGACTTCTTTATATGTGACTAATTATTTTTCTTTTGCAGCTTTCAGTGTTCTCTGTTTGTTGTGTACATTTAGTGTTTTTACTGTGATAGGCCATGAGGAGTTTCTTTTCTGATCCTGTCTATTTGGTGTTCTGCTTGCTTCCTGTATTTGTATGGGGATGTCTTTCCTTAATTTTGGGAAACTCTTTTCTACAATCTTGTTTAAGATCTGGTCAACACCATTAACCTGAAATTCTCTTTCCTCTATGCCTATGATAGGTAGAGTCAGTCTTTTCATGCTGTCCAATCTCTTGCACATTCCATTCTTGTGTTTTTAAATATTATTCATAATCTTTGCTTGAGTCCAGTTCCTCAACTTTATCCTCCAGTGTTGATATTCTGTTTTCCATTTCATTCGTTCTAGAGGTGAGGCTTTCCCCTGTTGTTTCAAGTTGGCTTGTTGAGTTTCTCACTTCCTTCTTCATTTCTGCCTCAGTTTTCTTCAATGTTTCAGCCTCTTTTGTGAATTCATTCAGAAGTTTATCCTTATCTTCTTTTAGTTCTTTGATTTGTTTGTATGTTCTTTAAATTCGTTGAATCCTTGATCATGTTTATGATTGTTCTTTTAAGTTCTGTGTCCTGGGATATCTCTAGGGGGTTCTCCTTGTAGAACTCTTCTACAGGCCTGGTGGAGTTTGGTGAAGACATAGTGTTTTGGCTTTCCATTTTATGATTTTTTAGTTGTGATTTTGACATATGAATTTCTTTTGTTGTTTGTGATTCTGATATGAGAATTAAGTTGAAGTTTGCTTCTGTTTGTATTATTGGTGTGCTTTGGTCATTTTCTTATTGGTATGTAAAGCTGGTTGGTCCAGGTTTCAGGTTCTCCCAGGTTTTATTTTGGAGGGAACTGATGGGTTCAGATCAGCTACTCAGGAGTGCCCACAGAAGCCCAAGTCAGGCTTCAGTCAGGTCCACTCATGCTTCCTTCTACCCCTACTAGTGGGTACTCAGACCATAGTTTGGGAAGTTCCCTAAGGGGAGGCCTGATTTTGGGACTCTCAGGTGGGTCTGCTGTGTTATCAGCCCCTATGCCAGTAGGAGGCCAGGTCAGGTACTCTCAGGCAGTCTGCTGAGTTCTCAGCCCCTACACCAATCTCCCATAATATTTTTAATCAAGTTTGACTGGTTCATTTAAAATAAACTTAAATACACAGATATTCCATGTTGAATAGACATGATTGCATTATTTCATGTTTACTGTTTGCAGTAGAGAGTAGCTAACATCTTACATTTGTTTTAATATGTACATTAGTTTATCTAGTATAAAATTAAGACTAAGACTATAACAATACTTTATTCAAATTGATATCTGGAAAAGATAGCACAATCTTTCTAAATGTTAGTGGCAAGAATCACTCATCCAATTCTAATGCCAGGTGGATTATCTATCATCTTCCTAAACATTTCGCAAACTATAAAGATAAGGCTGAAATAAATTTTGTTTTCCCCAAAGTCCCCTCAGGTAAGGGGGACAGATCAGATCTGAGTATGCCGTCAAAGAGAAGGCTTGTCTGGAGTTTTCGCAATACATGAATATCAAATAGACGTTACCTCTTCTTGTGGCAAAGATTTGTAATCCATAATTACATTGATCCATGTGCTGTGTCACTGGGAGCACTGAAATTCATAGTCCTTTTATGTGAAATGCACTGTTTTATTGCATTAATTCACATTTAATGTGTACACAGTAATAACCATAAAGTATAATAACCAAAGTTATATATTTTCTTCTGAACATTCATTTACAGAGCTTTCAAAAGAGTCTCAGAAAATTAAAATATCAGTCAGTTTACCTGCAGGATATAGAGCAAAAGCAGTATGCAGTATAATATCTTTACAAGCCGCCCGCTCCTCCCCACGTAATGTCCTGACTTCTGGCTGATAAAATACAATACTCATAACTGTGTACATATTTTTTAACTATGATACACAAAACAAAGGTTTCTGAAGTGAAAGAAAATATACCTCTGTCAGTAACATTGCATCACGTACAAGACTACAAGCAGGCGGGTTGAGGGGAGAAGCAGTGCGGGCTGCAGTCCCCAGGCCCCTTTCCGTAATGGACCACAGAAAGATGGTGCCCATAAAAGTAAGACGTCTCATATAAGAGGTAGTAGAGGCTCAGGGGATGGTGGGAAATAACAAATGAGCAAGGAAACAGAATGGGGGTGAAAAATCTTGGTCATATTGAAGACCTAGAAAATAACAGAGGGAGACTGTTCTAAAATATATCAGAGGGAGAATCCAAGAAATGGCCAGTTCCAAGTCTGCGGACAGTGTGGTTCTAGAAATACTGAACACTGCCTTCCTTTCTTATAAGCCTTCTGGCTGCCCATTTTCTACTCTAGTACACATACAAAATTCATTGTATTGGGGCAGGAGAGATGGCTCAGTGGTAAGTGCACTGGCTGCTCTTGCAGAAGACCTGGATTCGATTCCTGACACCCACATGGCGGCTAACAACTGACCTTAACTCCAGTTCCAGGGGCTCTGACACCTTCTTCTGGCATTGAGTACCACAGATACACTTCCACACATGCAGGCCAGACACTCATACACATAGAATAAAATAAATAAATAAAAATTTAAAAATTTATTATATTGAATTAACGCATACATGGAGACCAAATTCATATTCTGTATCCTTTGAGATTCTACGACTCCCAAATACCTGATATTCCCTCACTGAATTCGTTTTGATTTCGTGTGCAGCTTATTCACTGACCCTTGCTTGCATGTATTCACTGTTCACGGGGCATTTTCTCCACAGGTAGATGGAAGACGGACGTGATTCAGTTTGTCAGTGAATCCTATTCTAATTAAAGCACACACAGTAGCAATGTACTTGAAATTGAATATTTTTGTCATTGCTTAGAATCATTTTGTGTCTTCTTTCAGCGATTCTTTATATTAATTGATTTTTTAAATTTTATGTATGTAAGTGTATTGCCTCCATGTATGTAAGGGCACCGGTGTCATGCAGTGCCCATGGAAGTCTGAAGAGAGTGTCATATCCCCTGGAACTGGAATTACAGATGGTTGCTAGCCACCAATATGGGTGCTGGGAATCGAACCCAGGTCCTCTGCAAGAGCAGCCAGTGCCCTTAAATGCTGAGCCATCTCTCCGGTCCTTGTTTTTTTTTTTTGAGAATTTTATATGTGAGTATTACACTTAGATCATTTCTTCCTCTTCCCCCAACTCCAACTCCACAGTGTCTTCTACACACAACAGGGAAGCTGTACCCAGGAACTCAACAGTATGGTTACCTGAACAAGCGCTGCATAATGACACTACCACTTGACAGTGGATGAGGGATGTTCTACAAGGTCCTAACTCTAGATGAAGAACTATGGGACATCAGTGGCTGCTTAGGATCACTTTAAAGAATTCAAGCCATATGCATGTAATTTTGTACATTTATCCAAAGAGGTGTGTGAAAGTGGGTACAAAGCCTCTTCCTACCACAGTCTCAGACTATGGTTGACTTTGCCTCCTGGTCAGCCTTAGACTTGGTTTTTAAAAGTCTCACAACTTCCTGTTTGCTTTTTCACTGTTCATGAAGGCAAACAGAATGTACATATTGGTATATGGTTTTCTGACAATGCATCTTTAATCTGATGACATACAGATGGACACAATGTACATAAGCACAGGTGTGTACACATGTGTATGTGAGCCTATTAATTACATTTTTTTCTTCACTATTTTGAAAGTTGACTGATCTTGAGGCATCATACAGACCAGGTGGCCTGAATGTCTGAAAAATGACTTACTTGATGCACAGCCACTGATAGCTTTCTGGAAAAGGTAAATGGAAGTAAACACTTTTGAAATTGCACACATCACAGTCCTCTCATTGGGGAAAACAATTTACATAGAGACATATCCATATATACGTCAGGTTATAACTATCATATAAAATTATAGTAGTTTTCAAAATCTTGTCAAAGTCCCTGCCCTGTTGTGTTGTAGGTCCTGGAGCTGCTCCCAAGAAGGAGAATGTCTTTGTGATCTCTCATCTTTTGAACATGGTATATTGTTTCTATTGTTTCTTTTGAAAGATTTTGGAGGTTTTTTTTTTTTTTTTCTTAACTGGATTTCCTGCAGTTCAGCAACTCTGTGCCCTGGTGCTTTATATGGTGATTATTGCTGTTACTGACCTAAGGACTCAAGGAACTGTCTTAATCTGAATATGCATCACACTTAGGACTCCAAACTTTTCTCATTATTTTTCACAATTTAGTATTGTTTTTCTTTTGTTGTTGTTTTCTGTTTTATCTGAGACAGCACAGACTAGTCTGGAACTTGCTATGTAGCCCAGGCTGGTCTCTTCCTGCTTCAGCCTCTCAAGTGATGGAATTACAGACTTGACTCCATGCTGGGCTCCTATTGTTTACCGTTTTGTTTAGTTTTCTCTTGCCAAACCCTCCTTATTTGGACCCTTTACTGGTTCTCATGTTCTCTTTATTCATTTTACATTCTCATTTTTTCCTTCATTAAATCTTAAGGGGTGATTCTATAAATCCATTTGCCAATTTCTGTTGCTGTGCTTTAAATCTGGTATCATGTTTGACTAACTCTTACACCCAGAAGTCCTGGAATTACTACTACGAGAGTGTGCTTGGGGTCGCTGCTGAAGGAGTCCCTTTTCCCAGTCCAGGAGTTGTACTTTCAGTATTGATCAGGGCAGGTGTCAGCGTGCGAGGAAACGGAGACACTCTAGTTCCCGCTTTAGTC
The DNA here is from genome assembly GCF_000622305.1 of Nannospalax galili. Lineage (NCBI taxonomy): Eukaryota > Metazoa > Chordata > Mammalia > Rodentia > Spalacidae > Nannospalax > Nannospalax galili. The sequence goes on along the minus strand of NW_008338533.1, from coordinate 2,785,420 downwards.
AGGTTTACTCTTTGCTTTTAATCATGTGTGTCCAAGTGTCTGTGTGTGAGTAAGTACACCCGAGTGCAGGTACGGGGTGGGTCAGGCACATCGACCCCTAGAGTTGGCGTTACTGGCACTTGAGAGTCAAGCCACTGCACACAGCCGGTGGGAACAAACTTGGATCCTCTGGAAGAGCAAGGAGCCCCTTTAACTGCATAGTCAACTCTCTGACTCCAACCCCACTCCAGTTGTCTCAAATGGAGGGAGTTCCTTAGAAAAGCCTGGAAAAGCTGGACATCAAGAAGGGAAAGGACAAGTAAAGGTGCTCAGAGGTTAGGAGCTGAAGCAGCCGCCACAGCCTCCGAGCTGCAGGGAGAATGGAGACTGGCACATCCTGGCACCGTAGGACTGTGTTGCAGGGGCCTGGACCTGAGTCTCGGAGGCCTGGTTCTGGCCTTGTGTCCTGGAGCCCAGACCTCCTGAGCTGCTGGACCTGCAGCCCAGGCTCACGGATTCTGCGGCTGCTGCGCCAGCCATGCAGGCCCTGCTTCTGAGGCTTTGCGACTGGGTTGCCTCCCGTTCTAGACACAGAAAGAAAGTGGCTTCCCCTCCTCTGCCTGTTACCCTCCCCCACAGATCCTCAGATGGAGAGCACAGGCTCCAGGCGACAAACAAGAAAGCCCGGGTGGGGCTGCAGCCGGACGACAGGCGAGTTGCTGCGCCTCCATTTCCTTTTCTCCCTTTGAATTTTCTGGGGTTCATTTTTTTTTTGAGCTTTTTAAATTTCATACATTTCCCACTCAAATCCAGACCCCTTCCCCCATCCATACCTCCCCCATCCCCTCAGGGAACCCTCTGCACTCTGCCTACATGCTGAGTCCTGTACATGCAGGTGTTTGTACCCAAAAGTCCTTCAGTGTAAATGCTCCACTGAAGTCTAGTCAGCCCATCCAGTGGTTGTCTGTGAGTCATACTCTCTCTCACCTAGCAGTGCTCAGTCTCAAATAGTTCTCAGTCTAGTGCTGGCCCACCACCTACTTCTCACCTCCCCTTTGGGCCCTTGTTTAACTGAGTTGACAAAAGAAATTCACAAGCCAAAATCACGATGAAAGAATAATAAAATGGAAAGCCAAAGCACTGTGTTCCTACCAAACTCCACCAGTCCTGTAGAAGAATTCTACAAGGAGAACCCCCTAGAGATAACCCAGAACACTGAATTTAAAACAACAATCATAAACATGATCAAGGAATTCAACGAATTTAAAGAACACACGAACAACCAAATCAAGGAACTAAACGAAGATAGGGATAAACTTATGAATGAATTCACAAAAGAGACAGAAACATTGAAGAAAACAGGCAGAAATGAAGAAGGAAGTGCAAAACTCAATAAGCCAACTTGAAACAACAGGGGAAAGCCTCACAGCTAGAATGAATGAAATGGAAAACAGAATATTAACACTGGAGGATAAAGCTGAAGAACTGGACCACTCAAGCAAAGATTATGGAAAATTTAAAAAACACAGGAATGGAATATACAAGAGATGTGGGACACCATGAAAAGACCAAATCTACAGATCATAGGAATAGAAGAAGGAGAAGAATTTCAGGTTAATGGTGTTGACCAGATCTTAAACATATCATGGGCACAGAGTAAGGAGAAGAATTTCAGGTAAATGGTATTGATCAGATCTTAAACAGGATTGTAGAAGAGAATTTCCCAAAATTAAGGAATGACATTCCCATAAAAATACAGGAAGCACACAGAACACCAAATAGACAGGCTCAGAAAAGAAACTCCCCACAACATATCATAGTAAAAACACTAAATGTACAGAACAAAGAGAGAATACTGAAAGCAGCAAAAGAAAAACAAAAGGTCATATACAAAGGAAAGCCCATCAGAATTACAGCTGACTTATCAGTGCAAACTATGAAAGCCAGAAGAGCCTGGACCAAGGTATTTCCAGTTCTACATGACAACAGATGCCAGCCCAGAATACTTTACCCAGCAAAATGTCTATTATAGTTGAGGGGGAAAGAAATATCTTCCAAGACATGAAAAGCCTGAAGGGATACATGTCCCCCAAACCAGCCCTTCAAAGAATACTTAAAGCAATACAGAGAGCAGAGAGAGAAACAACTACACCCCAGGGGCAACGAAAGAAAATAAATAAAGGTATAATTATGGAAACACAAAATCAGACAAAGAACACAAACAACAATCAAAATGACAGCAACCAATACACACCTTTCAATAATAACCTTAAATATCAATGGACTGAACTCTGCAGTCAAAATATACAAAGAAACGAAATCTATCTTTTTGTTGTCTGCAAGAAACTCATCTTGTCTTCAAGGACAGGCACTGCCTTAAGGTGAAAGGATGGAAAAAAATATTTCAAGCAAATGGCACTAAGAAACAAACAGGGGTTGCATTCTAGTATCTGACAAAATAAACTTCAAACTAAAACTAATCAGAAGAGATAAAGAGGGCTACTTCATTCTAATCAAAGGAACAGTTGACCATATCAACATATATGTACCAAACTCTGTTGTACCCAATATCATAAATAGTTGTACAGGAGTTTAAGACACAGAATAACCTTAACTCATTCATAGCCGGGTAATTCAATACCCCACTGTCTCCCTTAGACATGTTAACTGGACAAAGAATAAACAGAGAGATGTCTGAATTAAATGATACTGTACATTGAATGGGCCTAACGGACATCTTTCTAATATTCCACCCAAGCACCAAAGAATACACTTCCTACTCAGCACCCCATGGAACTTTTTCAACAATTGATCACATACTGGGCCACAAAACAAACCTCAAAAAATACAAAATAATTGAAACAATCCCATGCATTCTATCAGACCACAACGCAATAAAGCTCAAAACACTGGACAAAGCCCTAGTTACTACACGAACTCGTGATGATTGAACAACACACTGCTAAACAACGAGAGGGTCAAAGGACATATTAAGAAAGAAATAAAAGAATTCCAGGAATTCAACAAAAAGGACAATACAATACAACACAAGACAACTTCTGGGACACTTTAAAAGTAGTCCTAAGTGTAGTCCACACTTTAAAAGTAGTCCTAAGTAGCTCCACCTGCCTACATTGAAAAATTAGGAAGAGTCCAAATAAAGGAACTAACACTGAAACTCAAGACCCTGGAAAGGCAAGAACAAATGAAACCCAAACCCAGCAGAAGAACAAAACAGTAACAAAAATCAAATCAGAAATTAATGAAATAGAAACAAAGAAAACAATACAAAGAATCAATGAATCTAAGAGCTTGTTTTTTGAAAAACTAAACAAGATAGACAGACACTTAGTCCACTTAACCAAAAGAAAGAAAGAGAAAATCCAAATCAACAAAATCAGAAATGAAAGGGGAAACATCACAACAGATACCTGAAAGATCCAGACCATTATAAGGGATATTTAAAAAACCTATATACTACCAGATTTGAAAATCTAAAAGAAATGGATGGATATCTGAAATCACGGGAACCCCCAAAGTTAAATCAAGAAGAGATCAATAGTTTAAACAGACCCATAACATATAAGGAAATGGAAACAGTAATACAAAGCCTCCCCACTAAAAAAAAGCCCAGACCCAGATGGATTTACAGTAGAATTCTGCAAGACATTTAAAGAAAACCTCCAACCAATACTACTTAAATTATTCAAAATGATAGAAATGGAGGGAGAACTCTCAAATTCCTTCTATGAAGCCAGCATCACTCTAATACCCAAACTGGGTAAAGACACAACCAAAACAGAAAACTATAGACCCATATCCTTAACGAACATAGATGCAAAAATTCTCGACAAAATACCTGCAAACCGCATACCACACATTGAAAACACCATCCACCATGATCAAGTCAGCTTTATACAACAGATGTAGGGATGGTTCAATATATGTAAGTCAAAAAATGTCATTAATCATATAAATGGACTCAAAGACAAAAACCACCCTGTCATCTCAATAGATTCAGAAAAGGCTTTTGACAACATTGAGCATGCATTTATGTTCAAAGTCCTAGAGGGAATTGGACTGGAGGGAACATATCTCAATATAATTAAAGCTATATACTACAAACCCACAGCCAATATCATTCTAAATGGAGAAAGACTGGAAGCATTTAATTAAAATCAGGAACCAGACAAGGATGTCCACTGTCTCCACTCCTTTTCAAGATAGTGCTTGAAACACCTGCTAGAGCAATAAGACAAGAGCAGGAAATTTAAGGAGTACTAATTGGAAAAGAAGAGGTCAAACTATCACTTTTTGCAGATGATATGATACTACACCTAACAGATCCAAAAAGTCCCACCAGAAAACTCATAGAACTGATCAACACTTTCAGTATAGTGATAGATTATAAAATCAATCTATAAAATTCAGTAGATTTTCTATATACCAATAACAAGGAACTGGAGAAAGAACACACAATACCTGCAAAAAAAATATCTTGGAATAAATTTGACCAAAGACACCAGAAATCTCTAAAATGAAAAATTTAAATTGTTAAGGAAAGAGACTGAGGAAAACACTAGGAGATGGAAGGGCCTCCCATGATCATGGATTAGAAGAATTAATATTGTGAAAATGACCATCCTACCAAAAGCAATATATAGATTCAATGCAATCCCAATCTAAATCCCTGTGACATACTTCACAGAATTAGAAAAAAAATCCTTAAATTCATATGGAAGCACAAAAGACCCTGGATAGCCAAAGCAACCTGAGCACAAAGAGCAACACTGGGGAGAATACTGTACCAGATGTATACTACAGAGCTATAGTCTTAAAAACAGCATGGTACTGGCACAAAAATAGACACATAGATCAATGGAACATCATCGAAGACCCAAACCCTAGTAAACACAATTTCACCTGATATTTGACAAAGGTGCCAAGAACACACAATGGAGGAAAGACAGCACCTTCAACAAATAGTGCTGGCAAAACTGGATCTCCACCTGCGAATGATATAAATTGAGAGATCTTATCTTTCACCTTGCACAAAAGTCAACTCCAAATGGATAAAAGACCTTAATCTGAAACTGGAAACTCTAAAACTATTAGAAGAAAATATTGGCAGTAATCTACAAGATATAGGTGTAGGAAAGGATTTTCTAAATTGGACAGAAGTTGCTCAGGAATTAAGATGAGCAATCAACATGTGGGACCTCATTAAACTAAGAAGCTTCTGTACAGCAAAAGAAACAATCAAGAAAATGAAGAGAAGCTGGGCGTGGTGGTGCATGCCTTTAATCCCAGCACTCAGGAGGCAGAGACAGGCAGATCTCTGTGAGTTCAAGGCGAGCCTGGTCTACATCGTGAGTCCCAGGACAACTAGGGCTACAGGGAGACCGTGTCTCAAAAATACCAAAAATAAATAAATAAAGTGAAGAGACAACCCACAGAATGGGAAAAAATTGTCACCAGTGACACATCTGACAGAGGTTTAACATCCAGAATATATAAAGAACTCAAAAAACAGAATCGAGAGAACCAATGACTCAGTTAAAAGATGGGCTAAAGATCTAAACAGAGTTCTCAAGGAAAGAAATAAAGATGGCTAGGAAACATCTCAAAGTATTCAACGGCTTAGTAATTAGGGAAATGCAAATTAAATCCACCCTAAGGTGTCACCTTACCCCAATCAGACTGGCTAGTATCAAGAGAACAAATGATACCAAATGCTGGCAAGGATGTGGAGAAAGGGGAACGCTCATTCACTGCTGGTGGGACTGCAAACTTGTGCAACCTCTATGGAAAACAGTGCGGAGAACTCTTAAAAAACTAAAAATGAACCTACCATATGACCCGGTTATACCACTCCTTGGCATATACCCAAAGGACTCATCCTATTGCAGAGACACTTGTACAACCATGTTTGTTGCTGCTCTTTTCACAATAGCTAAGAGATAGAAGCAACACTTATGTCCCTCAACTGACGAGTAGTTAACAAAAATGTGGTATATTTATACCATGGAGTTCTATTCAGCAGTAAAGAAAGATGAAATAATGGAATTTGCAGGTAAATGAATGGATCTAGAAACTGTTATACTAAGTGAAATAACACAGAGTCAGAAAAACAGTTGATAAATGTTCTCCCTCATCTGTGGCTCCTAACACCAAATCTTTTTAAATTCCAGGTCCTTTTAATAAGATGATGCTCTACAGCAGTCCCTTCTGCATGAAATAACTACCATCATCAGGACTTCAGCTGAGCCTGATCACTAAACATCATCAAAATTGGGCCTGTTGACTGTTGTGCTCATTCATTAAAGGAAGGCCAAGCAGGGTCATTGGATCCTCACCCCATTATCCAGCTACTCTTCCCAGCCAACTGTATGTAATTTGACCCCAATCACACATGGTCTCCTGGATTTAGGGAGGGCTAAAGTATACAGTCTGGGGAAGGCTAGGAAGAGAAGGCATCACCCATGCTGGGTAAAGGCTTTCCACTATGCATACCCTCAGGTCATACATACACTTCAGCAACCCCTCAGTTATATCAGTAAGTAAGCTCAATAAATTCATTGGTTCCCCAGTAAAACTTTAATCAAACATTGGCCCGACACTAGAACCTTAAAAGGGAACAAGCATTGCTTAGCATCCCCAGGAAGAGAAGTCTCACAACAGATGGAAAATTTATTTCTTAATGCTATTATGTCTCAAAATTATTTACATAGTGAGATCTAGGACAGCTGGGGCTACAGAGAGACCTGTCTCAAAGACTGAGATGCTATTATGTCTCATAATTATTTTTTTAAAAAATGAGAATGAAGTAAAAGATGTTAAAAGGATAGGGGAATGGAGATATTTTCCAAAATAGAAATAATGAGAAATCCTAAGCAAGTGATGAAGGTCTGTGCAGGTTTGTTATACATCGGATGAGACAAAAATAATATACACATAATCTTAAAATGTCTATGGTCATAGTTTAGTCAACTAATTTAAGGAACAAAATATATGTCTAGTCAAAGTTTATCTGAGAATGTTTGGTTTTTTACCCAAACATTATCTACATAGCACATAATAATTAAAAGTACCAGACTGGTGGAACTAACATTATTGGATGTTTAACAGCCATAGTTTGGGGCTTGTACTAATGTGGTCAGAGGAACTTAAAGAACAGTTTTTGCCCCTTGCCCTCCAAGGTTGACTAAGTTCCAGGGACTATGGAGCATCTCTCAAAATGTCCTGTAACTGCAGTGAGTCACCTGTCTTT
>NW_008338533.1:2777065-2777836 GCF_000622305.1 Nannospalax galili | reverse complement strand
TCTTAAACACCCAAAAGGAAAGTATAACCAAAGAGTAAAGTCATCAGTACATTTCTTTAAGAGTTCAAGGGATTACATTTCCCAAACATTAGGCTTAAGTGTATTATTTCTCATTGATGAGCTTTCCTAACCTGAAAGTGCTGCTCAGATGTAAGACTTCAAACCTTGGTCCACAATACTGTAGGGCCCACCTGTAGCTAAGGGAGACAAGCAGCTGTTGTTCTAAAATGAGGGATAAATTTGTTTTCTCCCCCTATCTAGAGGACGTTGAGAGGGAACTGACACTGATTCTAACCACTCCAACAGCTACCAAAATGCCTGAAAGCAAATACTGAATCCATCACTCTCATGTCCAGCCTTGGAAGACAAAAGAAAAATGAGGAGGAACCCAACAGAGGGATGCTTTTGGAAGCTCTCATCAGGAAATTCCAATGGACTCTCATATGAACATTTGAAATTTGCCCTGTTCTGACTTTTTCCTGGTTTCCTGTCTAGAACTTGTAATGCTAATTTCTCTTGCCTTTACTTCTCCTTCACATCTCCTATTCAGAATCAAAGCCTTTCTTTTCCTCCTTGAGATAGGAGTTATGCAATCTGGGAAACTTTTAGATAGACCCCCTGAAGGGGTACTCCAATTGCCTCACCCTGCATCCCTGTTCAGCCTGGAAGAAGCCAGAGCAGTCTGCGTCCCCATTCTCTATTGGCAATTTAGGTAACCCCTTCAGAGGATGGCATGATAAGAAGAGGAGGTAGGAATTGGCTAGACAGGTA
>NW_008338533.1:2770746-2775222 GCF_000622305.1 Nannospalax galili | reverse complement strand
AAGAAAAGTAGCCAGTTTCTTGGCTAAAACTCGCTATGTCCTTGGGCCTCTTTGCATCATACTCTGTTCCAAAGGCCAAAAATATTTGGGAGCTTTTATCTAATCCTTAAATGATCTTAAGATTACCTCTTCTGAGGGAGGAATGTTAGAGTAGCCAAAAGCCCCATAAAAAAATAAATAAATAAAAGAAGAAGAAAGAGTACATGAAGTTATCAGAAAAAAGTGATGGGGAGATATGGGAGGAGTTGGAGGGGATGGAGTGGGCATGGATTTGATCAAAACACCTTATATGCATGTATGAAATTCTCAATTTATTTAAATACAAGAAGATTGCCTGCCTGGGTCTACTGATGTACCTGGGATCAGCTCATTCTCAGTCTTGAGCTCTTAATGATTTTGCTCCCTTAAAGAGCTCAGGGAGCTGTTTATTTGCTTGTTTTCCAGTCATTATTTTTCAAGTATATATATTGTAAGTGTGTGCATGTGTGTGGTATGTACATATTACCACACATGTGTCATGGTCAAAGGACAACTATCAGAAGTCAGTTTTTGTTTCCACTATTTGGGTCTCAGGAATCAAACTCAGGTCACCAGCCTTGGAGGCAAGTAAGTGCTTTTACCTGATGAACCATCTCACTAGCCATTGTTTGTTTGTTTGTTTATTCAGGGACAGGGTTTCTTGTAGCACAGTTAGACCTTGTACTCAGAATGTAGCTGAGACTGACCTTGAACTCCTGATCTTCCCTCCTTCACATCCCAAGTGTTGGGATTACAGATGTGTGCAGCTGTGCCCAGCTGAGAGCTGCTTTCTGTTCTTCCAGCTGCCCTTGGTGGTGCAACCATCGTCTGCGCTGGTGAGCACTGTCATTCTCCTCAGCAGTCCAAGGAACATTCCTCTGGCTTTCATGACTAGTCTCCTTGTGCTAGAGGATTTTCCTAAGTGACCTAGAGATATTCTTACCTAGTCTATGGTCTGTGTGCTAACACCATTAGAGTCACCTGGGAAGTGGTAAACGTAACTGCCCCTTTCTGCCCTGCCCCAATCTGTTGAATCAGAATTGACATGTTTAAGAAGAGCCCTAGTGGAGGCTCATGCTCTGTAACGTGCAGGAATGGGCACTCTGTCCGCCTCTCTGTCCTGCACGGAGGACATCCCTTCTCTCTGGGAGAGCAATGCTGGGGTGGGAGTCAGCCCTGCACTCTACTTGGATGCTTGCTGCAAATGCAGCCCTATTTCTGTCAGTGCATCGTGCTAGGCTACTGTCTTCCGTGTTCCCCGAGAATGGCCCACTAAGCTCCATCATCCAATACATTTCTAGTCCCAGGAACCAAACTCCTCCACATTCTTCCAAAACCCAACTGGTCAGTTCTTCACAGCAACACCCTATTCTCTGGTAACAACTTTTTTTTATCATTTTTTTTTTCTGTAGTTGTGATGAAAGACCATGACCAATTATAGAAGTTTAAGGAAGGAAATTTATTTTGGCTCACAGTTCAGAGGGCTTGGGCCCACAGGGGTGAGGATGATGCGGCTCCAGGGGTGGGAAGCTGAGCGATCACATCTTGGCTGCAGACAGGAAGCAAAGTGAGCTGGACGTGGAGAGAACTTACATACTCTTAAAGCCCACCCCCTTTAACACACTTCTTCCACAAGGCTGCGCCTCCTAAAGGTTCCACATCATCTCCAAAGAGCAGTACCAACTGGGGACCAAGCGTTCAAAGACACAAACCTGTGAGGGACAGTCCAGCCACCACAGTGCTTGATGTCGGATTTGTTTCTTCGCTTGGCTGGTTTCCTACCAGAGGTCACGTTGTCTGTCCTCAATCCGGCCTCTCTGAGGAATCCCTTTCCATAAGATGGATCTGATGCTACCTACTGGTTTGCCCAAGGTTTCTTTCACAAGTCCTGTGCCTCGGATAGACCTGTCCAAGCTCCTGGGAAGGTGATTCAATTGTGTCTAGGCCTGCCCTGATGACAGTGGACGATGGTTCCATCCCCAGGGGGGAGATTATGGTGTTATCAGTGCACAGCCATTCCTGTTACCTGCATAAATCCCCACGCTGAGTGAATTCTCCATCCTCTCTAGATGGGAAATGTGGCTGTGTGCTGGAAAGCAAGGAGGAAACAGGGAATGTGCCCCAAATGTGCTCATTTCCTCACCTGCAGATTTTGCTGGAGATCCATGCAGTGCTGTCCCATCCCATGCCTATCCCTCTATCACAGGGGATAAGACCAAAACTGCCTACTTGTGAGGTCACCTTCCCTTTGTTTCTGGGAGCCATTGTCCAAATACAGACATCTAAAGACCGCAATGTGAATAGACTGCTCAGAGAAATGATTGTCATATTTTCAAATAATACCTCTGCATCGATCGTGCTGTTTGAGCAGCTCCTGAATTCCCACTGGAGCTTATCAGTCATCCTTGATCTTCCTCGATTAAGTTCGTCTGTGGTTGCCTCCAAGATTATATTGACAGATACTTTTCTGTACAATTCAGTAGCAACATTTTCTTGCAGGGTCTGAGCTGATGTGATAGGACAAATGGAACAGGCCAATGCGCCCCACTCCATGGGTCTGATGAGTGGTACCCCCATCTCCTCATCTATTTCTTCCATGATTGGGAGCCAGATAACAGGGCAACATTTGGATTTGTAAGATAAGCCCATTATTGGTGATTTATGGCTTTGTACTTTTGCAAATAAACCCAGTAGCAGCACAGACAAAAGTTAGCTGGTGTCCGTTGCAGAGGCTCTACATTTTATGAAATAATCGTTTCAGGGTTGTGTTAGTCAGGATTCTCTAAAGGAATAGAACTGACGAATGAATGAAAAAATATATATAATTAGATTGGCTCACAGGATAGGGTCTGAGTAGTCCAACAATGGCTGCATCTGAAGAGGCTGACAATCCTGAAGTCGCTCAGTCCATGAACTGGATGTCTCAGCAGTCCCAATCTGGCACTGAAGGTCTGAAACCTTCTGCTAGTCCTCAGTCTACGTTGGACTATGATGACGCTGGTTCTATATCAGCTGGGGAATGCCCCAGCAGCAAGATGAACTCGCCAATGGGAAAGAAGGCATGCAGACAGAAGTCCCTCCTGCCATGGCCTTTTATAATGGTCCATTATCAGAAGTAAGACCCGCTTTTGGGATGGATCTTCCTTCTTCAAGTAACCTGATCCAGAAAGATTCTTGTTTCAGTTAATCCCAGATCCAGTCAAGCTGACAACCAAGATGAGCCTTCACAGCGGAGTATTATGACTTGGAACAAATTAAAACAATAAGGAAAGAAAAGACTTTTTGGAAGTCTATACCTGATTATTTGCAATTGGTTCTATTGAAATCTGTGCATTTCTCAGGAGGCAGAAGCCTGTCAGATACTCAGCCTGAGAAATGGCAACTTTGTTGAACAATTCTGACATATTAACTTCCATAAGGTCACAAAAATAGGATTAGATTGCATAGCCTTTCGAAGGATAGCAGACAATTAGGGCTGTTCTTGGGAGTCTTAAAGTAACTTCAAATTACAGTACTCTAAGATTAGGGTGCAAGATGACCCGCAGGCCTCTCTCTGACCCGCAGGCCTCCCTCTCAGGGCTAAGTAGATCACGCCCTCTGTGCCTTGACTTCCCCAGCCTCACTCACCCTCCCATCTCCCCTGCCAGTCTCTCCTCCTAGCCTGGGTCCTGTCCCATTCCTTGGCTTGGGGGCCCAGACACCAGGGGAACCACCACGGCTTCTTCCTGATGCTGAGCATCCAGACCAACTCAGTTCCTTCTCCAGTACCCAGGAGGACTCTGGGCCTGGCCCTGCCCTCACCTCCCTCTACTTCCCTGGGTCTTCACAACACACCAGCCTCTTTCCTGGATGCTGGGGCTGACCTTTCCTCTTCCTGGTCCTTTGCATCCAGACCAACCCAGCTCCTCAGTGCAGTCCCCAGGAACCCTTGGGGCCGCTTGCCACCCCCATCTTCCTTTGCATCTCTGGGTGGCACGGCCACAAGCTACCCTAGAACAGCATCTTTCCTGCGCCTGGCTCCCAGGCCAGTCCAACCCCAAATTCCTGAGGCCAAAATCCTTCCGGGAGGGATCCAGAGCTTAGGAGAGAGCCTGAGAGCACCTGATCCTCATCTGACTTTGGCCTCTGTGGGAACTCCTGAAGACAAAAGCAATCTGGCCACTCCAATATAAAATCAAAAGAGAGAACCAGAAGCTTAGAGGAACCAGCTTTTCACGCCCAAAACATGAACCATAAAGGCACATAAAGTTTACAAAAAGAAGCAGACCTAAACTTGAAGGCTTGAGTCTCACACAAGAATAGGAAACTACAAAAGAAATTCACATGTCAAAATCACGAGAAAAAATAATAACATGAAAACCAAAATAACATATCCCCACCAAATACCAGTAATCCTCTAGAGGAGCAAAATGAGAATCCCCTAGAGACAATGCAGGACATGGAACTCAAAAGAACAAT
>NW_008338533.1:2768766-2770326 GCF_000622305.1 Nannospalax galili | reverse complement strand
GCAATCCTAATATCGGACAAAATAGACTTTAAACTGAAACTAACCAGAAAAGACAAAGAGGGCTATTTCATTTTGATCAAAGGAACAATCAATCAAGAAGATATTACAATCATGAACATATAATCACCAAACTCTGGTGTACCCAACTTCATAAAAACAATACTACAGGATTTTAAGACCCAGATTCATCCCAACTCATTAATAGTAGGGGACTTCAATACCCCACTGTCTCCATTTGTTAGGTCAACAGGACAGAGAGTTAACAGAGAGACATTTGAATTAAACAATACCATATATGAAATGGACTTAACAGACATCTACCAAGTAATCCACCCAACCACCAAAGGACATACATTCTACTCAGCACCCCATGCAACCGTCTCCAAAATCGACCAGATACTAGGGCACAAAACAAACCTCAATACAAAAAGATTGAAATACTTCCTTGCATTCTATCAGACCACAATGCAATAAAGATTACAATCAACACTGGAAGAAGCCCTAAACACCACATGAACACATTGAGATTAAACAGCACATGCCTGAATGATGAATGGGTGAAAAGAGAGATTAAGAAAGAAATAAAAGTATTCCTGGAACTAAATGAAAAGGACAATACAACACAACAAAACCTCTGGGACATGCTGAAAGTGGTCCTTAGAAGGAAGTTTATATCTCTAAATGCCTACATCAAAAACTCAGAAAGAACACAAATAAATGACTTAACACTGCACCTCAACACACTTGAAAAGCAACAGCAAACAAAACCCAAACCCTGCAGACAAGAAAAAATAACAAAAAATCAGGGCAGAAATTAATGAAATTGAAACAAAGAAACCAATACAAAGAATCAACAAATCCAAGAGCTGGTTCTTTGAAAAGATAAACAAGATTGACAGACCGCTAGCCCAGTTAACCAAAAGAAAGAAAGAGCAGCTCCAAATCAACAAAATCAGAGATGAAAGGGGAAACATCACAACAGACACCAGAAAGACATAGAACATTATAAGGGGATACTTTAAAAACATATATGCTACTAAATTTGAAAATCTAAAAGAAATGGAAGGATATCAAAAGGCAGGGGAACCACCAAAATTAAACCAAAAAGAGATTAACAGCTTAAACAGACCCATAACACAGAAAGAAATTGAAACAGTAATACAAACCTCCCGACTAAAAAAACTCAGCATGAGATGGATTTACAGCAGAATTCTATCACACATTTAAAGAAGATCTGTGTCCAATACTACTTAATTTATTCAAAAAGAGAGAAATGGAGGGAGAACTTCCAAATTCCTTCTATGAAGCCAGCATCACTCTAATATGAAAGCCAGGTAAAGATACAACCAAAAAAGAAAACTATAGACCCATATCCTTAATGAACATAGATGAAAAAATTCTCAAGAAGGTCCTTGCAAACCGCATACAGACACACACCAAAAAAATCATCCACCATGGTCAAATCAGCTTTATCCCAGAGATGCAGGCATGGTTCAATATACGTAAGTCAATAAATGTCATAAATCACATAAATGGACTCAAAGACAAGAACCATATGGT
>NW_008338533.1:2767484-2768448 GCF_000622305.1 Nannospalax galili | reverse complement strand
CTGCAAAAAAAAATAAATAAAATATCTCAGAATAAACCTGACCAAAGACATTAAAGAGCTCTACAATGAAAACTTATATCTTTAAAGAAAGAGATTGAGGAAGACATCAGAAGATGGAAGGACCTCCCATGCTCATGGATTGGAAGAATTAATATTGTGAAAATAACCATCCTACCAAAAGTCATTTATAGATTCAATGCAATGTCAATCAAAATCCCCACGACAGTTTTCACAGAATTGGAAAAACCCATCCTAAGACTCATTTGGAAGCACAAAAGACTTTGGATAGCCAGAACAACGCTGAGCATTAAGAGCAATGCCTGGGGGATTACTATGCCAGATTTTAAGCTGCATTACAGCGCTATAGTCATAAAAACAACATGGTACTGGCACAAAATTGAACCCACAAATCAATGGAACAAAATTGAAGACCCAAATATGAGTAAATGCAATTTGATATTTGACAAAGGGGCCAAGAATATTCACTGGAGGAAAGACATTTTAGCAAATGGTGCTGGCAAAACTGGATCTCCACTTGTAGAAGAATGAAACTAAATCCCTCTCTTTCAGTGTGCACAAAAGTCAACTGCAAATGGCTCAAAGACCTCAATGTAAAGCCTGAAACTCTGAAACTCTTAGAAGAAAACGTTGGGAAAAACCTACAAGATATTGGTGTAGGAAAGGATTTTCTAAACCAGACATCAATTGCTCAGGAAACAAGGGCAAAAATTGACAAATGGGACCTCAGTAAACTAAAAAGCTTCTGTACATCAAAGGAGGCAACCAGGGAAACAAACAGAAAACCCACAGAATGGGAGAAAATCTTCACCAGCGACATATCCAACAGAGGTTTAATATCCAGCATATATAACGAACTCGAAAAACAGAGAATCAAGACAAGAAGTAATGCAATTAAAAGATGGGCTAAGGAGCTGAACAGAGAGTTCTCAAAAGAAGAAGTAAA
>NW_008338533.1:2735205-2766994 GCF_000622305.1 Nannospalax galili | reverse complement strand
GGTAAATGAAAAGAAAGAAACTGAAAGAGAAGAACAGTAGGAAACAGGCCTCAATAAGGGAGGTATGGATAAAAATTGGGCTAGTTTAAGAGGGGGGGAGAGTATACAAGGAACCTAGGGGATAAAGGGAAAGAAGGAGCTCAAGAGAGGTAGGACCGTAGGAGAGGGTATTATTAAGGGAGAAAGGGGGAAATGGGGGCACCTTAAGTGGGAAAACCTTGATGGAGGGGTGATACAATGTGAGGGATAAATAACCTACCTAGTTTTGAAAATCAGAGGGAACCATATTACTCAACCTACTGACAAATTATACATAGCAGATCAAGAAATATATGTCTAGGTAAAGTTTTTCTGAGAACATTTGGTCTTTGCCCAAGATTTATCTACACGACACACAGTAATTTAAAGTACCAGAGTGGTGGAACTAAACTTCTTGGGTGTTTAACAGACCTAATTTGAGGTCTATAGTAATTTGGTCAGAGGGACATAAAGGACATTTTTTTCTCCTTGCCCTCCTAGGTTGACTAGTTCCAGGGGAGTATGAGCATCTCTCAAAATGTCCTGTAATGGTGGTGGGTCACCTGTCCTCTTGATCAAGGAGGCCTAGGAGACCCCACCAGATGGACTTGAACCAGTGTCTAGTCTACAAAGAGGAGGGTCAACACAGAGGAATCATTTCCTCCATGCTTCCAAGTGAAGCCAACCATGGTTGAGAAGGACCTTTGACTTATCTTCATGTAGGTGGAACTGGTAAAAGAAAGGAGTCAGGGGCTCCTTCCAAGCCCATGTGACCCCTGAGGAACAGATCCAATGAGGAACATATCCTCAAATAACCTTAAGAGTAAAAATAAATTGTTTTGTCTGGGCCAACTAGAGGGTCTTAAACACCCAAAAGGAAAGTATAACCAAAGATTAATAGGGTCAATATAATTTTTAAGATTCCATGTGTATAGCTAAAGGCTACATAATAAACAATGCCAGAGAGGAGATACCTTCCTTTTAGTTAGTGGCCAAGATGGTGCAAGAGACTCCCAGACAGTAACCCAGCATAGAACTGGGAAAATGAACAGCAGTCCCAAATCTTATCAAAGGAATATTGACAACTGATTGCTGTTAGATGAGGAAGAGCTGATATTTCTAAAACAAGGATCTCTAGATAGGCTGACTAGATTCAGATGATGGACAAGCACTGGAGAATGGCTGGGTTTGTTGAGAACACAGTGGACAGTAACAGGGATAACAGAGCATATGGGCTCCAGTTTGTGGGAGCGGGTAGGCTGTGGGAGGGTGCCATTTGCGAAGGGGGTATATAGATGAATAAGATTGTGTGGGATGTTCTGTAACACACACACACACACAATTCAACAAATTTTTAAAAATGTATTATATTTGAGGAGGATGCATCGAAATTTATGTCATGCTAATTAGTAGAGGTGATGGACATTACCATTGAAATCTACCCGATGACTTTATAGACATACACAGGCGCCAAGGATCAAAGTGCAACAGATTATGACTAGTAATAATCAGATGCATACAGATTAGAGATGCATGTGCCAACATCTCAGTGTTAGTAGCAGGAACAATGAGTCTTTCTGTAAGGAACAATATATTCTAAAATGAAAGGGAGATCTTTTTTAAAGGTTAAAAACTCATTCACTTTTATGTCTTACAGGGCTTATACTGAGTTCAATATTGCACAACTGTATTAATTCAACTGTGAACCTAGAAACTTGCACCCACTTGTGAAAGAGATGTACTCTTGCTCTGGAGTGTGTTACTGAATATGTTAAAGCTGTAGTGAAATGCTTCTTCTAATCATGTAGTTATTAAAAATTAAAAAAAAAAGATTAGGGTGCAAGTGAGCTATATGCAGTGTGCAATACTAAGCCACTGATTGCTCTGTATGTACTTTTACATGTGGATATTGTGAGATGTATCTGATTGAGCTAACTTGTTGCTAAACACCAAAGGCACCAGGAGGATGGGGCTCACAGTTTGTGACCATGTGTAGGAAGTAGCCCCAGCCTCATGGAATCTTAACCATCAACGAGTCCCTTTCCATCAACGTATAAAAATCACAGTCATTTAACTTTTTAAAGGTGACTTTTGGTGTTCTCCAGCTCATCTAGCTGCAAATGCCTGGTAGTTCCACAGTAAGGAGATTCCCTGTCTTATTTGTTCTTGATCCTTAGCAGGAGACCGTGAGCCGTTCGTTAGGTGCCGTAAAGAAATGAAGGAAAACAGAGCTGTGGTGGTTTAAGAGTATTGGCTGAAGGGAGGGGTGAAGCTATGTGAACTGGGCTTTGCAGATAAATGGGGCAAATCAGCCCGTGTGTGTTCTTCCTGTTCGAAAATTCAAGATGAGAGCATTCATAACCGCCTGCCTTTTGTATGTGAGCCAAGGTTATTCTAGGTCGGTGCTCTTACTGTTCCAGGGTAATAAAGCTCTTTACTCAACCACATTCTATGTTATTAGTGCTTACTGGGTTGACTGAGTCCTTGGGGGTGAAAAGCAATATAAGGCCTTCTCACTGCCCTTGAGGTGAAGGTCACATCATGACCTTGGCCCCTTTACCCCATCATTGCCCTCTCTCAGGAGGGATCCAGGTGGATGTGAGCACACTGTACTTATCAGGACTGTGCTGGCCATTGCGGAGACGGGAAATGGGTATGTCAGCTTCCCCTGCTGCAGAGGTGGGTCTCACAGAACCATTTCCCCACGTGATAGGAAAAATAAAATTAGGAAAGTACACCAGGCCAGTGTCTGAAAGTTCTCCAGAAGGGCAGAGGCAATTGCTTAACAATGGTCCAAGTGAGGATTTTAATACCCAGCGTCAGGTAGTATTTAGGGATGAAGGTGAGATCTTAAAATGGGCGATTATGGGCAGACAGCATTGACGTCTTATGTTCTTGAGCTTGGCTTTCTCTGACAACAGTCAACAGCTCTCACAGACCTCCAAGGGTGAGCGCACCAGGGTGACTGTGCGCTACGATGCTCCCGTACTTCTTCTCAAAGATCCTTCCTGGCACTTCCTCCTGTGCTCTTCTGACCACTACATCATG
This sequence comes from Nannospalax galili, assembly GCF_000622305.1. Taxonomy (NCBI): domain Eukaryota; kingdom Metazoa; phylum Chordata; class Mammalia; order Rodentia; family Spalacidae; genus Nannospalax; species Nannospalax galili. Next base: position 2,763,928 of record NW_008338533.1, on the reverse strand, counting down.
ACCACGTCTAAAATAACAGCCCGTTCTGCTCTCCTCAAATATCACACCTTGAGCTTCCAGGGAGAGGGATTCGCTGAGACAGTGTGCTTACTTTCTTCATGGGGCAGTGGATGTGAAGGTCCCCAGCTGAGGCAAATGCACCTTAACAGTGTGAAGAGAGGTGCTGGGCAGTAACGCCTTTGTCCAAGCACAGTGACTGTCAGGGGAGCTGACAGACTAGGCGACTCCTGGGAGACCACGATGGTGAGGAGTCAGCCTTCTGACAGAATCTCACAGAGGACTCGCTGTGTGGAGCCAGAGGGAGAAGCAGAGTTGTGAAATGTCCAGGCAGGCCTCTTCCCTCCCTCTGTGACCTCCAGCAGTAGAGTGAAAGTATCCTAAGGAATCTCTCCCATCCAAGAGATCAGAAATGTTTTATCTTTAATAATTGTTTGAGAATTTCGCACATCAAGCACACAATGCATCTTGATCTAGCCCCCATCCCCTCCTCTCGTTCCTCCCCATCCCTCCCCCACTACTCACTCTGAACTTTGGGTGGGTTTATTTTTGTCTCCTGAGCACACTCATTGTTTCCCACATGTGTGCAGGGCCATCTACTGGAACATGGGTAGATTCTCAGGGGCTTCAACTCTGAAGAAAACTCTCAGCCCCTCAGTACCAATTGCCAGTAGCTATGTGTGGGCTTCATGGCCCCCTCCCTACTCCATGCTGGGAATTACTCTCAGGAACCTGATAGTAAGACCCTTTGCTGAAGATACTACATACTTGGGTCATGGAACCTGGAGACATCCAGCTGGTACGAACCTGGAAGCTTCATACCTACTGGCTGGTGTTCATAGTGCTAGAAGGCGCTATGCTCATTACCAGACTAGAAAAACATCATTAGTCTCCCCCAGCTGTGAACTCCGGTGGCATTCTGGCAGGACAAGCCCACTGCTCCAATACTGGCAGTGACACTATGGAAACAGCCAGCACTTTCTGATTGGATTTAGGGCCCACTCCACAGGAAGAAAAGTTTTCTTGAAAAAAATCTAGAAAGGATCCTGAGCACAGGACGTATATGATAGAAACAATTAAGATGCCTCTCTTCCCATTCTGAGACTATGAGAAGGGTACCGGTGTGGTAACAGCTGCCTCTACAGCAAACAAGCTCCATCCAGATCTGCTAGCCCTCATCCAGGTGTCATTTCCCCATGACTGGAGTCCAAGGACTGCCAAATCTTTGAGAAAATCTTGTGTCCATAACATTGCTACTTCAAGTTATTCCAAAGACCACCTGGTAAGGTTATGTGTTCCTAACACAGGACCAGCAGAAAACACTCATGTGCACAACACACAGAAACACACACACACACACACACACACACACACACACATTACTGGTCATCGTCCCCAGTGGGGATCATGGGGAGAAGGAAGATGACCAGTTAAGGTCAGAACAGGGCAAAGAGAAGGTGATGGGAAATTAATATGTGCAAACTACAGTGATATAAATGCATGAAACCAAATTAGTAAAATCCATCTCCTTGCACACTAACTGAAAAACATGAAATGAAAAGCAAAAAGCCAAGATGCACAGCCAGGCATGGTGGTCCCAACCTCCAGTCCCACTCATCAAGCTAAGAAGGGAATTCAAGAGTAGTTTGGGCTATATACCATGACTCTGCCCAAAACAACTCAAGTAAAAGCTTCTAGGAATAAAAACTAGATTTAAGAAGTCTTATATAATTAAAGTTTAGTTAGAAGTTTTGAATGACAAATGAGATATACTTGAATATTATAACATGGAACAGACGCTCTTCTTCCTAACTTATACAACAATAGATTACACATAAAGACTTAAAAATAAAAATGTGAACTTGTTGGAGGGCAATTAAAGAGAAAGCTCTATGCCTTGAGTAGGCTTGAATTTCCTTTTCCTTTATAGACTTCTTTTATTCATTTTATGTCTATATATGTGTGCCTTAATAACTGAGTATGGGAGGTTCAGATGTCTCTGGACGTCACAACGGGGCATCAGATCCACTAGAACTGGAGTTATGGACAGTAGTGGGGGCCAGGTGGGCACTGGAAACAAAAGCCCTGTCCTCTGCAAGAGCTGAAAGCATGTCTAACCCTAAGCCATCTCTCCAGACACCATCTAAATTTCTTAAAGTAGAATCTTCCCCAATCCTGTTCATAGTCTCTAGGCCAAAGTAATAAGTTAGCAGTTTCTGGAAATCCTATTGCTGCAATATGTACATAGGTCTTCGCACAGCTCCACAACCCTCCCATGTATATATCTTTTAATTTGCTCAAATTATATGAGGCAGTTTTGTGGGCTCTGTTTTTGTTTTGTTCTGTTTGGTTTAACTTCACGTAATAGCATGGTTTCATAATCTTTGAACATGAATATCTATTGTTGAGCTGCATTCTTTGCAATGACTAGATAGTACTTCATTATTTAATGCTTTATTAGTGACACATTTACATAACTAATCTGAATTAGGGTTTTTAGACTACATGTATATGATATTTCGTATTATACTGTAGAATATGATGTATATATTACATAGAGAGAATACTTTTTCATTCTGTCTTTTTGTTTTGTTTTCAGTTTATTTTGAGAGGAAGAGCTTGAGTTCTCATTCTCTGCTCAGGGTCATTTCAATTCTGCAGCACCATGTCTGTCTGTCTAGTGGATTTTCTATTTCAGATATTTGATTTTCATTTCTAAAATTTGTTTGGCTTTGTTAAATTTCTTTTCTTATGCTAAAAGGCCTATATTTCTAATCATTACAATATTTTCTCATCCTCATTTTTTTTCATTAGTTATAATCACTTTTTAACTTAATGGCTAATAATTGCAACATTTGGGTTGTTAGGGATTTCATTTTTTATATTTTCTTTTGATAAAAAATTACATTTTCCTGGTTTTCTCTATTTTGACTGTGGGTTGTATCCTGCACATTATGACTGTCATGTTGTGAACTCTAAATTCTGTTATATTCTTCTGAAGAATGTGGGTGTTCATGTTTCACAGAAGGATTAACCTGGTGGGACCCGAGCTGAAAACACGTGTCTGTCAGAGTGAGGAGCTTATCAAACCCTCCTCGGCACTTGCTGAGTCCCCGTGAATGAACAGGGTTTGGGGTGAGACAGAGGCATAGAGGGCAGAAGGGCTTCTGTTCAGAACTTGGGCACTCTTGCTCTGAGAGCCCCTGTGCACTTTCCAGAGACTGTCCCAGCTGTCTTTGATTCTTTAGACAAAAAGATGTCATTGTTTTAAAATTTTTATTTTATACGTTTTAATTAAAATTAAATAAACATAACGTGATGAGTTTCATGATGATGTTTTCGTAGGTTATACTTAGCTCTTCTGCTTCCTTTCCACTGCCCTCCCTCATCTGTCAAACCCTTTCTGGTCCCTTTCCTCCCCCGTCTCCCCATCTGCTTTCCAGTGCACTTCATTTCCTCTCTTCAGATCCCTCCCTTACACTGTCTTCCTCCCATCTCATGATCTCATTTGTACTTCCATGTCCCACACACATGCACATACAGTCACATACATACATTCACACAGAAACACACATACATATGCATACACACAGACACACATATACATACCCACCACACGCAAACATATACATACACACAAGCACACACAGACATATATGGGCATATGAATACATACAGACACACATATCATATCCATCCACACAGACACACCCACCACACACAAACATATGCATACACATAGACATATATAGGCATATGCACCCCCCCACACACAGGCACCATGATAAACACATACAGAGAACAAACAGGCACATGCATACATAAGACACACATATATGCATACACAGAGACACAAATATACACACACATAGGCATATATACACACAGCACACAAGCATACACACATACACATATGCACACACACATGTTTAAATCTAGTTTCTGCATATGCACATGTGGTATTCATCTTTCTGCACGTCTCACTTCACAGACAATCACTGAAAGGCAGTTTTCCCACAAGTTTTTGTCTCATGCCATGTCCTTAGCCATTTTCTCATCTCAGGGGAAGCTTGCAAATTTGGGAAACGTGTCCTGAAAACTTTTCATTTCCCCTACAGGGTCTTTTATCTTTCTTTTTAATTTTTTGACTCTGCAATTTGAAATTTGTTTCCACATTTACACTCGCTCACTGTAGCAGAATCTGTTTTCAAAACTTGTGTGTAAGATGCTCCTGATTGATTTCCTTTTCTACAGGCAATCTGAAATAAAATAAAATATAGAGGCTGGCTACCACCTGTGTTTGTGTCTGTGAGTGTGTGCGTGTGTGTGTCTGTGTGTGTGTGTGTGAAAGAGGGAGAGGGAGAGAGAGAGAGAGAGAGAGAGAGAGAGAGAGAGAGACTCTCAAACCTTATCACTGCCCCATAGCAGTTCCATGGGCGCACCCATAGTACATCAGTGGATAGCCTCGTCTCTCTCAAGTGCTGCAGCCAGTGACATGTCAATACCATGGCTCCATCTGTTTTATTGCTGATGGTGCACAGTGGCGAGCACGTGCTCAAGACTATTGGGGACCCCTGCTGTATAAAGTAGCAGTCTCTCCATGTCCAGAAAGCTCACGAGCTCGGTTTCATATGCAGAAGATTCCTTTTAACAGCAGTGTGTCTTTCCTAGCATTTTCCTGACTCACCTTTTGAAGTGCCCACCACAAATGCCCTAACATAAACATGGCCTCTGGCTCTGGAAATACCATGCTTTCCTGTGTGATTTTTCAGGTAGTCTGGCAGCATGGCAGGAGCCCACTTCCATATGTAAATAGGGTATCTCGCAAAGTGCCTATCAGCTAAAGCTTTTACCACAGCCCCTACGGTATAAAATATTCCAGTCTTCTCTCAATGATTTGGAGCTAGAGCAGGAACTGGGTCACTGAGACTTGGAATAAAGAGCTGTACCACTGAATCTGACTGAGCCGAGTCTGTGTCTCCTGCCTGCAATCTAGTCTGCCCGGGAGGCAGCATTCCTCCCTCACCGACTCCCGGATCCCAGCCTCAGCCGCCCCGTACTTTCCCGCGTGGTCCAGCGGCCGGTGGAACTCGCATATTGAGGAAAGTACACGGGTGAAATAAGGGCGGAAACACGGCTGGACAACGCTCCAGCAGCAGAGAGCCACGGAAGATGCAGGGAAGCAGCGGAGAGAACCCCCGCGGAACTCGCTGCCTTCCAGACCGCGCGCACCATAAAGACCCCCGCGGGACTGCGCGCACCATAAAGACTTCAGACTAAAGGAGAACACAACACTGTTGCTCAGACTGTGACAGGTGAAGGAACAGTTGTTAATGGGACACAGGCTTTAAAATTACATACAAAAGTAGGGAGAAGAAATCTCCCCCGAAGGGGTTTTCCCTTAATACCTCATTTCGCAGGACTGGCTGAACAGCTGTCATCAGGACAGAGTCACAGACAACCCCATTGCCATTTAAATCTTCCATCTCATCCCTGGCTGTAACTTCACAGATCAGATCCCTGTTCTTGGAGTGTCAGGAAGTCGGTAGTGACTGTGCCATCCCTTCTCCGCACCTACAGACCAGAACGGATCAGAGAGTGAACCAAGCCATCTCCTTGCTTTGGGGGTTTCAAACTGAGGGAAAACTGGAAGGATTTTCTTTCTGGGGACTGGGAGTTAGATGGGAAGAAGTGAGATTTTCTTTCCCTGCGGTACAGCAGGTCCTTAGAGAAGCTACTTTAAAATTGTTTGTAGAGCCAGGCATAGTGGCACATACCTGCATACCAGGCTTGTGAAGCTGAGGCAAGAGGATCAATGTGGGCTGGAGGTAGCTAACCTAGGCTACATGCTGAGTCTGAGGCCAGCCCAGGCTCCAAATTGAGACTGCCTCGAAAAAGAAAAAAAAGACATGACAAAAATCAAATTAAAATAAATTAAAAAAACCAAAACTAACAGAGAAAAGTGAAGTGTGTGTACTGGAGCTTCATCCTATTAGGGTAATGCCGGAGGAGAGATGGTCTGACTCTCAGCATCCATAAAACCAAGAATGAACCTGATCTGTTCTGAAAACTCATTCCTTTAGATTTCTCTTAGAACTGCCCTTCAAACAAGGAATTCACTCCATGTTGAAACACTACGGTCATCGTGGCATGGGAAAGGAATGAGGGACCTGTCTCATCAGAGAGGTTTTCAGACCTAGAACAACACACAGCTACAAACAGGTGTTATCAATCCAATCCCACCCAATGTTTGCAACACACACGAGATAATTCAATGCTTTCAGCACTTGATATTTTCACAACACACATATACACACACACAATTCTGGGTCAAGGGCAAGGAAGGTTGATGAGGAATTAAAACTATACGTTTAGTTTATGAAAGAAGCCCCCCCCCCAGGCCTAGTAAGCTTGTTTATCGTAAACAAGCTCAGATAGTATCCAGAAAAACATTACCACCCTTACCTCTTGTTGCTTTAGTCAAGAAGTTTGTCCATCAGGATGGTCACTGGCAGTGGGCCGGCTAGGGTGCAGTGTGTGCTGGAGGAGCTGCAGAGACAGTTCTCTCAAAGGTGGCACAGGCAGCATGCAAAGGCAAACAAACAAGGCCATTCCTTATGAGAACCCAGAAAGATCATAGCAGGAGGGAGGTTTCCAGGGTTTCTTCAGACCCAGTGTTCTTGAGGATGAGTTTGACTGCACTGGTCAGGTTTTGCTGTCTCCTCGGGTTGGACGGTGATGTTATTGATAATATTCACATCCTCCCTCGCAGCAGATCATTCCAGGCTGTGGAGCTGCTGACGTGCAGTTGACATTCAGGAGGGTCCCTCTTCTCCTTCCAGGGCTTTGTCTTCTGGTGAGGGCTCAGGCATGGTTTTTCCAGTCATGTCGGGATCCAGACAGGAGCAGGCACAGATGTGGAGCCCCTGCCCCAAGTACCGAGGGCTACAGGACCCTGTCACTGGTTGGACCCCTTGAGGGCGTTTATATAAAATGGTGGGTTTTGGTAAAACTTCTTGTTTCTTATGATGCAGATGTTAAGGGGGTAAATTGAGAGGAACAATTAGAAAATTTTAAAGTAATATTCACATCCTCCCTCGCAGCAGATCATTCCAGGCTGTGGAGCTGCTGACTGTGCAGTTGACATTCAGGAGGGTCCCTCTTCTCCTTCCAGGGCTCTGTCTTCTGGTGAGGGCTCAGGCATGGTTTTCCCAGTCATGTCGGGATCCAGACAGGAGCAGGCACAGATGTGGAGCCCCCGCCCCAAGTACCGAGGGCTGCAGGACCCTGTCACTGGTTGGACCCCTTGAGGGGGTTTATATAAAATGGTGGGTTTTGGTAAAACTTCTTGTTTCTTATGATACAGATGTTAAGGGGCTAAATTGAGAGGAACAATTAGAAAATTTTAAAGTTTAAGTTGCTTTAGCAAGTTGTTCCTGAGCAGTTAATTCTTTATGCTTCCTTTTTGTTTATATATTTGAATTTTTATTATAAGTGAGCTCATTCAATTATGGCTTATCTTTGGGTGTTATATGAGAAACATAAACTTTTCAAAGTTGGTCAAAAAGAGATAAAAGTTTTAGCTACATAAACTGGACCATTTGGTTTGTTTTGGGACCCACATTACAAAGAAAGCAGTTAATAAGTGTCTATGAAAAGCTCAAGCAGCTTCATGTGTTTGAGCATTAAGCAAAGATAAAGACTGAAAAAATACTAACACAAACATGAGCAAATTTGAGACAACCGAAGGAATTTATGCGACTTAAATCCATTTGCCGAAGGTCATTAGGATGACCCCTCTGGGGATGACCTCCTTAGGGTTGGTGATGTCCAGGGACTGGCAGTCAGGACAGGACCAGATAATGTCGAGCTTGTATCTGTGATCACTGAAGTTATTTTTGTAAAGCTTTAGCTCTGTAAGTTAAATTTACTGCTGGGAGGCTTCCAGGCTCCCAGCACGGCCCCCTCCTCCCATGGTCTTTACGACAAACCGAGACAGTAGCTCTCCAAATTACAGCTTAAGGAACTACAGGATTTATTGGATTTGCTAACAGAGGGTGGCGGTTAGGCGCACTTACAAAGGTGTGAGCACCCTTGGGCTTTTCTCCCTACATTGGTAGTGGCTTCCTGACTTGCTGGCAGCTTCCAAGCTGGAGAAGCACCTTCCTCCTCTCTGGCTTCCCCGTCCCTGTCCTTAGTCCCGCTCCCTCAAGCAGTTTTGGCTGACTGATTGGGTGGGCGGGGTGACTGTCTCCCTCTGCCCCTCCCCTCCTATGGAGAGTCTCATACTAGAACTAGTTTGCAGCAAGCAGGTGAGAAGCTAGAGAAGAAGGCGTCTACCCATTGCTTGCTGGTTTTTCTTGCCACTCAAAGGATGAGCTCATCCAACAAGCTCCTTGATCAAAGAAAGAACAGGAAGAAGCTGTTAATAAAAAGCATAACCGGATGCTCGACATGATGATTCCCTCACGTGAGGGGTCAGGTAATTCTGTATGGGACTGACTGTGTTGAATAAAAATAGGACGACTTAGTCTATGCAGGAGACTTTGAGTAGTGGAAAATACTGAGAGGAGGAAGGTGTCTGAGGGATGAGCCAAGGTGGTTTGAAACCATGATGGGCATGCTTGACCCCACAGCGAAAGTCTATTATAAACTGAAGTAGTAAATTGAAATGTTGATTGAGGAATTGTTTGAAAATAGGGTGACTAAAATTTTGCTCATGGATGGTGGTTGCTCCAGGGCTTACAAGAGAGTGGCATATTCCAGCACCATCACCACATAATGGCACCTTTGCCTTACTTAAAGTCATCTGAAAAAAACTGTTAGTGCATTAGGAATGGGATGTGTTCTTATGAGAGAAAAGGCTTGTACAGGAAGTAATGGAATTCAAAAATGAGTCTTATAGGAGGGATGATAAAGAAACCTGTCCCCCCTAAACCAGCAAAAGTCACCTGCCATTCTTCTGAGGTCTGTAAAAGAGAGTTGCAATTTTCTTGAGCTATAGAAGGATAAATAATGTCAGGACTGTATTCAGTAAGTTGGATGATTCTGATTCAGTCCTGTTGAATAAGAGCTGCTTTTTGTTAATTTGGGGTAAAAGGTTTTTGTTGAGATGTTTTGGTAAGAGATGGTCATTTTAAAGTCACTAAAGAAGTTAATTGTCCAATGGCTGCTGTGAGGGAAATGGGGAACTTTAAAAACAGAGAGGCAAATCTAAGCATCTGTGAGAAGGTCGTCTTGGTTCTAAAGCTTGACAAGCTACACACTGCAATTCTGTGAGCTGAATTCAAGTCAGTGTTTCCCTTTAAGAGGAGCAAAAGGTGGGTAAGAGCCACACGGGGAATTCCCACGGATGGTCAATACTGAATTCAGGGGTCAGTGTCTAAGGTCTGTGCTTCCCGCATGTGACTGAGAGATAGGTGTTCCTTGTGGAGACTCCTCCTTGGGAAATGGAACCATGGCTAACACATGGGTTTAAAAGTAGCGGAACGGGGCTGGAGAGATGGCTCAATGGCTTAGAGCAACTGCTTCTCTTACAGAGGACCTGGCTTTGTTCCCAGCTCCCATAAAATGGCTCAAATCATCTATAACTCCAATTCCAGAGGATCTAATGCCATCTTCTGGCCTCCATGGGCACCTGCACACACATGATGCAGATATATACATGCAGACAAAACAATCATACATATAAAGTAAAATTAAATAAATATTTTTAAAAGTAACAGAATATTTATGTATGCACCAAAGAGGATGATTTGGGAAAACATATTTTATAAGAATTTTTAAACATATATTTCAAATGCTTAGTTGCTGTCTATGTTGTTCTAAAACGCCTTGACTACATGATACAAACTTAGGAATTTCAGAGGCTGTATGAAGTCTAGAATCAGATACTGAAAACCTTAAAGCTGGCTGACCACAGACAAACTCTGCATAACTTTCTGCAACTTTATCCCTTCAGCACTCCAACCAGAATGCTGTATTCACACAGCCATGTGCTGTCCTCTGGTCCCTGTGTGCCCATTTTTGTCCCTGACTCCCACCTAGCTCTTCCGGGCAGGGGATGATTCAACCCTGAAATCAAACAGAGCAGATCTGGTTCTGACTGGTACCTCAGGCCACAGGACGAGGCAAGTTGGTTAAGCTGGCCACATCTCAAATCTCTCATCTGTAGATGGAAGCGGTCATGATTAATAATGCTGTAAGACCATGCATTTAAATGCCTCATCCAGACCTGGCACATGGTGCTTAATAAATCCTAATTTGCCTTCAATATATATTCCTTTTGATTCGGAATAAATTTCCCCTTGACTGAGAACCACCCCCCCCACCACCTCCCACCATCACTTTAGTGTGTGGTAATTTCTCCACTTACACAATCTCAGGGTACTTCTTTGTCAGGCACGTTCATTTCCCTTAAGATGATTTTTAAAAAATCTTGGGCTCTTAAATGACAAAAAGCATATAAAGTGCTTCTCAGGAGACTTGAGACTTGACAGCTAGTAAGTGCTCCATAAATATTTCTCTGCTGCTGCTTCTATTGCAGAGGCAACAGTCACTCGTATCTCTGTGGTGAGAACGACTTCATGGAGGAGTTATAACATGGATGAGGTCTGCTTCTGAGAAGACAGACAGACGGAGCCATGGGCAAAGATGGATGCTCTGGACCTAGACCAAAACCCACCCTACAATTTCCCATGTATGTTACAGGTCAAGTGACTTCACTTCTCCTGACTCAGAAGGCCCATCACAGCAAGACACCCATAGTGCTGTTGGAAAGCTGAAAGAATTAAAATGCATAAAAGCAAATAAAATGTCCTTGTATGCACGGCCGGCCTATTGCTGATGCCACATTCAGTCTGTTTTCCAACATCCTGGTGTTCTGAAAGCTCCCAAGGCAAAGGCGTCTACGTCTGTTGGCCTTTCCATTTCATCAGACAAAATGAAGTGGCAGGGAAATGGGAGGAGACGTCCAGGGGGAGGTCTGAGGCATAGTCAGGATGCCGCCCTGCAAGCTTGTTCCTCTTACCCACCACACCTGGGAAGTATTTCCAGGAATTGGTTGTGAACATTCTTAGAAATATTTTATTTTTTGGTTATGTATGTATATACAGAACTGTGTGTATATGCACATTACAGGTGGTTGTGGGCTGCCCTCTGGAGGTGCTGGGAGCCGAACTCAGGTCCTCTGCAAGAACAATACACTATCACTCTATGGTCTTAACCATCAAGTACTCTCTTTCACCTCATTCTTTAATGATTTTGAAGATAATAAATGAATACTGATTTTTCTGGTGTGCCACAGAACTTGCTAAACAAAGGGCATCATAATTCAGAAGTAGCTGTAACTCCATGGAAGCCTGAGTTGGTGAAGGGACGTCATCTTGGTTTTAGGACTGACAGCATTTTCTAGCTCCTGAGTGGCCCCGAATGGACAAAGTTTGTTCTTGCATCCCCAGTTACAGCACATGGCTTAGATCAGACAGGTATTGTTTCTTTGAGCTTCTCCTTTGCCTTCCTCCATTTCTCTCTTTCCCACTTCTCTGCTGCTGTTCCTCTCACATTCAAATCATGAAGTGTGGCTGACTGGAAAGCAGCTTTTCTTCACAAAACCCTAGCTGTGCATGTTCTCAGCAGCCTCCCTGAGCAACATTTCCAATGTTGTAGCTTTTCAACATTTCATAAGTGAAACTGTGATATCAGTACCTGGGAAAGCAACCTCAGTCTTCAGGCTTTTGTCTCATGGTTGTGGTTGGGTTCGTAAGCCCTGGACAAACGCAGAGTGGGCTAACATAGGACAAAGCATGAACATTCGCTCAGCTTCTTACTCTCTTATGTCAGGAAGATAAAAGATGGCAGCACAGTAAGACGAGGCCAGACATAGGGTCGATCGTGGGCTCTGCTGTCTCCTCGACACGCCCATCAGTGGCTCCCCGGGGATGCCCTGGACCAAGCTGGCACTGCAGAGAGATGCCTGAGGCAGTTGGAGTCTGGGCCTTTACTCCCCTGCATATGCCAGACTTGAATGTGGGCTGCATCTGACATGGGCTTGCTCCTGAGCAAACCCAGTGGAGCGCTTCCAGCCACCCCAGACTCTGCTGGGAGGAGCGAGTGTGGCAATCCTGAAGAGGAACGACGTTGCACAGTGAGGGGCCCAATCTGGGCTCTTAACAAGATCTCTGTAGTTACTGTGTGTGACACATTGTGACTTTTGTATTGAACTTATGGACAGTATACTCCTGGTAGGGAAGGGCTGGGTGTGTTCTCTCTGACATGAGATGCTCAGCCAAGGTGCATCCAATAGAATGGAGCTGTACATAGAACTATCATTTTAGAATGGCTGAGAAATAAATTCTCAGACACATAGGAATGACCAGGACATCAAGTAACAGTGACAAGTGTTTTATGGAAGGAGATGTCCAGAAAGACGCCTGCTGTGATGGGCAAGGTTCTTTAAAGGGGCAGGACCAATAGAGTGTGAGTGAGTGATGTAAGTACATGTATGTGCCTGTGTTCGCATATGTGTGCATGTATGTATTTTTCTCTAGGATCTGTGACCTCTACAGTCATGTGTATTTGGTTGTTTACAGCACCACAGATGAGTCGTTCCCTCCCACTGAGTGAGCCTTAAGTCTGATTAGATGGCTGTCGGTGACCCCCCCTCCAAGATAAAGGTGCCGCTACTGCACCAATAGAGACGGTTCGCTGGTCACTACTGTGGCTGTTAGACTTACGGCGGGGATGGACCATTGATTGCTTTTCTCCCTCAGCAGCTTGCATAGTACCTCTAATACCATGGGAGCTAGTCTTCAGGGAAGAGACTTCCGGATCAGTTCCAGTTCAGTTGCTCCAAGTTCTGTGTCCAAAGAATGTCTTGTCTTAAGCAACAGAGTCTTACCTTCAAATTCCAGAAGGGAATCAAGGTCTGTGGCAATATTCTGTGTATTCTGGGGGTTCTTCTGGACTACTTTGACTTGGAAAGGAGGTTTATCTGTACTGTGTTTCTTGTTATATAGCTTTCAGCTACACCCATGTGCACACACACATGCACGCATGCACACATGCACACATGCATGTATATAGTATGTTTTTTCAGAAGGCTTTTGAACTAATAGAAGTAGCTGTTTTTAACTGAGTTAAGTCAGAAGCGTCACGCCACATGACACCCAGTGAGCAGCCTCCTCAACCCTTTCTCTTTACCACCTCTTCCGTCCCTTCTGACAAGGTTAGAAGACACCCTATACCTTCCTTCAACCTTAAAAATGTCTGTGGACATCAAAGCTAAGTATTGCTAGAATAGTTTCTTAATGCATCATCCTTCAAAAGTCACTTTGTTGAAGAAATGGAAAGTCCTTTCTTACGCTTTCATTGTTTTAATAACTGACAGATCCTTGACAGGGTATATCAAGTGTCAATTTTGTTTCTACTATTGAATTATTTATGAGCTATATGTTAAACGCTTGGCATCGGCAATTATTCACGTTATACTCTTGAAGCAGAGGGACTTCCTACAGGTCCTTTTGAGCCATCTCACATCATGGTGGTGGATTGGATTCCTAAAAAGAGAGATAGCTGAAGATAGGAGGGAGTAGGAGGGGAGGGGGCGAAAGAGAACAAGAGCTTCCCGTAGAGGTGAGCCTGGGCTGCACACATACCAAAGAAAGTGATGTTGTCAAACCTTTTCTTACCCTGAGAGGGTCATGGTCCAGCTCAGAAAGTATTTGGGGATTTTCTTTCTTTCTAAAATAACTGTTTGATCAGTAGTAGGATTCATTTCAAGAATTTGTAACAGAAAAAAAATGCTAGTGCTCATTGAAACACAGTTGGAAGAGGGAACAATTTAATCAGCAGTTACACGGCGTGCTCAGAGGAAGCACTGGAGAGTGGAAATCCATAGGTGTGCAAGATGGACAGCCCAGCTTTGCCTGAGGTATCGGATTGGAACGCAATCCAGGAGGCCTTAAATCTTATAAACACAGTAGCGTTGTATGCTAGTCAGAATGTGCACCAGGACCCGGCTGCATTGGCTTGTGTGTGGTCGATACATCTCATTTTTGTTTTATAAGAATGATTTGAAATTTTGCCTTCACCATGTGTTGTGGGCTTTAATTGCTTGGGGGTATGCCTAGTATTAAACCCCAGGTGGTACATAGTCAAAATAACAAATCCTTCATTTTTTATTTATTTTCACTTTTTATGTTTATGGGTGTTTGCATGAATGTAAGTACACTCATTTCCTGAAACGCCAGGGGAGGCCAGAAGAGGGTGTGCAGTTACAGATGGTTGGTAGCCACTATGTGGGTGCTGAGACCCAAACCCAGGTCCTGTGCAAGAGCAGCCTATACTCTTAACCACTGAGCCATGTCTCCAGCCCCATATCTTTAATTCGTTTTAGGAAATTGTCCCTAATTTCTCATTATATGTAGTTTTAGTGGAAATATAAGCAACTTTCAAACAGTAGAGAATCATTGTTCACTTAAACCAAATAAGGAAAATAATGTGGTTTGCTTTGCTGGTCTCTGAAATTTTAATTAAAAATATTGGTATACTTTAGGGTTTATTTTTTTAATTTCATTTTTTGTTTTTTAAATATTCTGTTTATTTTACATTGTGCATATGAGTGTACTGCATGTGTGTAAATGCACCCATGTCATGCAATATCCACAGAAGTCAGAAGAGGGCACTGGATCCCCTGGAACTGGAGTTACAGATGGCTGTTACTTACCATGTGGGTTCTGGGAACTGAACTCGGTTCTCTGCAAGAGCAGCCAGTGCTCTTAACGCTTAGCCATCTCTCCACCCACTAGGGTTTAATTTTTAATTGGGGCTTTACTTTGCTTCATATGTAGTCAGATGAGGGTATGCTTGGTCTATTGGCTTTATGGAACTGAGGCCTGTTTACCACAGATACATTTGTATCAATAAATACTCTGAGTTATGGAGCAGTTCTTTACTATGTATCATGTATAAAGAATTATGTGATTATCAGCCATAAAGAATGGATGAGCAAGCTTATAAAATGAAACTAAATGTTGAGTAATTAAGAAATATATTCATTATGGATTTAATTATGAAGTAGTTTCGTTGATTTATCTCACACAAGTGAGTCCTTTGGATTTACAACTTTGTTTACCCCGAACTCTCGCATGTCGTCCATATGAGATTATTGTACTTCTCTCATCTATTTGTACAAACTGTGAGAAATTCAAGGACAGAAGAAGAAAATCGATGTGCAAGGAAAACGCCTCTGGGTTAAACCGAACTAATGCCTATGTGTTAAAACCCGCAATGTAAGAAAGCGTTTCAAGACAATACACCCAGTTCAAGAGAGTTTTGTTCAGTGTGTTGATGATTTTGTAGAGTTAAATGAGTTAGAGGCTGGGGAGAGGACTTTTCCCTTCAGCGCCCCAGAACCCAAGTACCACACAGAGCAGTGTGGCATGTGCCTATAATCCTGGGGCTGGGGGTGACGTCAGGAGGATCCTTGAAGATCTCTAGCTAGATAGTTTTGCTGAGTCAGGGATCCCCAGGCTCATGGAGAAACTCTGTCTCAAAAAATAAGATGAAGAAAGATTGAGATGTCACCAGATATTTATTTACCTGAGCAGTGGCATTTTTATACATAGGCACAAACACACACAAACATCTATACCCACATACACCTCACACCCCCATAGACACAATAAGACTTGGCAAAAATAGAGGATTAATCGGTAAGATGTGTTCAGTTTTCAAAAAAGACTAAAAATAATTTTTACTTAAATTAAAAAATTTTAGTTGAATTTTAATTAGCATACAAAGGGTTTATTGTGACATTTTTTACATATGTATTATCATATTTTGTTAAATTTTTGTGGGGCTGGAGAGATAGTTCAGCAATTAGGAGCACTGGCTGCTCTTGCAGACAACCTGGGTATAATTCCCAGCACCCACATGGTGGATAACAACCATCTGTAACTCCAGTTCCTCTGGATGACCTCTGTGGGCATTGCATAACATGGGTGCACTTACACACATGCAGGCAATATACTCTCATACACATAAAATTAAAATAATAAAATGTTTTTAAAAACGTGGTGTTGAGAATTAAATGTTGAGCTCATACATGATAAATAACTAAATATACTAATACTAAATAACTAAATTATATTCCCAGCCCAATTTTTTATGACAAGAAAAATTATTTGCAATAGAGTTAGGCGAGCCTTCCAAATGACTGTGTTCTGTAATTAGGAAATAGTTACCAGTTTCCTATCCTTCTGATACTGAATTTCTACAGATGCCTAATAGGGTAAAATAAAGACCCAGTAGAAGATTTAAGACAGAAGGGGCAGGTAGCTGTTTTCAGTCACTTTTAATGTCTAGCAGTATAGTAATGTGTTGGTCATTTTAACAGACAAGTGAGGTATGGCTAATTGACGGGAAATTACTTTTATGAAGTTCTAAACTCTAGTTTTTAACTAGAGTACATACAAGTATCATATAGGAAATATTTTTAAGAGATACTCAAATATAGAATAATGTAAATGTCATTATTCTGATTGTAGAATCAACAGCAGAAAACTGCTTAACAGAACCTCAGCATTAATGGAAAGTTCATGTAAGGAAATTGTACCACATCAGAGTTGTCTGGAACTCACGTGGGCATTAAGGGGGAGCTCCTCAGATGCCAGACGGGAAGGTTCTCCCGCTGCCTGGATGAGGGAACAGTGCTGTCTGCAGCTGACTCTGGACATGGCTCAGTGTAAAGGGTTCCCATTAAAGAAAGAATGCCTCAGGGAAATAGCAGGGAGAGTACTTACCCTGTTGGCTACATTTGCTGGGGTGGTGCAGCAGGGAGAGCTTGGCGGTTAAGATCACTGGCTGCTCTTGCAGAGGATGAGCGTTCGATCCCCAGCACCCATACGGTGGCTAACAGCTGTCCATAACTCCAGTTCCAGGGCATCCAATGCTTTCCTGTGACCTCTGTGGGCACTGCACAACACAGGTGCACTTACACACATGCCGGCAATACACTCACACACATAATATATATATATATACACATACATATATGAATAGTAAATACAGTTTTTAAAAAAGCATATGTGTGCACAGAGTAAAAACAAATCAAACCCCGGGTCCTGCTAACACTCTCTTGGTCAGACGTGCTAAGCAGCGGGCTGCCACGCTCACTGTCCCGCAGTGTGGGCACTGTTCTTTCAGTACTTTTCACTGGACACAGGCACTGGTACGACTTGTTATTGTCAGACAAGGAACAGCTACAATAGCTTGAAATACACAGTATTCAGTACCTATGTACACCAGGCATGTCTACACATAGCATACCGAGACTTAATATCTATTTAAGGTTACCTCTTTGATCTGGGAACTTTGGAACATTTTTATCGCTTTCATCTGTTGGTGTCAGAACGTGGTACCTGTGTTGACTACTTTGTAGCAAAGGAGATTGGATGAGTTCAGAGGTGATGTCTTTCTGACTTCCCTCTCTCCTGTCTCGCTGTCCTGTTATCGCCAAGCAGGTCATAGAAACTAGAACTCCTCTCTCTCAGAACAAGCCATAGGACACAGGAAAATGCCTAGAACTCCTCTCTCCCAGAACAAGCCATAGGACACAGGAAAATGCCTAGAACTCCTCTCTCCCAGAACAAGCCATAGGACACAGGAACATGCCGGACCTCCTTCTTCCAAGGAAGGTCCTCATGTGACAAGCGTCCTCCCTGTATCTAGAGGAAGAATGCTTTACAAAGAAGTGCGTGAACAAACAGGCCTGGCGCATTCTCCCCTGTCCACCACCAGTAGCCCACAGCATCCTTGCCCAGCCGTGCTCCACAGCCCTCCGCTTCTCTGCAGACTGAGAACAGAAGTGTGCCCTGGGCCCTCGTGTCTGAAGGAAGACTCCCAGGCTACATAAAACTTTGTTAAATACATCCGTTGTGCTTCTGTCTTGGGTCCTGTCTTTGTTGGAGTGGTACCCGTGACCCCTATGGCAGATGGGGAGAAGAGATGACACTTTCTCCCAACCTGTACGTCAATGCACTTAACAATAAAATGAGAAAGTGATACTTTAGTTCTACTTCTTGCTAACATTTTTGATTGCTCCAGTATTATAATGTGCATGTTTCGAGAGCATGCGCAGCTAACTGTTCTTCCTCAGTTATAAGACGAAACCCTTGGAACACTGATTCCACTGAGCCATGTTTTCTATGATTGCACATGGGTGTACTGGCCATGTGAGAAGTCCGTAAGTCGTTTTTTATAAACTTTCTTTCAAGGCATATTATTTTTCAAAGAAAGCACATACCTGCTGACGTCATTGACATTTGTGCCATTTTGTCTCTTGCTCTTGGTCTGAGTCTGAGTCTGAGTGTGTTATGACTTCCCCTCCACGTCACACGCTTTTCTAGCATCTCATGGCGCTGGTTCCCAGAGGCTAAGTTCTGCCAATTTCGTTTGTCTGAAAATACCTTCGTTTCACTTTCACTTCTGAAAACTATTTCATGTGGGTCTAAAGCTCTACATCTGTAGGGTTTACGTGGACAAGTGTCAGCACTTGGGGGCTTATTCCACCGTCTTTCTACTCCGTTATCAAGAAAAATGCATCCGCAGCAGCATCGGCACCGTGTCCATAACGCGCATCACTTCTTGGTTGTCTTCCTAGATTTCCTTTTTATCTTTAGTTTTCATCAATTTGGTTAAATATACAAGTGTGGTTTTCTTTACTCCTACCTCATCCGATATTCCTGATGGGTTTTGACCATGTGATTTGATGCTTTTCACAAAAGTCATGAAAATGTTGGCCATTCGCTTCTCAGTATTGTTTGGTGTCTTATTCATGTTTTTGATTGTTCTCTCTCTCTCTCTCTCTCTCTCTCTCTCTCTCTCTCTCTTCCCATCTTCTTGCCTTCCTTCTTTGACTCCAGTTTTGTAAGTTTTTACATCGTGCCCAGGGTTCTATGCAGTCTTTCCTCTTTATTTTTTTCAATGCTGTCCGTCTATAACTAAAGCCATCATGGGCTTTTCAAATATTGTACTTTTCAATTCTGAAATCTCCATGTGTTTCATATTGGTAGCACCCATTTTCTGATGCCCCACCTGTTCATTTGTTATGATCATACTTGCCTTTAAAACATTTAGAAATCTGCTTTAAAGATTGTTTTACTTTCTTTCCTTCTTGCTGTGATAAAATTCTCTGATCAAAACAACTTGAAGGAGGAAAGTTTATTTTCACTCACAGTGGTTCCAGGTTCCATTCACCATGTGGAATGAGCCTGGAGCAGCTGGCGGCACTATGTCCAAAGTCAGACAAGATTAATGAATGCATGCCTGGCACTGATCAGCTCACTTTCCCTTCTCGTCCACAGGGCAGGGTCACCAGCCAAGAAATGGTGCTACACACAGTGGACAGGTCTTCCTGTCAAAATTAAAGTCATTGAGATAATCCCCACAGACATGCTCAGAGCTCCACCTCCCTGATTTTGTCACCTTAACAATTCACACTAACCACCACAAGGTCTTTGTCTGCTAATGCCAACATCTGTATGTTGTTTCCAATTATATAGACCATGTTTTATGTTAGTACGTACTGGCCGTTCTTTTTTTCTAATGTCTGGTTACATGGTTACATGTGAACATCACGGACCAGAAGTTACAGAGAACTTAGGTTAGGTTATTTTTCTTAAAGGATGTTTTTTTGGGGGGGGTTGTATTTTTGTTTTTTTTTATGGCTGACATCTGAATCACTGGTAGCTACTCTGGGTTTTGTCAGGAAGGAATTTATTATTTATCAGAGCTTTATGTATGTGCAGTTTTTAGGTTAAACCCATTCTAGGTCAGGACATCACTCTTGCACGTTCTGCTTACTCTTAAAATACTCTTTTCTGGATCTACCTGAATGGGCTCAAGTGACGTCGTCTTACCCTGTCTGGGGTGGTGGCCCAGTGAGTTCCACACTGTTACTGTTCTGCTCTCAGCCCTAGAAAAGCAATCAGGGATAGACTTTGTACAGCCTCATGCTCTTCTTCAGCGGCCTTACCATGGGCTGATGACCCAAATCTGTCTCTAAACTCTCTGAAGTTGGGGTGGGGTCAGCATTGCTCTCCAGTCACAAATCCTACCTGGCAAATTTGAGCTGCATGATTAGCAATACCCTCCTCTAGGAAAAGCCCATCAATCCTGTCGGTTCCACTTTCCTGACACCAGGGAAGCTGAGTGTTGGATATTAAATACATATGCGTTAGACTTTAAAATATCATCTCTTTTTATAGGAACAGAAGAAGGAATTAATTTAGTTTCTATTTTATCAAATAATTCTGTTTAGCATTTTGAAGTACATATAACTTAGATGTCATCTTTTATTTCCTAAAGAAAACCAAACAAATGTCTTCTAGAATCTTTACTTTCAATGGGACGATACTCTGTAAATGATATTGCTATTAATACTTTTGTCTTTAAATAGTAACGATTTACCTAAAACTTTAACTTCTCCTAAAAATAAAGAATGTTGTATCTTGGATATCTTAATAAAAATTTAAGTCAGAATATCACTTGCCTTAACAGTTTTTACACTATTTATGGTTTACGGATTGGAACTAAGAGCTTTCCGCCATTTGTCTTCCAGATGTAGACACATTAATGAATGCAAGTGAATTAATTTTCCTCTAGCGTTTAAAATTTATTATTGGCTGGGTTTGGCAGTAAGAAGTTAAAGGGGATTTGAGATCAAGTAGAATGATTTTTAAGTGTATTGGGAAGGGTGAGTTATATTCATTTTAATGTCACCAAGTTCTTTTAAAGGCTCCACTTTCTCAATGTTAAAGCTTTTAAATCAGAATCTCCCTTGATCAACGCTCCAGAGGAACACAAAGACAAAGATGGGTGTTTAGCAAACAAAGGAAAACAGGAGGTCAATAGACTTCTGAAAGGGTGATATTTTAAGCATCCTATCAATAATTAGGAAAATGTAAAATAAATCAAGAGTAAAGAGTCACTGCGTGCTGTTGTCCATTTACCTGGTATGTCAATTAGCTTCTCTACCGCTCCGCTACAACCCGATGAAAACCCACTCGAGGAGGAAAGGGTTTGTTTCACCTTACAGCCTACAGCCCATCATGGAGGGAACTCAGGGCAGGAACCTGGAGGCAGAATAGCAGAGACCATGGAGGAATGCTGCTTACTGGCTTGCTCCCCTGGCCTATGCTCAGCCTGCTTTCTTACACAACCACAGTCACCGGTCCATGTGTGGCACCACCCACAGTGGGCTGGGCCACTCCATATCACTCAACAATCAAGAAAATGCCCCACAGTCATGCCCAGAGGCCAATCCTATAGAGAAAATTCTCCAATTGAAGTTCCCTCTTCCTGAGTGTGTCAAGTGGACAACTAAAGCTATGTAGCATACCTCAGGAGATATGAACAAATGCTTAGTCACCTGAGATAGGGTATAACAACAGACCAGAGGAACGATGCCTTCCTCATCTAGCTGAGATATGAACAAATGCTTAGTCACCTGAGATAGGGTATAACAACAGATCAGAGGAACGATGCCTTCCTCATCTAGCTGAGATGTGAACAAATGCTTAGTCACCTGAGATAGGGTATAACAACAGACCAGAGGAACGATGCCTTCCTCATCTAGCTTGGTGAAGCGGTGAGTTGTTGGGGTCACTTTAGAGGAGAATGGATGATATTTTACACACAGGAGTTGAAAGAAATGGATAATCGTGGTTCATTTTCAGTATGAGGTGCATTTGGAACACATCGGAGAATCAGGAGACTCTAGGCCCCTGTCTTCCCTGACTAGCAGTCTAGGTTCTCTCAATTCATCTTAGGGTTGAAAGTCTCCTATGTGACTAAGCTCACATATCAGAAAAGAGGAGGGGACTCTCCAGTCCCAGGAGGATGAGGATTTGGGGGAAGGGGTATACTACAGGATCAGGTAAATTGTGCCTCTCTTGAGTACCAGTCTATGGGGAAAAGAAAGAAGAAATTTTTTATGATCAGGGACCACAAAACCCACAATTTCTTACCAACTTGGCACGCACCAGCCATATTTGCCTGATACTCACTTCTACAGAACGAAGAGCAAATCTGTTTGCTCCTCAAACTTGAAGTCTCTTAAATTTGTTATATGCAGTGAAGGGCTTGTTTCTCACATGGGTGACCCCAAAGTCACCATATCACTGGACCCACCACTGAAGTAGGTGTCAATCTCAGGAATTCCTCATCAACTGAAGTTTGACATTCAGTTGACCTTCCACACCCTGTACTCTAGCATCCCCCAAGGTCATATGCAGCTGGGAAGCAGGGGGTGTAATGATGGAACCCCAGCTAAAGATTGAGTCCCCTTTCCCACTAGGGAGTATTGACAGCTGGTTCCCATCACCATAGGCCTAATCATCACTGTTTAGTTCATCACCTTGACTATGAAGAGAGGTATGCTATAGGTCACCATAGCAACCTCTGCTCCATGATGGTCCCTTCCATGTAATACCCAAAGGAGGCAGTGATTCCACAGCGTCTTCCCAACATATTGACAAAATTTTATTAAATTAATTAATTAATTTAAAAAAAGTTGAGACAGGGTCTTACTCTGTAGCACACTGTGATCTGGAATTCACTATGCAGTCCAGGCTGGTCTTGAACCATGATGAGCCTCTTGCCTTCTATGTGCTGAGGAGATAGGATGATAGAGAGCCAGGTCAGAAAAGCCTTGAACACAAAATTAGCATCTTAGAGAAGCATGCTGTCAAGAAGAGAGTCTGCCCCAGTGAAGACCCACAGAACTGGCTGGAGCACTGGCCAGGAGCAGAGGCACCCCAGAGTATCTGAATGTGAACTCTGACTCATCGTAATACCCAAACACACACCCCTGGGTGGAGATTTAAAATCCTAATGAGACCCAGGATGCATGAGGTAGTGTGTGGAACTACATGTCACAAAGCACATGTAAGAAAGCCTGGAAACTCTGCTTTGCAAATGATCCCCAAAGTGCACGCTATGTAACAAGAAGACCACACCTTTGGTACAGTGTGGCAGGGAGCTTCACGGCTTTGTGTGCTCTGTCCTGCATCCTCCCTTGGACCTGTGTCCTTTCTTAGTGCTTAACTTTGCTTGCTACCCTCCTTGTGTCTCTATCCGATTCCTTGTTCTGAGCTGCAGGAACCTGGATCCCCTTCACAGATACCCACTGAACCTTAATATTAGCCAATATTGCTGGATTTACAGACGTGAATGCCTACACAGCTAATCAGAAACATTTTAAAGGTTTGGTAACACCAAATATTGGGAAGGACGTGAGACAAAAGAAAACTTTTCATCCATCTTTGGTGAACACAGATTGGTACAGTTTGGAAAATAATTGGGGAATTTTTGAGTAGTTGATTGTATGCTTATTTGATTTCCTATAATCCTGCCCCCAATGTGCACTTTCAGAAAGTGGTGGGCATTAACATCACGATGCATAAACAAAAGCAAACATCTCATCAGAGGCAAAAACTGGGACTAGTTCAACATCTGTGCACCTAGTACTGGATGAGGAGGCTGTTCATACTGAGGAACGCTGTGCTAAAAAGCATCAGAGGTCACTGCAGTTACGAATGGAGCTCACAAACATCTTAACACATGCTGTAACTCAGAGGAGAGCGCACTCTGCAGGCTCTTAGTCTCTACATTTTTGCCATTGGTGGCCTTTCGTGTTCATCACCCTCCGGTGTGTGAGGAAGCTTTGCTGATGAGAATTGAAAGATGCATTAGTCTTCTCCCTACTCCTTGTTCCACTATGTTCTATGAGCCTTAGGTGTAGATGTTCCATTGAAGATGTGTGACTTAGGACTGAGCATCTCACAGACATTTATTCTCTGTGTGTGACCAGTTGTGGAACTCTGTAATAGCCCGTCTGGTGCAAAAGAAGCTTCTTTGATGAGTGGTGACTGGGATACTTGTCTGTAAATATAAGGATCCATATTTGGCAGAGTAAGAAATTGTGCTTCACAGAGTCAAAGAAAACCTCATTGCTCAAGGTGGCACATGGAAGTGGAAGGCTGTGGGGAAAAGCAGAGGTGGTGAGCCCTGCAGAAATCAGGAGGTGGAAGGTGGGGGAAGATGGGGGAAGTAGGTGCTGGGGGACAGGGAGGAGCTGGGGGAGGTGATGTTGGTGGGGAGCTGGGGGGAGGTGGGAGCTGGGGGAGGTGGGAGCTGGGGGATGTGCATCCTAGAGGGCTGCTTCCTAGGCATCAGGGCCCTGGCTGCGTTCTGTTTCTTGAATGCAGTGGTCCTCAGAGTGATCTTTGCATTATTTTACATTCATGTGCTGTTTTACTTGTTGTAAATAACTTTTTTAAATGTTTAAAGTGTAGCTAGAAGACTCAGCATAGATGATTAGAAAGAGAGGAAAAAGGAAAGGATGTTTTAAAGGGCATTGGATGTATACCATTATTTAGTCAGTATCTGATGTAATGTTTCCCCTTTTCATCTCTGATTTTATTAATTTTGGTCCCTTCTTTCTTTTGGTTAAACTGGCTAAAAGTTTGCCAATCTTGTAATCTTTTTCAAAGAACCAACTATTTGTTTCATTGAGTCTTTATATTATTTTTGATTTCTATTTCATTACTTTAAGACCTGATTTTGTTTCTCTCTTCACATCTACTCTTTCCCGGTATTGATTTTCCAAGGCCTTCAGGTGCATCATTAAGTTATTAATGAGATGACTCTAGTTTTCTGTGAAGGCGCTCAGTGCTATCAGTTTTCCCCTTAGGACTGCCTTCATTGTGGCCCATAGATTTGGTATGTTGTGTTTTCATTTTCATCCAATTCTAGGGATTTTTAGACTTCTGTTTTGATCTATTCCTTGACCAACTTTTCATGTAGCAGTGTGTGGTTTGTGTGCATACTTTCCATAACTTCTGTTGCTCCTGGTATCCTTTAATCCTTTGTGCTCAGATAGAATGCAAGTGCTATTTCAGTTTTCATATATTTGTTGAGACTTGCTTTGTGTCCTAGTATGTGGCTGATCCTGGAGAATGTTCCAGAGGTTGCTGAGAAGAATGTATATTCTTCAGTGTTTGGGTGGAATGTTCTACAGACATCTGTTAGATCCATTTGGTGATTTATGATGTCATTTAACTTCTGAGTTTCTTTAATTTTTTCCTGATGTCTATTGGTGACAGTAGGGTATTGAAGTCACTCAGTATCACTGTGCTATGATTAATCTATGGATGATATGGGGGAGGGGGTTTGAATATAATCAAAATACATCATATAAAATTCTTAAAAATTACACACAAAAAGTATACAATGCCTTTGTTTACAAGTAAGCTTTAACTAACAACATAATTAAAACAACAACTTGTATTTTATAAAGCAAGGAATCTAGAAATGGAATGAAGCCAGGGTCAACTAACAGAGGGATCAGCTGTGTCCTCAGGAATTCAAGCTTTTATCCCTAGATATTCTCCAAAGGTTAAAGGTCTCTAGGTTGGTACTACTGGGAAGTTATAGAAAGTTTGTAAGATTGGAAGTTCTTTAGGTTATTAGAGGCTGTTATTAAAGTAGATTGGGACAGTGTTTAAAAATGCTCTACACCCAAGCATTTCCAAATGTGCCTTCCTCATGAATTACAAAAATTAAGTTGGGCTGGAGAGATGGCTTAGCAGTTAAGAACACTGGCTGTTCTCGCAGAAGACCCAAGAATTCCAGCACCCACATGGTAGCTAACAACCATCCATAACTCCAGTTCCAGGGGATCTGACAGCCTCTTCTGTCCTCTGCAGGCATTGCACAACACGGGTGCACTTACCTACATGCAGGCAATACACACATACACATAAAATAAAAATAATTTAAAAAAGGAACAAAAAAATTCAGTTACCTTATAGTAAATAACATATTGCTCAAAGAAGAAACACAGTCAAGTTATATCAGAATCTAAATGCTGGAGAACAAATATGAGCCTCAGTAGGACTTTGAGGAGAAACTTGTCTCATTACATTTCCAGTTAGGGCATTTTAATTATATTCACAAACAAGAAAAATATACTGTCAGACATGCATAGACTGACAATTGTTACCATCCCAAGAAACTTGCTGAAAACAATACTTTAAAAGGGTATACCATAGAAATTATTATAGTATATAAGTGTGCATTATAAAAGACATGAAAAGAAATAACTATAATAGGGGGGCATGGCCCCTACTAGACACCATAGACTAATGAAAAACAAAAGAATGGACTCCCTCTCTAGAATCTAATGACCAGGGGTCTCATAGACCCTCTAACAATACTTCCCATTGTCTCTGCTCTTGGTTACCCAGCAGAACGTGATGGTAAGATCCTATTGCTGAAGACACTGCATATATCACACATGAGCTGTAGAACAAACAAGGAGAAATCAAGCTGGTGCTGACTTCAGAGTCTCATCTCCACTGGCTAGCTTTCATAGTGCTGGAAGGTGCTATGTATATTACCAGAAGGAAAAATAATCATCATCTCTACCCAACTGTGAATCCTGTGAACTACAGTAACAAGTGACCTGGCAAGATGCTCCCACCAGTGCAATAGTGGCATGGGTATTATGGGACTAATCAACCACTCTTTAATTGGATTTAAGGTCTGCATCCTAGGATGGAACCCATATCTAATATTGATAACAGGCTTAAAAATCTGAAGTTAGAAAGATCACAGGACATAAGTGAGACTATAATGCTATTTTTTTTTACTAAATACATATTGTTTTAAATTGACTCCTAATGTCTTATTTTTTTCCCAGTTAATTATTTATTTAATAACCACACACCTAGAAGAAGCATTTCACCACAGCAGCATTGACATATTAAATAACAATTTTCTGAGCTAAGATGCATCTCTTTCAAACTTGGCTGTAAATTCCTAGGTCTACAGCTGAATCACTACAGTTACACAACACGGTACTCAGTATAAACCCCATAAGACATAAAATTAAATGAGGTTTTAATCTTCAAAAAAGATCTCCATTTGATTTGTTAAAATACACAGTTTCATACAGAAAAATCCATTTTCAATGCAATTGACATTAAGATGTTTGCACATGTGTCTCCAGTCTCCACATATCCGATCATGACTAGTGACAGTCAACTACCTTCTGAGCTCCTTGGCATCTGAGCACGGACATAAAGTCATCAGGCAGATTTCAATGGTAATGTTTTTCATATCCACTAATTATTATTGTTACTTTTTTAATCATTATTTTTTCAAAATTTAATAACTACATGATTAGAAGAACCTCACCACAGATTCAACATACTCAAAACACACTCCAGAGCAAGAGCACATCTCCTTCACAAGTGGGTGCAAGTTTCTAGATTCAGAGTTGAGTCAACACAGCCATATAGTATTGAACTCAGCACAAGGCCTACAAGACACAAAATTGAATGAGTTCTTTAACCTTTAAAAAAGATCTACATTTCATTTTAGAATACATTGTTCCTTGCAGAAAGACTCATTGTTCTTGCTACAAACACTGAGATGTTGGCGCATGCATCTCTAATCTGTATGTATCTGATTATTACTAGTCATAATCTGTTGCACTTGGATCCTTGGGACCTGTGTATGTCTGTGAAGTCATTGGGTAGATTTCAATGGCAATGTCCATCACCTCTACTAATTAGCATGACGTAAACTGTGTATATCACACAGAACATCCCAAACCATTTTATTTGACCACACACCCACTTCCCAGATGGCACCCTCCCATAGTCTCCCTCCCCCCACTAGAGCCCTTATAGTCTGATATCCCTGCTACTGTCTGCTGTGTTGTCGGCACCCGCAGCCAATCCCCATTACTTGCCCTTCTGGGGAATCCAGTCAGCCCATCTAGAGGTCCTTGTTTTAGGAGGGTCAGCTGTTCCTCTTCTAGCAGTAATCAGTTGTCAATATTCCTTTAGACAAGATTAGGGTCTCCTGATCATTTTCCCATTTCTATGCTGGGTTACCATCTGGGAGTCCCTTTGGCCACCCTGGCCAACAGTGCAAGAGAAGGTATCTCCTATCTGGCATTATTGCTTGTTATGCAGCCCTCAGCCATGCATATGGACTCCTAAGAAATTATACTGACCCCTTTAATCTTTGGTTACATGCTACTTTTGGATGTTCAAGGCCATACATTTGGCCCAGATGAACCAATTTATTTTTACTCTTAAGGTCGTTTGAAGATCTGTTCCTCAGGGGTCACATGGGCTTGGGAGGAGCGCCTGGCTCCTTTAACCAGTTCCATGCATGTGAAGGTAAGTCAAAGTTCCTGCTTGACCATGGCTGGCTTTGCTTGGAAGCATGGAGGAAGTGATTCCTCAGTGTTGACCCTCCTCTTTGAAGACTGGACACTGGTTCAAGTTCATCTAGTGGGGTCTCCTTGTCCTCCTTGATCAAGAGGACAGGTGACCCACCACAATTACAGGACATTTTGAGAGATGCTCATACTCCCCTGGAACTAGTTGATGTAGGAGGACAAGAAGTAAAAATTGCCCTTTATGTCCTTCTGACCAAATTAGTATAGGCCTCAAAGTATGTCTGTTAAACATCCAAGAAGGTTAGTTCTACCAGTCTGGTACTTTTAATTATCATGTGCTACGTAGATAAAGCTTGGGCAAAGACCAAACATTCTCAGACAAACCCTGATTAGACACATATTTTATTCCTTAAACTAGTTGACTAAACTATGGCCTTAGACATTTTAAGATTATGTGTATATTATTTT
>NW_008338533.1:2733486-2734268 GCF_000622305.1 Nannospalax galili | reverse complement strand
TCTTAATTCTCCTTTTGAGAACTCTCTGTTCAGCTCCTTAGCCCATCTTTTAATTGGGTTGCTTCTTGCCTTGATTCTATGTTTTTTGAGTTCGTTATATATTCTGGATGTAAAACCTCTGTTGGGTGTGTCACTGGTGAAGATTTTCTCCCATTCTGTGGGTTTTCTGTTTGCTTCCTTGGTTGCCTCCTTTGATGTACAGAAGCTTTTTATTTTAATGAGGCCCCTTTGTTAATGCTTGACCTTGTTTCCTAAGCAATTGATGTCCAATCTAGAAAATCCTTTCCTACACCTATATCTTGCAGATTTTTCCCAATGTTTTCTTCTAACAGTTTCAGAATTTCGGCTTTACGTTGAGGTCTTTGATCCATTCGTAATTGACTTTTGTGCAGGGTGAAAGACAGGTGTTTAGTTTCATTCTTCTACAGGTAGAGATCCAGTTTTGTCAGCAACATTTGCTGAACATGCTGTCTTTCCTCCAGTGAATATTATTGGCCCCCTTGTCAAATATCAGGTGTCTGAAATTGGATTTACTCATATTTGGGTCTTCAATTTTGTTCCATTGATCTATGGGCCTATTTTTGTGCCAGTACCATGTTGTTTTTATGACTATAGCTCTGTAATACAGCTTAAAATCTGATATAGTAATGCCCCTGGTATTGCTCTTAGTGCTCAGGGTTGCTTTGGCTATCTGAGGTCTTTCGTGCTTCCATATGAATCTTAGGATGGTTTTTTACAATTCTGTGAAAAATGTCCTGGGGATTTGATTGGAATTGCATTGA
>NW_008338533.1:2731399-2732746 GCF_000622305.1 Nannospalax galili | reverse complement strand
TGGCTTTGGTATTAGAGTGATGCTGGCTTCATAGAAGGAATTTGGAAGTTCTCCCTCCGTTTCTATCTTTTTGAATAAATTAAGTAGTATTGGATGTAGATCTTCTTTAAATGTCCGATAGGATTTTGCTGTAAATCCACCTGGTCCTGGGCTTTCTTTAGTCAGGTTTTGTATTATTGTTCCAATTTCTTTTTGTGTTATGCGTCTGTTTAAGCTGTTAATCTCTTTTTGGTTTAATTTTGGTGGTTCCCCTGCCTTTTAATATCCTTCCATTTCTTTTAGATTTTCAAATGTAGTAGCATATAGGTTTTTAAAATATTCCCTTATTATGGTCTGGATCTTTTGGGTATCTGCTGTGGTGTTTCCCCTTTCATCTCTGATTTTGTTGATTTGGAGGTGCTCTTTTTTTCTTTTGGTTAACTGGGTTAGTGGTCTTTCATCTTGTTTATTTTTTCAAAGAACCAGCTCTTGGATTCATTGATTCTTTGTATTGTTTTCTTTGTTTCAATTTCATTAATTTCTGCCCTGATTTTTGTTATTTCTTCTTGTCTGCTGGGTTTGAGTTTCATTTGTTGTTGCTTTTTTAAGTGTCTTGAGTTGAAACGTTAAGTCATTTATTTGTGTTCTTTCCGAGTTTTTGATGTAGGCATTTAGAGCTATAAACTTCCTTCTAAGGACCACTTTCAGCATGTCCCAGAGGTTTTGTTGTGTTGTATTGTCCTTTTCATTTAGTTCCAGGAACACTTTTATTTCTTTCTTAATTTCTCTCTTGACCCATTCATCATCCAGGAGTGTGTTGTTTAATCTCAAGGTATTCATGTGATGATTAGGGCTTCTTCTGGTGTTGATTGTAAGCTTTATTGCATTGTGGTCTGATAGAATACATGGAATTATTTCAATCTTTTTGTATTTGTTAAGGTTTGTTAAACTGTTAATTTTGGAGAAGGTTCCATGGGGTGCTGAGTAGAAAGTATGTCCTTTGGTGCTTGTGTGGAATACTTGGTAGATGTCTGTTAAGTCCATTTGATATATGGTATTGTTTAATTCAGATGTCTCTCTGTTAACTCTGCCCTGTTGACCTATATAATGGAGAACAGTGGGGTACTGAAGTCTCCTACTATTAATGAGTTGGGATTAATCTGGGACTTAAAGCCCTGTAGTAGTGTTTTTATGAAGTTGGGTGCACCAAAATTTGGTGAATATATGTTCATGACTGTAATATCTTCTTGATTTATTGTTCCTTTTATCAGAATGAAGTGGCCCTCTTTGTCTTTTCTGATTAGTTTTAGTTTAAAGTCTATTTTGTCAGATACTAGAATTGAAATGCCTACTTTTTTCTTAGTACCA
>NW_008338533.1:2720524-2730172 GCF_000622305.1 Nannospalax galili | reverse complement strand
TTGTGTGAGACTCAAGTCTTCAAGTTTAGGTCTGCTTCTTTTTGTGAACTTTATGTGTCTTTGTGGTTTACTTTTGGGGCATGAAAGGCTGGTTCCTCTAAGCTTCTTGTTCTCTTTTTTGATTTTATAGAGGAGTGGCCAGATTGCTTTTGTCTTCAGGAGTTCCCACAGAGGCCCAAGTCAGATGAGGATCAGATGTTCTCAGGCTTTGTCCTAAGGTCTGGATCCCTCCCGGAAGGATTTTGGCCTCAGGAATTTTGGGGTTGGACTGGCCTGGGAACCTGGTCCAGGAAAGATGCTGGTCTAGGGCACCTGTTGGCTGTGACACCCAGAGATGCAAAGGAAGATGGGAATGGGAGGCAGCCCCAAGGGTTCCTGGGGACTGCACTAAGGACCTGGATTGGTCTGGATATAAAGGACCAGGAAGAGGAAAGGTCAGCCCTGGCATCTAGGAAAGAGGCTGGCGGCCATGCTGCCCAGGGAAGCAGAGGGAGGTGAGGGCAGGACCAGGCCCAGAGGGCTCCTGGGGACCTGAGAAGGAACTGAGTTGCTCTGGGTGCAAAGGAACAGGAAGCAGTGGTGGTTCCCCAGGTCTCTGGGGCCCCAAGACAAGGAATGGGACAGGACCCAGGCTAGGAAGAGAGACTGGCAAGGGAGATGGGAGGGTGAGTGAGGCTGGGGGAATCAAGGCACAGAGGGCAGGGTAGACTTACCCTGGAGAGAGAGGCCTGTGGATTGGAGATCTAATGTCTTATTTTTGTATCCATAGATTAGTACATCCCCCAGCTCCCAGGAGAGAAGATTCCTTATGCAGCAGATGATTCACACAGATACTCACAACCTGCCAATGTGCAGAGAACAGGAGGCTGCAGAGTGCTGACCCCTGACTAGGACGCCTGTGTCAAACCTCTGCCTCATAAGGTTCAGGGATCTTTTCAGAAGAGGGGGTGGAAAGACTGTAAGAGCCAGAGGTGGTGGATGGCCACAAGGAAACAGAGTTTTCCAGACAGCTGGCCAGTTACTCATATGAATGCACAGCAATGGTGACACTGTGCACAAGTCCCACGCAAGTTCAAACTGGATAAAATCCTAGCATAGACATGAGGAAGTGGGTACGAAACTGCAACCCAGCCTAAGGAATTGTGGCAACTGCTGGCTGCTAGGAGGGGCAGAGTCAGTCTCTTTCAAGAATGGGATTCTTGGTAGGTTAACCAGGCTACAGTGGATAGACCCACACTGAAGGACATTTGAGGACCTAATTAGACTCTATAGCCTTATAGCACATTATAGAGTACATTAAATTGGGTGGGAGGCAATAAGAGGTGGTGTGGATAGGGGAGGGGATCTATATACCATCAAATTATATTGTATGAAAATTGAAAAAAGACAATTAAAAAAAGAGAAATTAGGAAGGAGTTCCTAGCTTTCTTTCTATTTCTGTGATAAAACACTGACCAAAAGCCACTCATGGAGGAATGGAGGAATGCGTTTGTTTCACCTTACAGCTCCACAGTCTGTTGTGGAGGAAATCGAAGGCCGAAACTCAAGGCAGCAGTCTGGAGTCAGGAGCTGGAGCACAGACCATGGAGGAGCGCTGCTTACTGGCTTTCTCTCCTGGCCTGTGCTCAGCCTGCTTTCTTACACAACCCAAGACCACCTGTCCAGTGGTGGCACCACCCCCAGTGGGCTTTGCCCTTCCACATCACACAACAATTAAGAAAATGCCCCGCAGACATGGCCACAGGCCAGTCCAATGGAGAAAATTCCTCAGTTGAGGCTCCCTCTACCCAGGTGTGTCAAATTGGCAACTGAAGCCATCCAGCACAGAGTCATATTCAAAATGGACACTGCATAGTGGAACTTGAACTTTAGACTCATGATTTTCCTTAGAAAAAAAATGTTTGTAGCCTTAAGTGTGAAAAATACACAAATGTTTAGCATATTTAGGGGAAGAGAACAGCGACTCCATAAACATTATTTTAATACTTAATATCAGTGTTTCCCACCCCAACCCTGGCATCAGTCATTTCTCTGAGAAATGCTGATTCTGTGAGGAAGAGCATGGCATTAGAAAGCAAAATCTGGGAGTGAGGTTTGCTCAGCATGTTGGCTGGCTTTGCTTCTAGGTCCAATCTGTTGCTGTAGCATGTTTATACTAATTAGTGGGCAGCCTGTCTCCCACAGTCTGCCAGTCAGATTTACTTGTTAACTCCTGAACACACAATAGAAGCATATGAATTATACACCTCTGGGCCTGGAGAGATGACTCAGCAGTTAACAGCACTGGCTGCTCTTGCAGAGGACTCAGGTTCAGTTCCCAGTACCCAATGGTAGCTAACAACTGTCCATAACTCCAGTTCCAGGGGATCCAATGCCCTCTTCTGTCTTCCACAGGCATTGCATGACGTAGGTACTCATATGCATGCAGTCAAAACACTCATATACAAAAATAAAAATATATAAAATTTAAAAAGTAGCCAGGCATGACTGGGCATGCCTTCAGTCTCAGCAATCAGGAGCTGGAGGCAGATGGATATCACTGAGGTCCAGTCTGGTCTGCATAGCAAGTTCCAGGCCAGCTGGGGATACAGGGAGAGCCTGTCTCAATAATAAATCAATAACAAAAACAACAAACCATACAGAAAACTGCACAAAATAAAAAACCTAGGCTAACACACAAGCTGCTGGAGGTCACATGCTCTCCTCCTGCATGCTCCCCCTCTCTATCACTAACCTGTCCTGGGGGTGACTCTCAATTTACATGGTAATCATTTTCCTATAGATTCTTTGGAGGGAGAAGACAGTAAAGGTGAGGTATACTATTATCTTTTCATTTATATAACACAGCTTTTTAATCCTGTGTATTAGTTACTTTTCTGTTGCTGTGATAGAAACACCAGGACCAAAGGAACTTATAAAAGGAAGGGTCTATTTAGCTTAAGATTTCAAAGAGGCAAGAGTCCATCATGGTGGGGAGGCACGGTGGCTGGAGGTGGCTGGAGCAGGAGCAGCAGAAGCTAAGCTCTCACATCATCATGGAGGCACAGGAAGCAAGAGGACAAGTGGAGATCCGGCAAAGCTTAAGAACTCTAAGCCCACCCCCACAGTGACGTGCTTCCTCCAGCACGGCCACACCTTCTAAGACCTCCCAAAGCAGCGCCATCAACTGGGGACAAAACATCCAAACACTTGGAGCCTATGGGGGACAGTCTCATTCAAACCACCACAGGTTAAATGAAACACAGGTTAAAATGTCATTTAATGACATAGAATGCAAACGCGTTAGTCTAGTTTCCCAGTCACCAGAGAAAGATGGGGTGGGAAATGCTTCTTTCTTCTCACGAGAAATGTGAATTTTTAAAATGATTTAATTTATTATTTTTATTTTATGTGTTTGAGTGTATTGCCTACATGTGTGTAAGTGCACCTGTGTCATGCAGTGGCCTTGGAGGTCGGAAGAGGTGATAGGACCCCCTGGACAGTTGTTAGCCACCAACCTGGATGGTTGTTAGCAGCCAGTGCTCTTAACTGCTGAGCCATCTCTGCAGCCCCCGGAATGTGAATTTTAAAAATTGAAAAAAGAATTTATATTCTAAAT
Organism: Nannospalax galili; assembly: GCF_000622305.1. Lineage (NCBI taxonomy): Eukaryota > Metazoa > Chordata > Mammalia > Rodentia > Spalacidae > Nannospalax > Nannospalax galili. The sequence continues at coordinate 2,726,574 of NW_008338533.1, read as the reverse complement.
TGACCTTTATAAGTATTTGAAATTTTGATAAAAATTTCCTAGAAGATAAATTTTTGGCACTCTGTGGCTATCATTTCTAAGTTCCTCTCAGAGATAAACTCATTGTAATTGTGTACACAGAGACAAGCATGTAGCATTGTGCGTTTGTATTCTGGAACTATGGCAGCCACCAGGAGCAGCCAGTGACCTGAGTGTTGAGGATGGCTGTCCTCTTGTGGTTTAGGCAGGATGGACGATTTCATCTCAGCCTTGTGTGCGATCAGGAGAGTTGTCCTTGAGGGTATGTGTGTTGTACACTCTGCACGCGTGTATGCACAGTTTAGAGCTCACTCCTTAGTCTTTAAGGCAGCCACTGTTCCCTCAGTGTTGCTGTATTGGTTTTGCAGAGCTAAGGATTCTTCACAGGAGGCTTCAGTTAGTTTTAGGCAGATGACTGAGAAGCTGGAGAAGGGAACAAGATACTCTGTGTCCTGGGAACTGACGCATCAGAGTCTGAAAATGCTCATACACTGGTGTCCCAGGGATGGAAAGCTAATAAAAATATAACACTTAGACATTTCTATGTGTTGACTAAATCTTTGTATGGTTTGCACATGTAGGCACATTTTAATATTCTACAACATTTGAAACAACATATTATATATACAATTAAAATTGAGAAATGTATATATAAATGAAATATGAATTTACACTTGAAAATAGGTTTTCTAGCATAACTATTCCCTTCATCTAAATTTTGGAAGAAAAGATTATTTATGGGAACAAAATTCCATAAGTCAATTTTAGCAGCCGCATAGTACACTCTTCATAAAGAGTAATGTTCTCAGTAGGTTCATGTTTCCTCTTATCAAAGTTATTAATAATATCCTATAAACGGAGCCTTAAAAATGGAAAAGACCAAGGGAGAACTTTTCAGGTAGGCACTGTGAGCTAGATTCCGAGACCTTTTCATAATAAATTCTGCTCTTCAGGGAATCAGTGGCTCAACCCCCTTTGTGACACTGGGATGTGTAGCAATGACCAGTGAAGAAACTTCATGAAACTCACACACCTTATTAAGTTATTCTTGGGGAACTTTTCCTGGGATAATAACATGATGCTAATTGATGCCCTAAAAAGTGATTGCATCGGGGGAGAGGGTAACTGAGTTCCTCCCAGGCCGAGCATTGGTTTTCCATCTCTTAGAAAGCACATGGCGGGGGAGCCAGGAGGGCAGTAAAAAAGGGTCCTTCTTTCTGGTGTTCTAGTAAACCACAGACCACTTCAGTTTCACTTCTGTGACTGATGGAGCCACTGAAAGCCCTCTGAGGGACAGCTGTGCTGTCTCGAATCTTGAACCACAGACTATTCATTATACTGTGTGTTTTCTACCCTAACCTCATACTGGTATGTGCTGTTTAATGAATCATATCTATCACACTCTGATGCAGAACGGGGTGTACCGTGTATCTTATCTTAACTCATGGTCCAAGGGGGAAAGGGGCAAGCTGGGTCTCAGAAATAATCTGATTAGAAGGCAGGTTAGAAAATACTGGACAGGAAGGGGAGAGAGAGAGAGAGAACTCCAGTTGGACTGTCTAGCTAGGACTACCTAGGCATTCCAACATGGGAGGGAACCCATTGCAGGCCCCTGACATCTGTTTGGTGGCAAAATCATGATGTCTATGAAACCAGAAGCTTTTAGCTTCCAGTGATTACCTCAACCATTTCCAAACAATGGCCACACCGTCTTCCAGAATTGTTGAAGCCATGTGCATGTGCTCAGGACCCAACATTCCAGCCAGGATGAAAGCAAGGTCTTTAAACTGATATTTTAAAGGAAACTTCAAATGAAAAGAAGAATCTATCCTTTGCATATTTTAAGCTAGGACTTTTCCTTTAAAAAAGCAAGATAGCTAACAACTGTCCATAACTCCAGTCCCAGGGGATCCAACAGCCTCTTCTGACCTCCACGGGCATTGCATGACACGGGTGCATGTGTATACAGGCAATACATGCATACACATAAAATAAAAATAATAATTTTTAAAAAGGCAAGATAGATTTGTGCAAGCTGTCTTGTCTTGTCTAATCACTTAATTATCTAAAGTTTTTCCTTTGTGTCTTGCTGGCATGCCTAGTAGTTCAGGGGACACCTCGCTGGGCAGGACAAACCTTATGCACACAACTCCCCAGTAAATGCTGCTGTGGAGGCCCACCTGAAGTGGGGGAATCACTGGACGCTATGCCGTGGGTTGCAGACAGGAGTAAACAGTTCCAAATGTGATCATCGTGCTTTGCAGATGGCACTACAGATGTGGAATTGTTCTTTGTCTCTTAAACCACAGGAGTCAGATGCCTGATGTCAACCCCCCGCACCTCAGGTGCATCACTCCTGATGGGGACTGTCACTTCAACCATTCACCAACAGCTGTAAAACCCATCAGCTAAACTTCCTGTTTCTGCAGTGCTCTAGCCCTGCTCACAGGTGGGGTCCAGCCTAAGAGGCCATAAGTGAGAGGGGCCCCTGGCTCCTCTTCCAAACTATCACCAGGTTCTGGAATCTTTTCCTTCTGGTTAATTTTAAAATTAGATTTAAAAAAACGTGTATCGTGTTTTGCCTGCATGGATGTCTGTGTATCATGTGAGTGTTTGGTGCCCGAGAGGTCAGAAGAGTGTTGGGTCCTCTGGAACTGGAGTTACAGATGATTGTGAGCCACCACATGGATGCTGGGAATCGAATCTGGGTCTTCTACAAGTGCTCTTAACTGCTGAGCCATCTGTCCAGACCCTTCTAAAAGCAAAACTCGCTTCTTCTTTGGTTGAAGAGGCTGGGAAGGAGAAAGATGGGTAGGTTCTCGGCGTTTGACTTTTTTTTATATCGTTGTTATGGCTTCTGAGACTAAAATGAATTGGATGTTTGGACATTTTTTCTCCTAGATTACTAAGAATCTCTTTCCCTTTCCCCTCCCTTCCCCCTCTCCTTTCTTCCTTCCCTCCCTTCCCCCTCCCCTTTCTTCCTTCCCTCCCTTCCCCCTCCCCTTCCCCTTCCCTCCCTTCTTCCTTCCCAGGGCTGGAGAGTAAACCCCAGGCCTTGCACATGCTGGTCAAACACTCTTTCTCTGAACCAAACTCCAGCTTTTACTCTTTTCAATTGACATACAATTATACATATTTACAAGGTGCTGTATGATGTTCAAATAGAACTGGGCTTACAGATCTACAAAATGCAATAATCAAACCGGGGCAAACTGGCCTATTAGCACATTAAACATTTATCTTTCTTTACAGAGAAATATTCAAAATCTACTCTACCAGCTGAATATTTTGAAATATTTAGAATTTTGTCTGTTATGGTTATTTTGCTGGGGTATGGGACACTACAAGCAAGCTTTGAAGAAGGGGCAGGTGGGAGGGGGCAAGAGAAGGCAATGAGGGAAATAGCTCTGAGTACATTATATAAATGTATGAAATGTATATAATTGTGAAAAATACATTAATCAATAAAAAAGGTGCATCTCCTCTCCAGCTGTGGCTCAGTATCTCTTAGCCATCCTCTCTCTCCCCTCCCTCCCCTCCCGAACTTCTGGTAACTACTGTTCTCTTCTCTACTTGATGTTCATTGTGTGTTTCACACTTGACAACATGCAGGATTTTCCTTTCTGTGCCTCACTTGTTTCCCTTGACATAACGTCATTCAGTTCTGTCCTTGATGCCATCAATAGTAGGAGTTCATTCTTTGGGCTGTTTCCTATTGCATGCATACACATACACACATATTTATATTTGTATGCGCTGACCATAGCCCCAAATGGTAGCTTTCGTTGTGACAGAGTTGGGAGGGTGCTGCACAGATCCCACACACCTTTCTTCTCTGCATGACATTAAAATTTCACCCCCTTGGTGCCCAACTGCTTCCTACTGAGGCCCTATTTCCCAAGGCTGGGCCCTCTTGGGTCTTAGCCTCTCAGCTCATGACAGATGTCCAGAAAAGGAAAATCCTAGATTGAAGTAGACAGACTCAGGAATCAGCTCAAATGCTCTAAAATCCTTTTTGCTATTTCTGTCTCAGGTCCCCACCTCATCCACAACTCTGAGTTCCCTTGATTTCTATACCCAGGACCTTGCCTTGTCTTTGAAGGTCTCTTCTTAAGCTACTAGAGTTTAATAAAGTGATGCCAGGAGATTATTCCCAGTGGAGGGTCTTGATCAATAGATGATTCAGAAAAGGAACCCAAAGCCCATCTCTCCTCACTCCATTTGAAACAAATTAGAGGACTGATTTAAATCCCAAAGCTTCCCTGCCTATCAGCTCCCGCCCAGTTTACTGGGGGACTTGTGGACCCCTACTCAGCATACTCACATTTTTGTCATTCTGCCCCTCTCCCCCAGTTACCTATACCACTGTCTCCCTGGAACACTTTCTCAACAGACCTCTGGAAACTCACTCAGGGATTGCCTGGTGGAACTGGGTTTGCAGTTCCCTTTTTAAACTGCCTTTTTAAGGCAGAATGGCTGTGAATGCTCCCTGCCTCCCTCAAGTCCCCCACTTCCTCCCCCTTCTCTTCCTAGTTTCCTTCCCTCTATCCTGGCCCCCTCATTCCTCTTATCTCCACCAAAACTGTTTACACTCTAGGGTAGAGTGATTGTCCTGATAATGTCCATCTCCATGTGTCAAAAATCACAATATGCCTCAAAAAGGTCCTCAGTCTGAGAGGCACCCACTGTCCACATCAGAAGGGATGTTATTGGCCATGGATTGTTCCATTTGTAGCACAGGAAGCTGACATAGATCCATCTGTAGTGCCTGGGAAGGAGCTGATCCCAAACACCGCCCCAGCCCCATCCAGCCTCTGTCACTTTCATTAGGGTTAGTCCTGAGTTGACCTTGTGTGTGACCTAGGAACAGAAGACCTAGAATGAAGGCACTCTTGCTCCAAATATGTAAGAAACTTCCATGAGGGTGAAACTTCCTGACCAAATCCATTTCCAAAACTGGAGATGGGAGTCCAAGTCTGCATCGACTCCCACCCTGATGACCATCAGTTTATTCTGTGATAATATCTGAAGCTCCTCAGGCCGCTGTGGAGAACACAAACAGTAGGAAAGTGACCACCAACTCCTACTTATTTTCTACATTGAATCTGAACAGCGGTTGGACAATGTCAGAGATGGCTTTCCTTGTCTTGGGAAGAGAAGCATTTATGAATGAAAGAGCTCAGCATCCCAGTTGGTCTCCCTTTGAACCCGATCATCTATTACTGGGATAATGATTTTCCGTCTGGGCAACAGCACAGCCACAGGCCTATTACACAGGGAACGTTGAGTTAAAAGGACATTATGAAGAAAACTGTGGCTCATGCTGGCGTTGGCCAACCCTTCTCCAGAGACGATTGCCTGGTGCGGCTACACGTGTTTATTACACTTAATAATGTTTACATAATTCTTCCTTGAGCTCGTTAGAGCTGTCAGATCAAAAGTAAATGTGTTCCCCTCTCTGTTTATCTCTAAAGACTTTGCAGTCAATAAAGCAAGACGGATGACATCCCGGGCGCACACAACGTGCTCCCGAGCTTTGCAGACAGTGCCAAGTTAAGCTCAGTGCTGGGCGGGCTCCTGGGCTCAGGACCAGGGCTCTCACCAGGCACTTCCTCCTCTCAGCAAAGCGCAGCCCATCTCCAACTTCAACGTGCCCGGAAAGCCCCTGAGCTCCCTTGCTTGCAGAACTCCCCCGGCAAGCCCCCCTCCCAGAGATCCGGATTCAGAGGCTGCCAGGACCACCCCCGAGACGTTTGCTCGCAGGTGATGCTCAGCAGCTGCGGCGCACGGCTCTCATCCGGCGGTCTTTGTTGGAGGGACCCCTTGGCCATTTGGGACGTCCCAGCCTGTGGCCTCCGCGGAGGTGGTGGCGGTGACCCCGGACGAACCCCAGCACCAGCAGACCGCAGCTCGCTGGAAACCCCACCTGCCAGCCTGGAGCTGCGAGGTAGCAAGCTACCGTGGGAAGGCGGGGCCTGGCGCCCGGGGGCGGGGCGCGGCGAGCCGGGCTCGGGTGGCGGCCGGCGGCGGCG
>NW_008338533.1:2695008-2720491 GCF_000622305.1 Nannospalax galili | reverse complement strand
CCAGCAGCCGGGAAAGGTAAAGCCGGGAGCGCGCGGGCGTCCGGCCGGGTGGCTGCGGCCAAGCCCCGGGGCTCCCGGGGTCCTGAAGCTGCGCTCACGCGCCCGGGCATCTGCGCGGCATCATCCAGGCAGTGGCCGCCCGGCGGGGTCGGGGTGCGCGGTCGCCGGGTCCCGGGCCGGGGGCGTGGGGTCCGCGGGGGAGGTCGGAGCGGCCGGGTGGTCGGGACTCGGAGGCAACTTTGCCCGGCGCTCCTCTTCCAAGTGCGCTTTATTGCCATTGTCTTAGTCCCTCCCGACTCGCCAGCTCCCGGGACTCCAGCTTTGTTCTCCTGTCCCCTAGGGTGTGAACCTGCGAGGCGCGGGCAACTCGCACCTGCGGGCCGTCGGGGTCCAAGTCGGCAGCGTCCGCATCCCTGTGGGGTCCTGAGCACCCCGGGGCCGGGCACCGCGACACCCAGCGCCCACTGGAGCACTGGTGATTACCGGTGCCCTAGGGGTACGAGCTGGGGGTCCGCGCGTAGGGCCTCCGGACTGAGCTGATCTTGGGCCAGGGAAGAGGGAAGGAAAAGTTTAGGGCATTGGCTGGGCCTAGAGAGCCAGCAGCGTGAGGCTGCACATGGCGGAAGTTGCAAAGAGCGTGAGAGACACTCAGCAACTGGTAGAGACCAGGACTGGATCCTGGAGGCTGGAGTTCAGTACCTGGATCTTTGGGATGGGGCGCTTGGCCTGCGCAGTGGCAGGAAGAACTGTGTGTGGTTGCAGAGGAGGCTGCAGGAAGGGAGGTACAGGGACCACATGCAGTTACGTGTACCCCCACTTCTGGATACTTTGGAAGAACGTTGGTACTGTGCGCCCGGTTGTACCCCAGTTCCCAGAGCTGGTGCCAGGGCTCAGGTGAGGACAAGGGATAAGTTTTACCCAGCACTAATGTTGTCTTTGAAAGCGAACAGGTGACGGTGACGGCGAAAGTGTACGTGCATTAGTGTGTGTGTGCATGTGTGCATGGGTGTGTGTGTGCGCGCGCGTGACTGTGCGTGCACACAGCAGCTCAGGATGCTCTGGGTGCTGAACTGCTGGCCTTGCCTTTTCCCCGCCCCCTTCCCTCTTTTGACAGCTTGAGAGTTCCTGGCCACTCCCCTCCCACTGCTGGCCCGGGAGAGGCAAAGTCGGAGTCCTGGGGCTGACAAAAGGAAGCATTTGGAAGACCTTCTGAAGGGGTGCAGACTGTGTGCGCCTGTATAGGGCAGGTCCTCCTGGGAGCTAGGGAGAGAGCACAGGCACCAGAGGACAGAGGGGGATCCTAGAGGAGAAGGAACTCAACATGAGAGAGAAGAGAGCCAGGATTTAAGGCACACTACCTGATAGGCTGTAGGATTATAAATCGACTTTTAAAAAGGCAACAGGGGAAAAAGAGAGAGAGAGAGAGAGAGAGAGAGAGAGAGAGAGAGAGAGAGAGAGAGAGGAGAGAGAGAGAGAGAGAGAGAGAGAGAGAGAGAGGAAAGAGAAAGAAAAAAAAACTAAAGCTAAAAATTTAGTGGCTAGAGAACAGTAAATTTGATTATTTCCGAAAGGTATTTTATGGAGTGATGTTAAAGTAAGTCTGGAATCCTCTCTGAAGTTTACGACTGGTTTCAGGCAATCTCTCTGACACATTTTCCCTCCCACCCCAATCCAGAAGTACCTTTTGACTGTCAGAAAGAGGCAAAAGGCGTAAATACACAAATAAAACGCTGCTAAATGAAGTTTAAATGAAGCTTTGAGCAGGATTAAATGACTTGTGTAACTGCCGAACGTTGCTAAAGTACCGTCGGGGTTATAAAATAGCAGACAAAAATAAAAGAAAAAAAATAATTGTAAGAAGAAAATGAAGGTTGTACAAGAACTTCAGTAATGAACACAGAACAATTGATGGTATGATGCAGTAATTATTTTCGTATTTATGCCATTAACGATTGTAATTTAACGTTAATGTCCTGGTATTTTATTTCTTCTCATTTGCAGACAAAAGCGCATCTGAGAACATCAGGGAGTAATTTGGGGTAAAGCATGAATAGAAAACACTAAACCATGCTCAGAACTCTGACAACATAAAGCGTGAAACGAAATAACCTCATTTGCTGTTTATTGTCTGCCCTTAGAATTCTGTTTACCATCATTTGCATAAGTGAATAGCTAAATTGTATAGTATATCCAGTCTTGGGAAAAAATATACTTGACACTCACACGAAGAAAAAAGCTAGTAGGTTGTCTTTCTAGTGAGCATGAAGAAATTGAAAATTTCCTGAGATTTAAAGCTCCCTGCATATGCAGAATGTGGGTCCAGCCGACCTTAGCATCTTTGCTTTATTTAACTTGGCTCAGGTAATTTGCCCCATGGACAGGTTCTAAAGTCCTTTTTTTGGCTAATCTTAGGTAAACCAACCCCCAAACTAAGAATCTATGTTGTGGCTTGAAGCAGCCATGCTAACCTGCAAAACTGTTCTCTCCTGTTCAGTGTCCCCAAGGACAGATCTGGATGTGAGGACAGAGGTACTTTCGGAAAAGCCTCAAATTAGAATTCAGCAGGCAGTTAAGTTATTCACATTTTAAGACAGACAGCACTCACCCATTTTAAAAACGACTGTGCACTGTCTTAACCTTGGAGTATTTGTTAAAACGGCCTCACTCATATGATAAAGAGAACAATTAATAACTGTATTAAAAGGACTCTGAAGCAGATCCAAAGGAACAGCTGAGCCACACATGTGGTGGTTGGGAGCCATCAGTCAATCACATGAATGTTTAAAAGAAACTCTTTATCCTTGCCAGGCACACACCACATTGCCTTTTCCTTCTTGGTTTTGTGTGAAACAACACAGTGAAATCATTATTATCTGAGAATGGATTCTCCATAAGGATAAGGCCCCACTGTGTTAGTTTAAGTACAGAGAGATAAGAAAAATGTCAAGGACGTTGTTGCATACAGTGGAGAGAGGAGATGTGCTACACTGGGCAAGTTCTTAGCTGTCTAGTGGCTACAGGTTGGGCAGTGCGGGGTCCTAGCAGAGAATTCTTTGAATACATGGTCCTCTGCTATATTTACCCTTCATGTTGCTACTTCCCTGTGTGTTCACCGTTACATTTTGTGTGTTTTAAAGGCTGACTGATTTCACTGCTTTTCCGTCATTCTTCATAGCACGAAGAAAATGCCTGCGATTACCTAAAGGCCCCACCACTCAGATGTTCATTCACTCATTGCTGTTATGTCCATTTATTCAGTATCCATTAGCTAGACGTTGAACTAGGCACTAGACATTCAGAGCTGAATTAGACTCAGTTGCATAGTACTTAGAAAGTGGGACCTGTAATATATACAATTGCTACTTGCCAATTAAGGAGAAGACAGTTTTTAAAGAAGAGATAGCTCTGTGGGTAAAAGTCAAATAAAATGCGGTACATGGTGGCATCTGTCCCGAGCTCCGGAATACTATGGGCTGAGCTGCACTTGGGGCTCGGCTTCTTAACACTGGGCTCCTGCATTGCTGCTGCCCAGAGATTTGTGTCTCCTGTCATCTGGTAAATGGGATAATTGTGGGAATGTTACAAAGTGCATTTGTCTCTTCCATCGCTAATCAAGACTCCAGAATCATACTTGTCAGTGGGCCTCGTCTCCTGCCTCTGCATAAGTGGAGGCTTGTCTGTGTGCTGTCTGTGTGCTGTCTGTGTGCTGTCGTCTGTGTGCCTCTCCCTGGCATCGTGGCACCGGCCTCTATCACCTAAGACAGTTTCTTCTGAGATCTGTGGTGGCCACTGTGGGGTCAGATCTGGCCACCTGCCTTTTAACTTCTTGGTGTATGTAGAATAATTACCTTACAGACCCTTTTCAATTGTAAGGTTTCTTCCATGGCATCAGGCTGTCAATGGTGTGGGGCTCATACACACTTTTAATTTTCTCCTTCCGGTTGTGTTTATTCATCAGCTGAATTCTCCCTTTCTAGCTCATCCAGAAATGAAGGATGGATCTTTCTGATCCCAGGGCTCTAACCCGGACCTTCTCCATTTCCAATCTCCTCCCTCTCTCCTTCCCTTAGGGAATTTATCTCATTCTACCGGCCCAAGTCTTACCCACATGCTGAGTCAGTTTAAGTCTCTTTTCTATACCTGGCCTCTGGAATCCAGAAGCATCCATTCAACTGTCCAGTTAACTTCTACATTTACAGGTCCCATGGTGTGTTTAACTTCTTACATCCAGATATAAAGTCTCTGTTCCTACAGCCAAGAACTCTCTACTATAAATCCCCTTTTCCTTCCTCCCTTCCTTCCTTCCTTCCTTCCTTCCTTCCTTCCTTCCTTCCTTCCTTCCTTCCTCCCTCCCTCCCTTCCTCCCTCCCTCCCTCCCTCTTTCTTTCTTTTCTTTCTTTCTTGCTTTCTTTCTCCTTTAGGGAAATGATAGCTCTGCACACCTATTTATAATGCCCAGAGGGATCCACCCCTCCATCTCCAACAGTTCTGAATTTGTCATCATGCACTTTGTGTTCAGAGTAACATTCACCAAGACCACACAGTGAGCCTGTCAATGCTGATGCTTGGTGCTCTGCCTTCTGTTCTGATTGGCCAGTGCTCTGACCATACTGGTGTTTTGGGCAGTTGCTGTTGCTGGTATCAGTTTCTGTCCACATCCATTGCCACCATGGCCGTATGCCCCTCACCTATTGTCTTTGCCCTGATGTGACTTGTTTATAAACTAACATCACCATCTAAACAGATTTGCCTCATTTTTTTTTTGGTCTTTTTGAGACAGAGTCTCCCTGTAGCTACATTTTATACACTACAGGAAATAAGTTTCATACAACCTGACACTAAAGTTGGACAACAATAAAGAAATAACCTATACTCAGTTCTCAGTGCTAAGGCAGAAGGATCATGAGTTTGAAGTTAGCCTGATTAGTGACCCTGTTTAAAAACAAAAACAGAAACTAAAGAAAGGGTTTATACCTTGCTTTGTAGCTCACAATTTAATGCTAAGAGGCAGGATATTTTGGAAAGTAAAGTCAATTATGAGTCAAGGAAAATGCCCTTTAGATTTCCTGTTAAAACAGCAGAGGATAGGATTTCACTTTTGTCAGATCAGCGTATAAGCTTGTATTATGGCTTGAGTGTAAAACATCCCCCAAAGACGCCTGTGTTGAAGGCTTGTTCCTCACATAGTAATAGTCAGAGTTAGGGGCTCTGGGGAAGCAGTTAGACATGAGCTCGCTGTAGTGGTGCGTTAATCCATTGACAGGGTCACAGACTGATGGACTGCTTGGAGATGGTAGAAACTGAGAAGTGGGGGCCTATTGAAGGAGCTGTTCTTTGGAGACATGGCCTTTGGGGCTCTATCTTGTCTGACCGATTCTCTCGGTTCTCTGCTTTGCAACTGCCATGTGGTAAGTACTTTGCTCTGCCAGATGTTGGCCACCAGGATGCTCTGCTGCCCTTTGGGCTAAGAGACTGTGGGCCAGAACTTCTATACATGTGTGGCAAAACAACCACCTTTAAGTTTATTTTCTCAGTTTTTTATGGTGGCAGAGGAGTCACTGATGGAGCCTATAACTTTTACAGAAATGACACTGGGCTAAAATTCTACCATTGAGAAGAAATTAAGTAATCTTAGTTGAATGGTCTATTTTTATTCTATAGGTGATTAGAGTTTGCTAAAAAATGGAATCTCAAAATATGTTGAGACTATCCAGGAGGTTCTATTCTGATAGATTTTCTGGCAAACGGTAGAAAATAAAAGTGAAATAAGTTGAGAAATACCATCAGTATCTGGTTATTCCATTTGGTTGTTGCTGTGGCAAAATATCTGATAAAGCTAGAGAAGGTGGGGCTGGAGAGACAGCTCAGCGGTTAAGACCGCTGGATGTTCTTACAGAAGACCCGGGTTCGAATCCCAGCACCCACATGGCAGCTAACAACTGTCCGCAACTCCAGTTCCAGGGGATCTGACAGCTTCTTCTGTCCTCCCGAATCCCAGCAAACACATGGCAGCTAACAACTGTCCGCAACTCCAGTTCCAGGGGATCCGACAGCTTCTTCTGTCCTCCGTGGGCATTGCACAACTTGGGTGCACTTACCTACCTGCAGGCAATACACACATACACATAAAATAAAAATAATAAATATTTAAAGCTAGAGAGGGAAGCAGAGCTCTGGCTCACTGTCTGAGGGTAAGGCAGGGTGGCAGGAGCCTAGAGCTGCTGGTCTCATTGTGTCCACAGCAGGAAGCAGAGAGGGATGAATGTGATGCAGTTCACTTTCTCCTTTTTATTCGGTTGAGGATCCCAGCTCACGGAATAGTGCCACCAACATTTAGGATGGGAGTTCCCACCTCAATTAACCTGGTCTAGAAAATCCCTCAGTTATGAGCAGAGACTTGCTCCTAGGGGATACTAGACCTTGTCACAGGGACAGTATTCACTGGCACAGTGTCAAGCCAGGACTTTGGGTTCTACCCACTTCCCCTTCCTTCCCTAGCAGGCCACTGTTCTTAGCAGACAAGGGCCCCCGAGAACACTTTACACTGTATGTTGTGTATCTGTGACATTAGAAGTTCTATTCCAGGACAGAAATGATGACATCATTGTTACCATACAAACAAGCTCAGTGATGTCACCATCATCCTTGCAACAGAGATGGAAAAGTCTTTCTCAGTTTTCCTAGACGCAGAGGCATGTGCATCAGAGGCAGGAACCACCAGCTGTGTGCCCAGCTTATGGCCTCTGGCTTTTGTCTCTGCAGGACTCTGGGCTGCCGGGCTCCTCCTAATCGTCCTCCTCCCGCCCTTTCTGGTGTTTCCCTTTCCTCTCCTTCAAGTCTCCCTTTCCGCATCATCACCCTCTGGTGCTTCTGTCGTTTCCACCTTTCAGATCCTGTCTTCGATTTTGTTTTCTGTGTCTGTTCTCCTTATCAGAGCAAAACCGAACCACATCCCAAACGATACCAGACAGGTCTTCGTGAGCGTTAGTTCTGGCTGTCTCCAGCGCGTCCAATCTTCTCTCCCACATCGCTGTTTCTCTTGTACTTGGTCGTCTTTGCAGACGGTATTTCAAATTTTCATCGAGAACCTTAAAATTCCTTCCTTATTTTTTCTTATGTCAGTTGATAAACACACTGGAGATAGGAAGATTGAACCCCGATACTGGCTCTCCACTTGAAATCCCCTTTTGCCCAAGAAAATTTTAAATGGCTGCATATTTCTAAGTCTATGAAATAGGTATACAAATCAGATATTAACTGGTAATAAATCATAAATAAATTTAAGGCAATTCTTTAGTATATATGTAGTTTATTATTTATTAAAGATGAAAACAAAATTTCATGCTGGTGAGATGGATGTGTTCATTTATTTTTACATACACAATAAATCTTGGCTGAATATTTGATACTGTGGGATACAGAATCCTCAAGGCTTTCTAGAGTTAATTGATTTTATAATCATCAATGATGAGAAGGCCACTTTACATAAATACATAGTACAAAGTGCCTAGAGCTACACCTAGGGTCCTTTCATAAACTGTTAGAAATTTTTGTCCTAATCCTAAGACAGAATTCATTGAATAATCTTTTATGAAATTCAACTCATCAATTCAAACAGCAATTGTGTGTGAGTGTGTTTGTGATAATGCTGCATTGCTTGTTGATGTAGGTGTGTGTGTGTGTGTGGTGTGATTAGTCATACACTTGTTAATGTAGGGGTGTGTATATATGATTATTCATGTGCTTGTTAATGTAGGTGTGTGTGTGTGTGTGTGTGTGTGTGTGTGTGTGTGTGTGTGTGTATGTATGTATGTATGTGTGGTTGGAGGCCAGAGGCTGATAAGAGGCTGATGTAGGGGATCTTTACCCTCATGGCCCTTTACCTCTATTTTTGAGTTAGGGTCTCTTGCTGAACCTGAAGCTCATTGGTTTGGCTAGCCTGACTAAACCTGTCTGTCTCTGCCCCATTCTTAACTCTGAGGTCACAGGTATATGCAGTCATACCTGATTTTGAACATGGGTGCTGGTGACTGCAACTCAGGCCTTCAGGACTGTGTGGTAGGCACTTTGCCAACTCAGATAACTTGCCAGACCCCTCAAATAGCAAAATTTAAAATCAAGTATTTGAATGCATTATAGTCCAATGGTGTATTAATTTGATAGATAGAAAGAAATGTTAAAGGCCATTTTTCTGTAATTAAGCCGTCTTACTTTAAGAGTGGACAACTTGGAATATACAGTAAAAACACTGACATTCACAACATTCGGTGTAGACTGGGCCAAGATGAGCAGTGCTTGCTGGTGTCATGTGGCCTGACAGCACGCTCAGTGAATAATGAACACGGCCTGCACTCAGAGCCAATGTACTCAGTGTGTACCTCCTGAAACATAGTGCTGACAGCGTTAGGCCGAGGAGCCTCCGTTATCACACAGCCTGCCCGCTAGCTGGCTGTCTCGGCACCAGCTTTTGCTCCCTTTATGCCTTTTGGTGTTGATTTGTTCTGACAGCGATTAAAAAAAAAAAAAACCTCATAGATTCCAACTCACTGATTGGATTAGAAACACCAATGGTTAACATCATACCGAGCAGGGAATGATCGTGCAATGAGGCTGTGTGGGCCCTCCAGGCCCTTCTATGTGGGAGCTGGTGGGCCTGGGGCTTGGCTATTTTTCTGCCATTGATGTAGTAAATTAAACAAGTTAGTTGGCTTCAGATATCACGTTTTTTTCTTTTCTTAATATTTTATTTATCATTTTATGTGTATGAGTGTATTTCCTGCATGTGTGAAAATGCACCCATGTCGTGCAATGCCCACAGAGGTCAGAAGAGGGCATTGGATACCCTGGAGCTGGAGTTACAGATGGTTGTTAGCCACCAAGTGGGTGCTGGGAATTGAACCTGGGTCCTCTGAAAGAGCAAGCAGTGCTCTTAAGCACTGAGCCGTCTCTCTAGCCCCACATATTAATTATTTTCAAGTTATTGTTGATCAGAAATCTAGGCAGGTTTGGATGGGAATTCTGGTTAGGGTCTTATTGGATCACAAAAGGATCACTAGCATGAACTATTTTTCAAAGATTTTATTTGTGTGTGTGTGTGTGTGTGTGTGTGTGTGTGTGTGTGTGTGTGTCTGCATGTGGGTATGTGCATGTGAGTGCAGTGCCTATAGAACAGAGGCCAGAAGAGGGTGTTGGAGCCCCTGGAGCTGGAGGTACAGGTGGCTCTGAGTGGGTGCTGATATGTGTGCTATGAACAGAACTCCAGTCTCTGTAGAAGCAGGAAGCCCTCCTAACCACTGAGCCACCTCCCCAACCCCATCAGTTTTAGGGGGAATGCAGTTCCGTGGGGGTGTAGGACTTAAAGCTCCAGTTCTTTGCTGGCTATAAACTGGGGATCATTCTCAGCAGTTCGAGGCACACGTTTGGTTTCAGACCCTGCCTGCCTTTAAAACCAGCCGTGGTGGATCAGAACCTTCTGGTGGTTTATGTTCCCCAGGTCTCTTTCCCTCCTACTTTTCGTCCTCTTGCAGCCAGAGAAAGCTCTTTAGTTTGGAAGGGCAAACATGATTAGATCCCCCTCCTGTCATCCACGAAGACCTCCCCTTCTAAAGTCAACTGATACGTTACTTCAGTTATATTTGGTGTTCCCTCTACCTGCACGGCAGTGTATTCCCAGGAGTCATGTGACGAAGAGGAAAAGACGTGAGCCCACGGACTGCTTCCCTCGGTGCCTGTGAGGTTCAGCTCATTCTGGAGTTTGCACTGTGACTGGGATAGGTCCAGATAACCTGGAGACTCAGAAACTCTAACTTGAAAACTCTACTGGAAAGCTATAAAATGTGGTGGGAAAGGTGGTGTTCGTTAACAAGGAATCTGGAGACTCAGAAAGTATATACTAGATATTGCGTGTTGAGGTGTACAGGGCTTGTTCATTTGTGTTTGGTGGCTTGGCTTTTGTGGTTTCACTGACAGGAGTTCGCTGTGTACCTCAGGCTGTCCTCAAACTTGTGATCCCTTCTGCCTCAACTTCCGTATGGCTGAAATTACAGATGTGTATAACCCACTGTAGCTCACAAGGTTTTAAATGCTGTCTCCCCATGGGACTGGTGAGCTTAGTTGTTGAGCTCACAGCTCTGATGTGGAGGAATTGGATTTTGAACAGAGCTCTGCCATTGGGCAGGTGGATGAGCCTTGACCAGGTTACTTCACTTCTCTGGGGCCCAGTTTTTCTCTCTATAAATTGGGATGATTTGTGCCCAGTTCAGAGGTTGCTATGAAGATTACCTGGAAAGATGCTTTGAAAGCACCCACATATTCTTGTTTTGTTACGTGATTCTATATCTGGGCACCTAGCATCTTACAAGCACTCATTAGTTTTCATGCGGTGGACTGAGAACTGCCCAGATGCTGGCAAGGACAAACACAGAACCTGTGACTTAGTACGTGAAGCAATGAAGCATTAAAGAACAATCCAGATCTCGGTTGAGTCTTCATCTTTCCCGAGCCTTGGCCACCTTGGACCAAAGTAGATGGAAGGGTTCCTATATCCAGAAGCTTCCAGCATGGGATGTTGTTGGGTTTTCATGACAGCAGTGTTGGACTTGGTGCCTAAGGACCCAGATGCAAGTATTGCTTTCATAATATTCTAGAGAAGCTGTATGAATATGGGAAATATACTCAAATCCTCTGAGCCCTAGATTCCCTTTATTGAAGCAGAAAACTAAGTTCTCTAAGTCACCGTGGGCTTGAAAGGATTGCTTGAGGCGATGCCTATAAAATGTTTTTTTATGACCTTGGATTCCAAATTGTTAGTATCTGCTGATGCCCCTTTTGGGACTTTTCCTTCAGTTTGGCCTGAGTAAGAGGAAAGATCTGGGAGGGCGACCCAGTGTGGCCACTTCTGAATCAGTCATTCAATAAATATGTATTGAGAACCTATCCTGTTTCAGCTCAGTGGGTACCGAGACTGAAAACAAACATTCATAAATGCACAGTACCTAACCTCCCAGCGTCCATGTTCCAGCTGGGCATTCAAATACCAGCATAACACAGGATGCATGAACAGATGCAGGTGTTTGCACAGGGGAACCTGTGGGATGGTGGCACAGGATGGGAGTGAGGAGTCGAGGGAGACATTCTAATTGAAATGTCGTTAAAATGTCTTTGGGGTTGAGAAGAATGTCCAGGAGATGTTCTTAAAACAGCAACCACCATCCAAACCAGAAAAACTATTTCTTACTTAGTTTTCTTTCTTATACTTAAGGTATGGTACAATTAATTCAGTAACTCCGGGGAAGCTTGGGGGGTATCACTGGCAATGTTATAAAAGATTTTAAAAATACAGCAGTTGCCAGTGGGGCATCCACTTGGCCGTTCTCCTCCGCAGCACTCTGCGCCCAAGTGCACAACCCCGTCCCCAGTCCAGCATGTGGCTGGGCGTTCATCATTTATCAGAACCTGCTGCTTACTGTAATTGTTACTGGAAAGGCCACAGTCAATCAGAAAGCCTTTGTTTCATTTAGGATATTTCGGAAGGGCCATGGTCATGTTGCTGCCTATGAAATACCATCTACAGTGGGGTTATTCTGAGAATTAAACATTTTTTTCTGTTCATGTGATATATTAGATGAGTAAAATATTAGACTAGGAGAAGACAAATTTATTATGTAGTTCTAATCCCAAGGATCATTAAAAGATGTGTGCAGTGTCACAACAAATCACTGATGAAAGGGCTAAACAGTAATAAAATAATTAAACATATTTCACAATTATAAAAGACTTGCGTGTCTGTGAATGGCAACGACTATGCGATAGGTTTACAAAGTGTCATGTACACAAAATTTAAACATCAAGATTATATATTTATTTGAAATACATTTTGTGAATTTTTTATCTTTGTTTTCTATAAAATGTGAAAAGCACATTGAGAGATGGCCCACTTTTAGCTCTTATGATCAGAAGACAGAGCATTTACTCCAGAATCCTTTTCTTTTCATTGATGGTGCTTATTTTGAGGGGTAGGGATATCAAAGGTCTAATGATGCATCGAGAATTCTTCATTTTTGTTGCTATGCTTTTTTACTGAGAAGAATTCCTGAAAGTAATTGAAAGAGAAAGAGGAAGGGAAAGACCGAGAACTGCCCAGGACCGGTTACAGTTCTGGAAAGGACTGGAAATAATTCAAATGATTTTCAGCTTTTATCACAGACCCGTTGTCCTTGTGTATAAAACAGGGAAGCGGCCCCACTATAAATTCAAGGCTATGGGCAGATTAGCACATTAAGAAGGACTTCAAAATGGAATTATTTTGTCATTTTGCTTTCTTTATTTCCCTTATAGAAAATAAATGCCAATTGGGCAGCAAATTAAAGGATTATCTTCATCCCTTATAAAACTTGGTAATCTGAATACTGTTTTGTGGGGAATTTGATTTGAAGTTGAAGGGGTGATCTTATTAGAAAGACTCCTTGACCAATGATCTCGTGACTAGGGGACATACATTAACCCCTTTCTATTTATATTCCTCGGCAGGCCGTTTTTCATGGTTATTGTGGAGATTTGGTTAAGTAATAGTTCTCTGGAGAAATCATGGGTGCTTTTGAGGTCAGTTTCCTATGAACTTGAAGAACTGCCTGTAGGCCCTCCTGTGGGTGAAAAACCCATTCCCCAACACATTTTCTTTAACATGTACTTTATTTCTACAGTTTATGACAGTCCTTTCTTCTGGGGGGCTAAAAATGATATACCACTATTTATTCTGTGAAGGAAAATTGATTAGAAAAAACAATAAACATAATTCTTTAACCATGAATCCTGATTATTCTGGATACATGGCTGGGCTGCATAAGAAGGATCATATGTTCTTTTTCTGGTGACAGCTGGACTGAACTGAAGGCCTCCTGGTAGACAACCACCCAGTATATCTTCTCATAATAGAAGGCGTTTCACCCTTGGCCTTTATTAGTATTATTTTCTTTGTCCTCACATGACAAGAATCCTTTGCTTTGGAGATACTGATACCTATTTGTTGCAGTCAGGTTATCGGAGGTGGAATTAGGGAACCTGCTAGTTGTGTGGGGTTATTTTTTCCCAACAACTACCTAGTGTTTTTAACCATGTAAAAGTTGGATTAATTGAATAATGCTTCTGGGCCAGGAATCACCATATTAGGCTTTACTGAGGTCAATAACCCAACACCTACTTCTAAATCTCCAGTACTGTCCATCTGTGTCAGACCAGCGGCAGCCTGGCTCAATGAGGAGACTCAGGGGAGGAGGCCAGGCGTGGGTTTTGTGTGATAGGGAGACAGTGTCAGATCCTGCCTGTAAGAGTCAGTAGTTGTGGGCCCTCAGGCAAGTACATTGCTCCCAGCTATGCTTCAGATCTGTAACAGCACCCCCATGAGGATTGGTTGGATTTTCATGGGGAAAGAACATGACACACAGTGGGCCCACCTGACACACAGTGGGCCCATTACAAAGTGAGCTCCGTGCCTTCATTTCCCTCACGAGCACAAAGTGAGTTTGGATCAAATAAATGCCACGTGCCTGCCCACATACTATCACACTAAAATACAACTTCAGCTGTGGCCCTTGGTCGGGCAGTTCCAGCATCCCGTGGGAGCTGATTAGAAATTCAGGGTCCAGAGCATACCCCCAGACCTGCTACATCAACATCTTCAGTGTAACAAGACCCCAGGTTGAGAACAGGAAACACAGCGTCGGGTCATGGCGTTTCTCTCTGGACTGTATGGAGCAGTTTTAGTGTTTGTCCTTCCCACCATTTACCTGTTGGCTTGGTGGTTTGGTGGTGAGGGACACATAGCCCTGTCAGCTTGGGGCAGGTTGATGCATGGCCATTTGCACACATATCAATGGACCATTCCCTCAGTGCAGGGCCTGGCATAGGTTGAACCTCCATAAATGTTTATTGAGGGAGATAAAACAGCCAGCAGTCAGACAAGCAGATGTCCCCATCTGTTCTGCAGACACACAACAGCCTGGAAGGGCCTGGAGAGAGATAGATGTGGAGAGGTCTCTGCCAGGAGGTACTGCCCAGGCCTGGAGGGAGGGGGGTTTGTGCTCTCCTCTCCTCTGCCAGAGAGCTGCTGAAGTTCTGGAAGCTTGTCAAGTGTGTGCAGCCAGAACAAAGGACAGGGCCCTTTCTTGCTTCATCCTCTCCCTTACCTGGTAAGGCAGGTGCCATGATGTTTTGAGGACAGTTTTCTTTGGGTAGTAGTTTGATTTGTTCCTGAGGGGGACAGGTGTAGGTAATTGGCTTTGGTTCGGGGTTGTATTTTCCAGTATCTGAGACTAACTGGCCTGTGTCTTAAAATTTCTTTTTTGGTTTCAAATTTCCCGGCTGCTGGTACCCAGGTGTGCTTGTGATAGAAGAAACTGGAGCTGTTATCGGAGAACAGTGGACAGACTGGAGAGAGCTCGGTGCCTTCGGGGGAGGGTATGAAGCAGGGCGCTACAGACTCTTGAAGACTGGAGGAATTAATCATTCTGCCTGGCCATGGGGAAATCAAATATGGCACTTCCTTGATGTGTAAAACTGTGGTGAATATCTCTAAATTGGGTTTTACCAGCTTACACCTGGAGTATAGTTCAGTGAAATTCACCAGTAGTGCATGGACCTTTGAGGCTGGTAGCCTCCCTCCCAGAGAGCGCACATCATCTTGCTCTTCTTTCTGTCTGATCCTAAGCCCTGTCCTGGCAAAACTGTCAAGCCTAGAATCCTCATGATGGAGTCATACACCTGATTGATGCCTCTGCTTTGGTCCTGGAAGTCTAAGGAACTCTGAAGGAGTTCACAAATTCCTTTCCCAATTCCTCTGTGCTTGCCGAAAAGCTTGCTTCTCATACATCCAGCCATCTACCCATCCGTCCATCTGTCCATCCGTCCATCCCTCCATCCATCCACCCACCCATCCATTCATCCATCCATCAATCCATCTACCCATCCATCCATCTGTCCATCCATCCATCCACCCATTCACTCATTCATCCACTCATCAATCCACCCATCCACCCATCAAGTTATCTACCAATCCATCCATCCATCCATCCATCCGTCCATCCCTCCATCCATCCATCTACCTATCTATCATCCATCTACCCACCCACCCACCTATGCATCCATCTATCGATTCATCCACCCACCCATCCATTCATCCATCCATCCATCAACTTATCTACCCATCCATCCATCCATCCACCCATCCATCTTCTCATGTACCCAGTGTGAGTGATCTCTGATAGTCATTAGAAGGAAAATGACTCACTTAACAACCATATAATAACAAAATCTCCCCTAATTCCTTTAAGTATATTTTTCCTAACCTACATGAAATTTTTGTTGTTTGTGTGTTTGATTTTTATTTTGAGGTAGGGTCTAGTTTTGAGGTAAGGTCTAATGTAGACAAGGCTGGCCTTGAACTCATGAGCCTCCTACCTTAGCCTCCTGCATACTGGAATTGCAAGTGTGCATCACCTGCCTGGCTGACATGGAATTTTTATTCATGGGAATTTGCAACCACCTGAGGGATTAGTTAAGTAGCACCTTGGGTTAGTGGACACTGAATGGTATAATAGTTGAGATAA
Source organism: Nannospalax galili (assembly GCF_000622305.1). Classification (NCBI taxonomy): domain Eukaryota; kingdom Metazoa; phylum Chordata; class Mammalia; order Rodentia; family Spalacidae; genus Nannospalax; species Nannospalax galili. The sequence continues at coordinate 2,704,889 of NW_008338533.1, read as the reverse complement.
TACTATCTGGGGTACTGGGCAGATCTTCACATTTTAATTGTTTAATAAAATGAAATCTTACAGAAAAGACAGGAAGTGGTTTGATGTTGGCAGAGTTGGCCTGGGAGGGGCTGGTGGGGAGGATTGGGAGGGCTATTCTAGGCAGTCAGTTAAGGTCCCCATCGACAAGGCTCTGCCGTTTTCCCTGTGTGGTTCACCCTGATTCTGTATTGGCATCTCTGGGCAGATGGGACATAGAAGGCATGACTTCTGCACACAGGCCGCTGCCCAACACTGACTCCTATGCTGACTCCAAGGAGCTGAGAAACCCAGCTAGCTGTGTGCAGGCTTGGCAAGCACACTGCAGCTAGCAGCCGGCTCCTTTTGTCTCTTCTTCCTGCAAATCTGGAGAGGGTTGTCACTCCCTTCCCCTACTTGAGAGTCAGTTCTCTGCTGCAGAAAGCCCCCTCCACCCACATGGAGAGCAAGAATAGAACCTTGGTGTGCCATGTTTTGACAGTTGCTAACAATCCAGACTCAAGTTCGTATAGTTCACAAGGATACTGTGAGACTTAAGGGATTATTCTGAGTGATTACTGTCACTTTGATCACCGTCTCTACCCTGTGCCTTGGCCGTCTGTACAGGGCAGGTGCAGACTTGCATGTGGACGAGTTATGGGTCACTGTCCTCCTACCACACCAGGAACCTGCACAGGTTAAAAGACATATTCTGTCTTGTGCAACAGGACAACTCCTGCGTGTAGCGCCCTCCCTATCCTTGTGATTTTAAAATTTTTAAATAGAATTTTCTGGAAAGAAAAGTTAAGATAATCACAGTGGTATAGCACCTTTCTTATTAGTGCGTTGGCTCTGGGATCTCCGTTCTGGGTGATGTTGGGCAAGTTAAGCCCTCTGTGTCTGAAATTCTCTAATCTGTGAAGTGGGATTAGCCATTGATGTAGAAGTAGCTGTGTTTGGGTTGTCATGTGGATGAATGCTAAGTGTCTAAGACAGTGTCTATAGAATAAAACAGGCTTTGTGGGTTTTAGCTCTCACTGTTTATTCAAATTTCAGAATTGATGTATAGACCCTAGAGAATGAGTATCAGGCTACGTGGGCTTATGCTACGGAAAAGCAATATTAAAGTAGAAAATGTGACAACAGAATTAATTACTAGCAGAATGGATTGTGTCATTTCTTGGTGGTCTGAACTGGCAGGACTCAAACCTTCCCATATGAACTACAACCAGTAAATGGCTAGGACTTTTGCAAAGAGAAGCAGGGATGCTGAGATGTCTGTCTGTCTAACATGCAGCCTCCTGGCACTGGCTGTGTCCAGACATCATCCAAGCGTGGTGGTTTCCCTGAGACCAGAGTGCCTGATGTTCCTTGAGCCAGTGCAGACTCTCCTTTGGTGTCAGTGAGGGTGCTTTCTGATCATGGTATTAAAGGCCATCCCTGTGTTCATTCTTCCCAGTGAATTTGTATCCGTGAGGCTGTGAGTTTTGTCTTGTGCTGTCAAGAAAGGTCATAAAATAGAGTCAGGCTTGAAGGAAGGACTAAGCAATTGTGTTTGGACACAGGATGCAGATTTGTCCACCTCTGGTCAGTACCTCCTGTATCAGAGCTTCTCAAAGTGGAGCATGCAAAGAACTGATCGTTTGAGATTTCAGCTCAGCAGGGCCCTGCATCTCTGAGTATCAGTATCCCAGTATGTTTAAGATGATGCTGGTGATGGATGTGAGAGGGAACCAACAATCTGGGGCTTTGACATAGCTAATGTTTAGAAGCGGTTGCTCTAGTCATCAGCCTTGGCTTTGAAAAGTCTAGGGATGATGAAGCAGAGACATGGAATCGCTCTAAGCCCCCGACACCTGTCTCTTTTATTTTTTCTCAACTTCAGAAGGAAATTGTGTCATTATGATCTAGAGTAGAAGACTGGGAGTGGAGGGAGATGGTTTTCCAAAATCTTAGTTTCCCCATATGGCTCCTAACATTCTTGCTCACTTTCCTTTAGGGGATCACACAGATGGAACCCCAAGGCTCAGGCTGGGCAATTGTTTGGGGCACAGTAGTCCCTCACCAGCTCCCATTCCACCGTGTGCATATCCTTTGGTTGTGGTCTTGGACTCATTTGTCCCTGAGCCCAAGAGGTTTCCTGAAGAGCTCACACTAGGCCGTGAAAGCTGGTCAACTTAACTATAGGCCCACGTGGCCCCAGCTTTGGAGATCGGGTGGGGGTTTTGGTGAAATCCAAGCTCTGATTCAGTACTTTCTGTTTGAAGAGCAGCTATTTCCCTGTGGTCTCCCAGGCGATGTCATGCTTGTCTGGGGACCACATTCAGAGTCACAGACTGCACACCACTCCTGGGAAACAGAGCTGGCCTAGGTGTAGACAGGTCAGTGGGACCCCTGAGCCACTATCACTGCAAACGGGCAGCTGGGACGTAACACACTGGAATTTCAGAGTCACACTCTGTCCAGCACCCTGGAGCTGGGTTTACTTATGAAGACAGAGCAGCAACAACTCTCTACACTGGGCTATAGGCCTTTAGTTCGAGAAATGCTGACCCTCTTAAGACTGTCCTTTACTAGATGGGCAGGTGACTACTCCTGTCAGGAACTGAGCATTCTCAAGTCCCTCAACTTCCGGGTCCATGTTTGCAGATAACTTAGTGCACTGTTTGAGCTACAGAGTCTGGGAAGCACCTGGGGCATGTTCATCAGTTTTAGCCCTATCTCTCACGAGTGGCACATCTGCTGCTCTGTTTACAGCTGTGGTTGACCGCAAGGACGCTGCTGCTTTTCGGCATAATGAGTTTGGTTTTCTCCATCTCTCCTTTTAATTACCTCCCGTCTGTTTCCATGACGGATGGTCTTTTAGTTCAGGGTGTCTAGAGGGTTATTTAAAAAGGAAAGCCAGGCCTCAGTGTCACCTTTTAGACCATAATAAACTTGGTCTGTGGCTAGGCATGCCTTCCTACACCTTATGGACACTCAGAGGACGAAGGAGTGACTTTCTTAGTGTTGCTGATGCAGTTCCTTCACTGCTCACTCTGCTCACACGCACTGGATGCCGCATTGTGGCACGTGCTCCCCTGTGCTCCTCCTCACTGGTTGGCCTTTCTGGATATGGGCTTTGTATGCTTCCGGGGATGTGAGCGTGGTTGTAATGGGAGAGCTCAGTCATGTGGTTTTGTTATTCAGATGCTTGTGGTGATTCATGATAGCTCAGTTCTATACAGTCACCGTGGAGAATGCTGGGTTAGCAAACACTGAGTCATTGTTCCAATGGGTTAGGTTCCCATAGACACCTGGTCAAGTCTCCGTTAACTCGTCAGTGTGTAACCTTGTTTCATTTGTGCTGATAAAGACACCTTATTAAGCGTGCACTGATTCATTAATAGTGAACGTGTGGTCAATAGCTCTGAATCACTCATGCCTGGAGGAAGCTTATTGAATCAGGTATATCATCCATGAGGCACATCACAGTCTTGTCTTAAAAACATGAGACAGTACCTCAGAATTGCTTGATGGCCAAGCTAAACAGTGAAGCCACTTTAAAGAGCACAGAAGAGACCGTGTAAAAAAGACGCCGTGGACAGAATAAGGGCTGAAGCACGGAGGCCGCCTGCTGTGCTTTCCCCTGCTTTCTCATTGCTGGACGTGTGTCGGCAGATGCCGGAGGTGGTGCTGTGAGTGTGGAGCAGGCAGAGCCCAGGATATCAGGGCCTGATTGTCTCTCGCTATATGAACATCCATTTCACTGATTTTTCTTACACTGGCGGCTCTTGCCCCCGGGCACCGAGACCAGGGCACAGCTGCTTGGTCATGTCAACGAGTCTGCGGTCATTATGAGGAAGAAGGCAAAATGCACGTGGTAAACAGTAAGTGCCTAATGGATGATGCAAACATGGGAGAATTTGACTCACTAAAGGTTGGTGAATATTGGTTTCCCATTAGAGTTCTTATCTGTCCGTTACACCGAGGTGTCAGTGCTGTGTTGCTGTATTTGTATTACTATAACAAATACTTGAGGTCATTAACTTAAGGAGAGGAAAGGCTTGACATCGACTCACTGTGGCTTTCAGCCCCAAGCCCGCCAGTCTTGCCCAGGCTGCCTTGGGTTCTGTTCCGTGTTGTCTCATCTGCCTCCTGTAACAGGGCCTCTTGCATCTGTCTGGATCCTTACCAGGCTTGTGGATTGAGAGGGAGAAGGGTGGGTTCACAGGGAGGCGCAGGGGAGGAGGAGGATGACTGACCGGAAGCTTCTGCTTCGATACGACTCTTAGCACTTTGCTTGCATTTCATTGGGCCACACAAGCTGTGTCAGCAAGCCTGGGATAAGCAGGACATGGCTGTGTGACACCAGGATTCAGAGAAAGCAGGTAAGTGTGGACAGTGGCTCGCGCTTCCTCACTGGTTGACAGTCAAAAATTTTTGATGCTTAAAAGGGACTGACTGGGAGATGGAGGGTAGCACTGCTTGCGAGGAGGAGACAGGAAGCGCTTTCCGGCCAGTGACATCCCTGGCTGTTCCTCCTGATAGTGTAGATGTACAGCTGGGAAAATGAGGCTCCAGTTTAGGGAGATTTGGGAGTCTAAGGACCTGGTGCCACTCAGCTGGGCAGATCCCAACACAGCTTCTGATGAGCTGTCAGCTCATCCTGAATTCTGTGTTTCTGACCGTCTCCCAGGAATGTTGACATCGCTGGATGGAAGGCGAGGATGTGTGTTATTAGAGATTCTAAAATGAAGTGTTCACTAGTAAACCATTCTTGCTAAGCAGGGTAATTAATGACGAAGAAGGGAAATGGTGAGTCTTCTACAACAGTGCTAGGACTACAGGGTAGAGACGGACTGCGCCTTGGAGAACAGGGCAGCCTTCCTGAGCATAGAAGACAGCTCAGGTGCAGCACAGTGGGCTGCCAGGACAGTGGTGGGCTGTGGCTCAAGAGGGCAGGGAGCTGAAGGGGGATGGTGGGCTGGGATTGTTGACTCCTGCCTTGGGCCACATTCTGCCAGCTGCCTTCCTCATGGAACACCGACTGCACTGGCGTTCTCCTCGGGACCCCAGAACCTAGGATAAATGTTTCTGAACACGCACACATGAGCAGTTGTTGGGATTTATGTCTTTAGATGGTAGCAAACGATGCCGTACAGTTAATAAAAAGTATTCAACACTTTCATTGATCTACAGGATGTTCCATGTGAGCTCTGATTGTCATGAATGCTTAGCTGGTTAAATCCTGATCAAAACTACAACAGTGAGATTTGACGTTTGAAGATGAAATGCCAAGGTGAACATGTTCTGTACAATGTCAGTGTGGGTCTTCAAAGGAACATGTAGAGTCTAGAAGCAGCTGGTTTATTGTTGACCTGGTCCTCTTCTGATGCCCTTAGGGAAGGTGTGACCAAAATTATAATGAGTTCCAGTTCAATGAGTCTCCTCTTGCCTCTAATGACTCTTGCATTATCTTTTTTGCATCATCTTTTTGTGATTCCATGGTAAAATTTTAGCCTTTCTAAGCTTTATTGCTTTATTTGTAAACTGTGAGTGCGATCTTGGTGTGTTGGGCACAGGTGAGTCCCCTGGAGAAGAGCTCACCCCTAGCTGCTGAGCTATCTCTTCAGCAAAGATCTTGCTTTGTTAACAACAGGCGCCTCCCTCCAACTCCCTCTTCTTTCTTTTCTTTCTTCTGTTTGGCAGTTCAAACTCAGGGCATCATAAGCCCAGCAAGTGCTCCAGCACTGAGCTGCATTCCCAGCCAAGGTTAACAGTAACACATGTAAAGGGTATTACATAGAACAGAGCAGGTCCTTAATAAATATTGGGTGTATTTTAAAAAATATAATATTTTTATTGATTCTTTGGGAATTTCATACATGCACGCATCATATGTTGATCATATCCACCTCCCTCCACCCTCCAACTCTTCTTAGACTCGCCCCCACCACCACATTCCCTTCCCCTGAGTGTATTTTCGTGTATGTCCTACAAGCTTGGAAACACATATTTCAACATTAGGAATGAGCCATGCATAGCTCTGGTGCGCAAGATAGGCAGAAGCAAATGAGAAGTTAGATGCTTCGGAAACTTCTAGAAGAATTGCAATATGCCATAGGCATGTTGGAAAACAGTTTGGCATTTCTTTAAAATGGTAAACACAGATTTACCATATGACCTAGAATTTCTATTTTGAGGACTCTGTTACAAAGAAAAAGGAAAACGAGCCCTCTTATCAAAAGAAAGAGGCCAAACTGTGACGCACACGGCATGAGGACTGTTTGGTGGAGAGGGGTGCATTAGGGCCTGGGCAAGCCTCGAGCATCTGGCTAAACTTACAAAGCCAAATGCAAAAGACATAGGGCCTGGACAAGCCTCAGACATCTTACTAGACCAAAGCCAGGCACAGAAGACAAAACACTGTATGACCACATGTATGTGGGCTTCTCAGAAAGGGCTAGTCTATGAATAAACCAGAAGTGGATTGAGGCTGACTCAGGGTATGGGTAGGTAGTAGAAAATAGGTGTGAGGTCTCTTTTTGGGATGATGAAGTGCCCTAAATTTAGATAGTGCTGATAGCTGCACAACTGTAAATATATTAAGAATTGTTGAGTTGTACATGTACCAGGTGAATTTCCGCTGTGTGCAAACATTAACTCCCATAGCACTCTCTTCTGAAGAGTGAACCCTCTTCACTTTTCAAGATTTCAACTCTCACATGGCCTGGGGAATGCCTGGAGGGGGGGGAATGTCAGGGCTAGAAATGGGGAGGAGAGCTGGGTGATGCTGCCTCTGAGCTCGGCATGGCTGTTACACACATGAACTCATAGCCGCTGTGGCCTCCTACACAAGACCTGCAGGTTATTATGAGAGTTAAAAATTTCAGCATGGGGTGGGGAGGGATTCCAGAGCCATCACCCCACCCGAGGAGTTAATGGCAATTGATGGCGGCTAAGGGAGGGAGGGAGGGAGGGTCGCTTTTCTCTGTGGAAGGGACGGTCATTGGTAGGCTGTGGCACAGTGGATGAGCTCACACATTGCGCATTTAGACAACACTAATTGGATTTGGTGGATTATAAATAAATATATAAAGGAAATGAAGTTGGAAGGAGATATGTGGGAGATGTGGTGGGGAGGCTGAAGGAGGGAGTGGGGTTGGACATGACCAAGATCCTATACGTGTATGAACGTAAAAAAACCTTGTCCGTGTCAGTGTCCCGGCTCTGCGACAGGGACGGTGCTTCTCCAGCTTGCTGGGATGGGTTGGGCTGTGCATCCAGGATGCTTCAGTTGTCAAGTCTCTAAGGCCGTCTGGGTCTGGTTTATACGGCAGCAAGCCTGATGCGGTCACTAACAGCCGGCAACATCACAGGGCAGAGGATGTGGACATTGAAAACAATAAATCGAAATCAATAACAGGCTGATGATTCCACACGAGCAAAGAGAGATCTGTGAGACGGAGTGTCTCCATGGTGGTCGTTTACCTTGTGACTCTCCTGCTCTTCATTAAGGCCTGTCTTAAACAGAGCGATTGAATCTACGCTATCAGGCTTGTTTGAGTTATGGAGATCAGCCGTTCCACAGCTGGTCTGGGGCAGGGATAAAAGGAACGTCCTAGAATATGTCAGGAGAGGGCACTGGAAACACCTGGAAGATTCCATCTGGAGGAGAGCATGTGCCAGAGGCGTGGCCATAGAAACAGCAGTAGTCAGGCACACTGATTCCCCAGCTGTCTGACTTACGGGGCTCCAGCTCAAGCCTGAGATGGGTGAACAGAGAGAGAAGCTTTGATGCTTCAGATCTGTAAACCTTGTGCTAGGGAGCCTGACACAGGAGGATCATTAGCAGTCAAGGCCAGCCTGGGTTACAATGAGACCCTGAAAATGGGAGAGGTGGAGAGAGAGAGAGGGAGGAGAGAGAACACTTGTTTGAAATGTGGCAGGGGAGACACCATGATCAGGAAGGTGGTTTTCCAAGGACGGCTTGTCTGTTGCACTTGGGATGTGCTAGTCCCTGCGATTTCCCCAAATTCAGGAAACTTGACTGCGTAATTTGTGGTAGTGGGGGACTGCATTCATACTCTCCCCTGAAAAATACAAAAAAAATTAAAAAGACAAATGGGAATTATTACAAGACAGATGGTTAAAGAAATAGAAATTATAGGAACTAGCAGTCTGGCAGTTTCTTTTGTGTGAGTGTCTTAGTTAGCTTTCTGTTGCTGTGATGAAAACACTGACCAAAACCAACTTGGGGAGGAAAGGGTTTATTTGGTGTACAGCTCAGTCCACCATCAAGGGAAGCCAAGGCAGGAGCTCAGGGCAGGAACCTGGAGCACAGACCATGGAGGAACGCTGCTTACTGGCTTGTTCCTCTGGCCTGTGCTCAGCCTGCTTTCTTATACAACACAGGACCGCCTGTCCAGGGAGTACTGCCCACAGTGGGCTGGGCCCTCCCACATCCCTCAAAAATCAAGAAAATACCCTACAGACATGGCCACAGGCCAATAGGATGGAGAAAATTCCTCAGTTGAGGCTCCCTCTACCCAGGTGTATCAGGTTGACAACTGAAGCTGTCCAGTACAGTGAGCATTCCCCATGCCTCAGGCACACTGTTAGGTACGGAAGGAACCATGGAACATTGATCAGACTCCTTTGGTGGTAATCACTGAGCTCAGGAGCCTAGAATGGGATTAGAAGTGCAGCCATAACAAGCAATCCCCCATAACAGCCCCTGTGCCTCGGTGTGCAACACAGGGCATGCTGGTATCAGAATCACTCAGGGGCTGCTGGTGAATTAGCGAGTGAGGGACTTTACTGTGCCCTGCTTTGCTGCAGGGGAAGGGGGAGTGAAGAGGCTGCAGCTCCTGATTCTTAGAGCTTCTGTCCTTGGCCCCTGTCTCCCATGCTCTGACCTGGGATAAGCTGCATTTTCCCTTGGTAGGATGTAGACATTCAGGCCACACAGGACCTTGCCAACAAACCCAAACCTCTGAGGTTGGTCTGACAGATGTTACCAAGTCCTCCAGGCACTCTAGTGTTAAGGAAGCACTTGTGGGAGAGAGGTGGAGCTCTTCATTCTGGGCACTCTTGCCACTTGGGGCTGGGTGACTGTTGTGGGGGCAGACGGTGTGATCTAGGATCTTGTGTGGTGAGGGATGCTGTGTAAAGTGGGATCCTGTGCGATGTAGGGTCCTCTTGGTCTGACAGATGTTACCAAGTCCTCCAGGCACTCTAGTGTTAAGGAAGCACTTGTGGGAGAGAGGTGGAGCTCTTCATTCTGGGCACTCTTGCCACTTGGGGCTGGGTGACTGTTGTGGGGGCAGACGGTGTGATCTAGGATCTTGTGTGGTGAGGGATGCTGTGTAAAGTGGGATCCTGTGCGATGTAGGGTCCTCTGTGATGTGGGATCCTGTGTGGTGTGGGATCCTCTGTGGTGTGGGATCCTGTATGGTGTGGGATCCTCTGTGGTGTGGGATCCTGTGTGGTGTGGGATCCTCTGTGGTGTGGGATCCTGTGTGGTGAGGGATCCTCTGTGGTGAGGGACTTGATGAGGCATCATGGGTTGAATGCTCAGGTTACTCTTTACTAAGAACTAATTCCTGGGCTGGCAAGAGGGCTCAGCAGGAAAAAGTTGCCAACCCTATGGAGCTGCGATTGATCCCCAGGACCTGTGATAGAAGGAGAGCGTTAACTCCCTCAAGGTGTCCTCTGACCTCCAAAAATGTGGCGTGGCACATGTCCATGTTCATGTATAGGTGTCCTCTGACCTCCAAAAATGTGGCGTGGCACATGTCCATGTTCATGTGTACGAACACCACACACACACACACACACACACACACACACAAAAACCTACCTGCCCCTTCTAACAGTCGACTCCTCACTACAGATCGGAA
>NW_008338533.1:2675127-2678085 GCF_000622305.1 Nannospalax galili | reverse complement strand
AAAAAAGACAAGACAAACATCAGACATGTTATGACAACATTTTTTCACAACTCAGGAAAAACATATTCTGCCGAGATAAGCGAATTGTCACAGGTTGTCTCTTAGATCTCTCAATCGAGAAACACAACAAAATGAATAAATGGCAGTTTCTAAAGGGCAATGTGTCCTCTGCCTTAATCCTCACAGATCCTTCATTGTTACACATATGGTCCAGGGATGGAACGAGTTTCTATACTAAAGATTTCTTATCTGTTAATATCAAGGTATCTGTTTATATCTCGCTAAAAAAGCATTTTGAAATGGAAGTCTGAAAAAATAGTATAAAGTTTATTGTTATAATTTCTAGAAAATAAAACTCCTTTCTGTCTGCTGACCAGAGAAGATTTGGCACGACACATGGTGATATTGGAAAAGCGAATCCTGCCCATACTGGACTTTATTAGAGGCATCCAACTGAATGTAGGTATATGAGTCTTTATTTTTGTCCAGTGACTAAACATAAGAGAATTCTAGGAGTACAGAAAGATTAGAGAGTAAATATTGCAAGTGTTGGGGTCTTTGAGAAATATTCACAGAAAATCCCATTTGCAAAACCAAACAAATGTTACATAATGGTTTTGCTTGTCTTGCATTCTAAAACATCACAATGCCGCACTCCAGTTTCAAGTATACATTACGCTAATGTCTCACTGAAGAGGGTTTTCTCTTGCTGCCTTTCTATTATCTAAGTCGAGGTTACAGTGAAATTTTCATTTTGAATCAATATCAAAATTTTGTCAAACACATTGCTTTCCCTATTTCATTTAATGAGCCATTGCAGAGAACCAATGGGCTTTCCAAGTTCCTGCCTGTGCACCTCCCCATGAGGCTAAACACTGCCAGTGATCATCGTATGGCCTTCAGTTAAATGATGCAATCCCTTCCTCAGGTCCAAGGAAAATGTGCTTTCTTTCCCCTTTTCATTCCTTAAAAAGTCAAAATATCACCCAAATTATATGCTGCTCTTTTACAAAATTTATGCCATCACACTGAGAATATGTAAAGAGATCTTCTCATTAATGGGATATAAAAGATGCAGATCTCTCTCCCTTTAATATTTTTCAAAAGGCCTTAAGTTGGAACTCAACGAATTTACTTCTTGTGGTTTTGTGGTGCATCACTGATTTGATCTTCTCACCCTCAGAGAGGAACCAAGGAGGTCGTCACAAGCAGCTACTTAACATCTGTTCAGCAATTACCTGCTCACTAACATTACCTGGTATTTTAGAAAAGCTGTAAAATGCCCAATCTATTTGCATGATTTGTAATTCTATATGTTATGAATATTTTGCAAAGGTTGTTCTTAGCAGACTTTCCTACCATAAACTTCCTCCCTCCCCACAACCAAGTTCCACTCAGTTATCCCCCTCTATCTCCACTGATAAGAAATTCACCTTTATCTCAGTTAACTCAGGCTGCCATGACAAAATGCCTTAGATCAGGTACCTTAACAATAGAAATTTAATTTCTCACAGTTCTGTAGTGCGTTTCTCAAGATCAAGGTGGACAGCAGGGTGCGGCTCCAGTGACAATACTGCCTTTTCACAGTGTTCCCACATTGGGGGAGGGGTAAAAGCTCTGGCATCTGTTCTTGAATGGTCACTAACCCCTCCATGTTCTGGTTTGCTTTTCTATTGCTAGGACAAACACCATTACCAAAAGCAACTTGGGAAAGAAAGGATTTGTTTTCACTTACACTTCTAGGTAGCAGTCCACCACTGTGGGAAGTTGGGGCAGTGTTCTAGTTTGCTTTTGATTGCTGTGACAAAACACTCTGACCAATACCAACTTAGAGAGGAAAGGGTTTATTTAGCTTACATCTCCCCAGTCACAGTTCATCACTGAGGGACCCCAACATGGGAACTTAGGACAGGAATCTGGAAGCAGGAGCTGAAGCACAGACCATGGAGGAATGCCACTTACTGGCTTGGTCCCCTGGCCTGTGCTCAGCCTGTTTTCTTATACAACACAGGACCACCTGGCCTGGGGTGGCAACACCCACAGTGGGCTGGGCCTTACCACATCAATCAACAATCAAGACAGTTCCCTACAGACATGGCCACAGGCCAATAGGATGGAGAAAATTCCTCAGTTGAGGCTCCCTCTACCCAGGTGTATCAGGTTGACAACTGAAGCTGTCCAGTACAGTGAGCATTCCCCATGCCTCAGGCACACTGTTAGGTACGGAAGGAACCATGGAACATTGATCAGACTCCTTTGGTGGTAATCACTGAGCTCAGGAGCCTAGAATGGGATTAGAAGTGCAGCCATAACAAGCAATCCCCCATAACAGCCCCTGTGCCTCGGTGTGCAACACAGGGCATGCTGGTATCAGAATCACTCAGGGGCTGCTGGTGAATTAGCGAGTGAGGGACTTTACTGTGCCCTGCTTTGCTGCAGGGGAAGGGGGAGTGAAGAGGCTGCAGCTCCTGATTCTTAGAGCTTCTGTCCTTGGCCCCTGTCTCCCATGCTCTGACCTGGGATAAGCTGCATTTTCCCTTGGTAGGATGTAGACATTCAGGCCACACAGGACCTTGCCAACAAACCCAAACCTCTGAGGTTGGTCTGACAGATGTTACCAAGTCCTCCAGGCACTCTAGTGTTAAGGAAGCACTTGTGGGAGAGAGGTGGAGCTCTTCATTCTGGGCACTCTTGCCACTTGGGGCTGGGTGACTGTTGTGGGGGCAGACGGTGTGATCTAGGATCTTGTGTGGTGAGGGATGCTGTGTAAAGTGGGATCCTGTGCGATGTAGGGTCCTCTGTGATGTGGGATCCTGTGTGGTGTGGGATCCTCTGTGGTGTGGGATCCTGTATGGTGTGGGATCCTCTGTGGTGTGGGATCCTGTGTGGTGTGGGATCCTGTGTGGTGTGGGATCCTGTGTGGTGTGGGATCCTGTGTGGCGTGGGATCCTCTGTGGC
>NW_008338533.1:2673481-2674795 GCF_000622305.1 Nannospalax galili | reverse complement strand
CCCTCAAGGTGTCCTCTGACCTCCAAAAATGTGGCGTGGCACATGTCCATGTTCATGTGTACGAACACCACACACACACACACACACACACACACACACACAAACCTACCTAATTCCTCTTTGATTTGCTCAAGCCAATCAATAATACTAAGACACAAAAAGCTTCTCAAGCCACCGTGTGTTAAACAAAGGCAGAGGACGGCCTGCTGATAGCCAGGACCATGCTATGAACAGGGCAGGAAGAGTCCTTGAACTCAGTTACATAAATTCTGTTTGCTTTGGACCCGTGTCACCTCCTCATGCCATTATACAAGCCAGAGTGTCTGAGCGGCTCGGTGGTAGAGGCCATTTTTAGCCTTTTGAAACCGTGCTTCATTACGTAACCCTGGCTATTTTGTTCATGCTTATCTGCCTTATGGAACTACAGAGATTAAATTTTACCTTTTCTTAAACTGACAGTGGTTTGAACTGCCTTAATTTCCCCTCTGTGAGTTCAAGAGGTCGGCCACAGACTGGGGCGACACCTCAGGAGCCTGTGTCTTGAGAAAGCAGTTGGATTACTTGGCTTGAATCTCTCTTCTTTCCCCGTTGAAATGATGGGGAGGAGGGCGGAAGTTGGTCAAGGTGTTTTTAATTGATTTATTAAACTGCAGAGCGAAGGCCTTTCTATTATTTAGTTGCTAAGCTGGACCTCCTGGTTCCTGGGGAGGTCCAAGGTGACTATGAAGCACCAGTTTCTGCTTGCTGAACTCACTCACATGTTAAATATCATCAGCTAATGACGGTAAACACTGAGTTCTGACAGGGACATCCAAGAGGTACTTGCAGCTGTTCTTACAGTACCCGGACTGTCCTTCCTTCAGAAGGGTCTCACTGAAGGCCGTGTGCACTGTTTGGGTCCCACACTCTTGTTTCTAAGGTTGGAGAACTGAGGCTTAAAGATTGTTTGCATCTGGGCCAAAGTCCGTAACGATGCTTAGGTGCAATACACTCACTATGCCTGCCTCCTGTTACCTGTTCATCTAATGATATTTTCAATTAGCTACTTCTAGGGTTGTCAGATGAAATCTGGGGTGCCCAATTAAAGCTGAATTCCAGACAACACACATTTTTATCTTCCTCATACTCCAACTGTAATTGTCCCACATATCATGTTGCACACAGGTGTGCACCAAAGATGGTCTGTCGCTCGTCTGAAATTCAAATTAACTCAGTTTGTTATATTCTCACTCGTTTTGTGCCTCTGTAGTTGCTCCTTCCTAGATTAATAATCTTTGGATTTAGGGGTAGTGCGTTGTACATTTTCAGCCTGAA
>NW_008338533.1:2611178-2673200 GCF_000622305.1 Nannospalax galili | reverse complement strand
AATCTGAGGAAGGGGATCTTGGGAGCAAGTTATGCATTTCCCCCACCAGAAGGGACCAAGGGAACTAAGCCATGCTCTCCAAATCAAACAGTTTAGAACCTAAGACCTTTTAAAAAATATTTTATTTATTGTTTTTACTTTATGTGTGTGCGTGTATTGCCTGCCTGTTGGTAAGTGCACCCGTGTTGCGCAATGCCCGAGGAGGACAGAAGAGGCTGTTGGATCCCCTGGGACTGGAGTCATAGACAGTTGTTAGCTGCCATGTGGGTGCAGGGGTTCGAACCGGGGTCTTCTGCAAGAGCAGTGAGTGTTCTTAACTGCTGAGCCATCTCTCCGGCCCCCACCTAGGACCTTTTTTGAGGACATGGGAAGATTAGAAGTTGCTGTCCTACGTCCCATGTTGAGACAGGGCTTAGAGGTGTTTTTTAGTGGACCCAGGACTCACGCACATGGGGATAAAACAGAGACTACGTGTTTCCTTCCTCTTTAAATCTTCATAGGCCTGGCTTAGCTTCTATCCAGTCAACTTTTTAGTTGTTCTTGGGTCAAAAGTTCATTTTAATGGGATAGCTGCTATTACAATTAGCCGTGGTCACCTGTGTGCATTCTTCTACATACTGGAGTGTGTTAGCAAGCCTAAGCCCAGTTAAGAGGAAGCCCAGCACAAAGATGGTCACCCCCTGCCAGCGTCTGGGGAGGTGGCCCAGTTGCCCTGGGGGCCTTCAGATTTAGCAACAGAGCTTGGCAGGATTTGAGAAGTGTAGGCAGGCGGGTCACAGTGTGGGAAGGGGCGCTGGGAAGGAGCCGGGAGGCTGAACCCTCAAATCTCCTTTAATTTTTTTTCCTGTGTGGTGAAATTTAAGACTTAACTGGAAGTCATCTGTTTCAGAGCTCTGACGTCACCAGGAGGCGGCTCGCTCATCCTGCTCATCTCCAGAACTGGTCTCAACAGCAACAGAAAGAGGAGGTATGATCACATTTCAGCTCCTTAAATATTATCAGACGCCGAGTTCACACAAGCCTCATGTAATCAGCCCTGTCTGGCTTGGAGAATTTTTATCTTAGTCTGTCTGGTCATGGCTACCCTGTCCTGCCGGGAGGACCCCAGACAATGGGGTATCTTCCGAGTGTCTCTTGGAACAGAGTGGTTCTGGACCTTGAAGGTTTTGTTTCTGTTTAAAGTGAAGGAGGGTTTGGAGCAGAGAGTTGTGTCTTAGAGTGGGGCAGTGAAATGGGAGCTGAGTTTTATTGTAACTTTCTTGCAACTATAACAAACTGTTAACTTGAATAACTTCAGGGGCCAGCAATGGAAGTTAGGCAGAACATTCTACAGACCTCTTATCAGTGAATTTTGATTCCGATTCTTGTGACTGGATATCTTTGTGCACAGCGTGTCCTACGAAACCAGCCTCAACCAACACGATATATCTTGCTTGGCTGTTGAGCTTTCGCAGGTGAAATATGCAAAAATTCAACCCTGAAGCAACACAGCCTCCTGTGTTTTGTGTTGGGATTGGGGAACTTAGATCAGGTGTCTGTGGACTCAGGCAAATACTTCAAGCTGTCACAGAGACTTGACTCTACCCTTGCATCAGGAAAGCAGCCACTGTGAGACACGGAGGCGCGTGGAGTTTTCCAGTGAAATGTTACAGATAGTGACATTTAAATTCTATGTTTACATGTGTTATGAAAATGTTTGCTAAAACAGATGGCAGTAAAATAAAAACATGTCAGACTGGATCAGACTCTTGCTTAAGTCAGCAAAGGACACCAGGTCTTGCCAGTGTCCATTGAACTTGGACAGGCAGATGTGGCAGAGGCCTGACGCTGTTCATGTCTGCTGATGGTTTGCAAGAGAGACCTGGGTCCAAACCAGAGTTAGAGCCTCCACAGGCCACGTGTTCATCTCATTTGGGTGTGGATTCTGTGGTCTGGGGACACAACTTTTGCTGCTGAGCCATGTGCCTTTCTAGCCGTGGCCTCTAACCTCGCCCATTCTTACTCAGCCTGTTTCTTAACCAGTTAGCAGGACTCAAGGGCCTTGTTAGCCTGACAACTGCCTTCCGCTAGAAGGTTTGACTTCTGTTTGTACCACTTGGCTGTCATTAAAAGTTTTCACTTCAAGTACTGTCAGACACAGGTGTTGTTAGTATAGGCCAACACTGGAGGCTAACACAGCTGCACGGCATTCACCTTCCTGCTCCCCGCATACCCAAGTCATCAATTAAGTCAGGTTGTGATCACTCAAAACTAATTCTCTACAGAACCAATCACTGTACCCTGTGGCTCTCCCCCATCCTTTGAGAAACTGCTCTCTGCTGTGGATATAACAAAAATCAAGGTCATAGTCTGTTGTAATTGGTTTGTAAAAAAAATTTTAAATTTTCTTTACGTTTATTTTGTATATGCCTACACTCACGTGAAGATCAGAGGATAACTCACAGGAGCCAGTTTGCTCCTACAGTGTGGGACCTGAGCATCAAACTCAGGTTGTCAGCCTTGGTGGGAAGCACCTTTACCCACTGAGCCACCTTGCTGAACCTATAATATGGTTGTCACTTGGGACATAGCAAGTAATCATCAAGTTAAACTTCTTTTGTACATTTGGGCAAGGTTTACTTCCTGTCTTGATTGACATGGAAAAGCAATTCCAAAACACTGTAAGGACTGTCTCATGCTCTTGATCCCTGGAAACCTCAAAGATCCTTTGTGTGTCTGGGCAATGACACATACATTAACCATGTTAGTCCTGAAGACAGGGATAAAGAGACTTACTGCTTTATTTAAAATAATCTCATGTTAATACACTTCTTTATGAAAAAAAAATTCCCAAGGCATAAAAGCTAATGGAAAGCACAGGATCTTTTCTGGTGTTTTAAGTCAGTTTAGGTTTGGGTCCATGGATCTGCATCTCCGTGCCCATGGTTGTGACAACACAGACCAGGGGGCCTTTGGGAATCTAGCAGGGCATTTAGGAAGGGATGGGGGGTGGGGAGAAGAAGATGGAATACCTTAGCATTATCCTAAGCCGTTTTGACCATTTTGACCATCTAGATAGGGCCTGCCGGGGTATGCCAGACCACGGTTTAGGAACCTCTGCAGAGGTCATCAAGAACTGTTCAGGGTTCTCTCTGTGTAACTTGATCGCCAGCCCCACGGCCCAGCTGCAGACTTCTATTAAAGTGCTCTTGATGTTGTAGCCTAAAGCTGTTCCTCAAATGAGCACGTTTAGGAGCTGAAGCAGGGCTTCTGTCGTGCGGTGCTGCGGTCTTCAGAGCTGTGGGCCCTGCTGCAGAGGACAGGAGAAGGAAGAGAGGCTCCTCTGACCCACGTTTCCCACAAGCCCCCCTGGCTAGCTTTGCAGTCCGCTCATAGATCTGTGTTAGAATTTGATTCGACTGGTCAGTCATCAAATGTGAAGTGCTTTTCAGGTGTGCTGGCTCATGCCCACACTCCCAGTCCTTTCAAAGCTGAGGCAGGAGGATTCCCATAAGTGTGAGGCCAGCCTGGACTACATAGTGATACCCTGACTCAAAGGTCCACCCCCCCACCCCCCTAATGCTCTGAAAAGCTGTAGTGATCACAAAGTCTAGGTAGGGAATTACAGTCACAGTTACTTTTGATCCTCAAAGACGTGCACAGCCAGGAGAGGTTAGGTGAGCTCAAGATTAACGAGTAGGCAGTGTGACGTTGAAATAGAGGTAAAATCTCCTCACATTGTACTGTACCGTACCGTGGCACCTGGCCTTGGGAGACTTAGTGTCTGAGCTGGACATCAACCTAAGTTGCAGGGGAGATTCCAAGAGTGGTCATTGATGTGTAGAGGCTGATAGCGACTGGACTGGGATGGCAAAGGGTGAGGTGCAGGGAAGACCTGGAGGGATCAGGAATGATGCATGTTGGGGAACAGCTCCAGGGAGGCACAGAAGGAGGGGTAGCAGTGGAGCAGCCTGCTCTAGAGGAGCAGGGACGGTGAGGGGTAGGAGAGAGGCTGAGATGGAGTCAGGCAGCCAAACCCCATGCCATCAGGAGCCTCAGCTGCCCCATCTAACTGGCCTGTATATGGGTGGCCTGTGAGCCCAGTCACACCCATGGAGCTGTGCATGGGTTCCACCCATGACCCAGCCTCATGCATGAAGGAGCCGGGCTAAGCAGCCACAGATGTGATGTTTTTAGCTGTAGGAATTCATGTGAGCTCCAAGGTGACGTTTCCCTATCTATAAAATGCCAGTGGTTAAACCCTGACCTCCTGTACAGCTAGCTCCTGGAGCCTGTGTCTTGAGAAGCAGTTCCTAAGAGTAATGCTTTAACGATCACTTAGTATGATGGGTCTTCAGAGGGTGATATCATTTGCCTGCCAGTTAAACTGAACGTTTCTCAGTGGGAAGTCAAAGATCATATCCGCATAATCTGGGTAAGGGGGAGAGAGCTTCATGAAGGTGCCAGACAGAGCAGGGAGCAGTCTGCCACATCCCCGGCCTGCCTGTCAAATCGCTGAGTTAGAAGAACCCCAGATCTTCACAGACTGGTGAAATACACTCTCCACCAGGGACACGTTTGACTTTCCCGCAAATGCTGTTTCAGTTTTCAATACTTCCTGGTCTGACAATTTTCTTATTTGATAACTTTATTTCCTACTTATTTGATAAAGTTATGAGCAGTAAAGAGGTGGAACTTTCCCCATCCGGAGACAGCCTGTGTGGTTCCCTTCCTCTTTCAGAGGTGTGGGGCAGTGGCAGCCGCCTCCAGCTCAAGGCTGGTCCCTCCCTTCTCCCCCCCCCCCCCCGGCCCTCTGCCATCTCATCCCAATTCCTTCCCTCTGGTCTTTTATCTGGAGTCCGGCTCCACCCTTTGGATTCTTTTGGACATTAGCTTAGAAACACAGGCCAGTTTCACTGGGGCCAGCATCCTTCACAGCGGACTTTGAACGTAGCCTCACCTGGGTCTTAGCTGTGATTGTGCCGTGTCCTTTGGGATGTCCCCATGGCAGGCATGGCAGTGCTGGATGGCTCGTGCTTCTTCAGTCAGCCAAGCACTTGGGCTGTCTTGGTGTCACAGGCTGTGTAGACCAGGCTGGCTTTGATCTCACAGAGATCCACCTGCCTCTGCCTCCTGAGTGCTGTATGAAAGGTGTGCGCCACCACGCCCCCCTCTTCCATTTAAATCTCTATCTTCATCCTTGCTGGTTCCTTCAGGCTCCAGAATCAGACACTTAGTGTAAAACTGGCCCTTTCCACTTCAAACCTGCCCCGTCGAACCCAAGCGCAGTCTGCTCTTCTGCCTCTTCGTTGTTTACCTCCAATTCTGGCACCAGCAGCTTGAAGCAGGTGTCCGCAGACTACGGCCCAGGAGCCTGTGTACCTGACAGTGCTTGTAAACGAAGATTTGTTGGAACATTACCACAACAGTGTTTCCTCTATGTTGAAGAAGGTACCACCACCATGTGGCTCACAAAATCGAAAATATTTCCTCTCTGACTCTAGTTTGCTTTGCCATTTTTATTATATGGTTATTATAATATTTCTTTCAATCTATGTAAACGTAAACCTGTTTATACTTTCCTATACTAATAGTTCCTAGACAATTATAAAACCAAACCAACTTGAATATAAACAACAGTACCAAGTTTGCGATCACCAGACATGGGGGCGCTGCTGCCCCCCCTGAACTTTAACTTGGGTTTGCTGCACAAAGTTCTTGTGAATCCAACCTGTCATGCAGCCGAAGGCCTGTCATATATATGTATTCTTTCAAGTTCTTGAAAAACTTTTCTTTTTATACCACAATATGAATGTTAAGTTGATCTCTTTCCCCTGGATAACTGCTTGTAGATGGTTCAAGTTGTCACCCAGAAGATGTAAAACAGGTGGTCCTGAATCCTGCACGGGAGCTACGTTTTAAGGTGGTGCTTTACAGACCCCTCTGTGAGCTCCAGGGTCACCTAGAAGCCCTGTGCTGATGCTCAGCCCCTCTCAAGCAGGAGGTCTGCCTGCTTCTCCTTCATCTACCTCCTGCTGTGTGATTTTTAAAGACCATATAATAGTCCATCATCTGGTGGTTTATAGCGTCATTTAACTATTCCTCTCTGATAGACGTGAGGATATTCCTGGCTTTTGCATCCTTTAGATTAGTGACGGTGTGATTTTATTCTTTTTCCCGACCAGAACTCAGCACTCTTTTACAATTTTGTGTCACTTACTACTTTCTTTCTGTTCTGTACAAGTTGAGCATGCAGCCCGGAGGAGTAAGGCCGCTTCCCACTCTAGGCTGCACTTCTGTGATGAGCTCAGTCTCTTAAGGAGGTGGTTGGCCACATTCCAATTAAATGCTGTACACAAAAATGACAGGCCTTGCTGTACTTGGCTATTGGCGAGGTTTTCAGGAATACATTTTCCTCTATGTCAGTGCAGGTTTTCAATTCTTGCATCAGTTTTATTTTATATTCAATTTTTTATAGTTCTTAAATCTCTACTCCTGACTATGCGTTCTCTTACTTTAAATATCGTTAATTTCTCTTCTTTGGTTTGAGATCCAGAGTTTAGGCATAGTTTTGGTCTTTTAAGAAGACGAAACAGGTTTTTATTGGACTCTCCATTGGTTCTTTTCCTTAAAAAAGTTGCATTTATTTTGTGTGCATGCGTACATGTGGGAGATCAGAAGGCAGCTTGTGGGCATCGATTCTCTCCTATCATATGGACCTTGGAGATCAAACTCAAGTTGTTGGACTTGATGGCAAGTGCCTTTACCTGCTGAGCCATCTTGCTGGCCCTATTTCTCTAATTCACTAATTTGTTACTTTAGATGTTCTTGATGAATCTATACTTATTCTGGATAATTAGCTCATTTTTTATTAGCTGTTTTTCTCCCTAAGATATACAGTTAAGAATTTTCTTCAAGTGACTTTGTGCTATTGTGCTGGATAGATTCGTCACCTTGACACACTTGGTTGGGGGGAGCCTCTATTGGGGAATTCCCTCCATTGGTCTGGCCTGTGCCCATGTCTGTGGAGGGTTTTCTTGATTGTTGAGTGATGTGGGAGGGCCCAGCCGACTGTGGGCAGTGTCACCCCTGGGCAGGTGGGCCTGTGCTGTATAAGAAAGCAGGCTGAGCACAGGCCAGGGGAGCAAGCCAGTAAGCAGCGTTCCTCTGTGGTCTGTGCTCCAGGTTCCTGCCCTGAGTTCCTGCCTTGGCTCCCCTTGATAATGGACTATGCTGTAAGCCAAATAAGCCCTTCCCTCCCCAAGTTAGTTTTGGTCTGTGTTTTCATCACAGCAGGAGAAGGAAACTAAGACCACTATCCCACGTGCTTTGCTTTCCTGCTTTTGCTGTGGTCCATATTGTGCCTTTTGGACAGTTGGCCAAGGTGCATTTCAAAATTACTAAAGGTGGTTTAAATCCCACTGATAATTAAATAGAATGGAGTGATGTGTCCTGGTGTTTTTGACTGATTGAGGTGGGCTTATGGCCCATCATGCAGCCAATCCTACTGTTTTCTCTCTCTCTCTCTCTCTCTCTCTCTTTCTCTGTGAAATGTGTAATATGTGATATGTTTTAGGGTGAGAACATTTGTTAAATCAAGTCCATCAGTTGTGTTCTTGATTACCCAGAGTTTCTACTCACTAATCATTACTTGCTAAGACACGATTGTCAGAACCCCTAGAATATATTTTCCTTATATTAGTCACATAATTGTATTATAATGCCGTTTGAATGTTTCAAAGTCTTGGTAATAGATATGGCTTAATTTACAGCTTGAATTAACAGCTTTGAATTATCTTCCTTTACATTTTCCTCTGATTCTCTATCACTATTGCTAATACTTCTGATTGTGGAGAAGTCTATTGAACAGCCTTATACATCATTTTGATTGGGCTTTGATGCATTCAGGTTTCCCCCATCATACATTGATTTTTATGTGCCCTTTTTATATAACATTTTTAGGAGTAAGCATTATTTAACTGAATTTTTAGAAATTAGTCTTTATTTTAAATCTTCATTTTTTATTATGCAGTTACAGGTTTAAGTTTACTTCTAGTGTATTTTGTACTTTGTCTCCTTCTGAACATTTTTCCCCCTTCTCATTACATATTCTTACACTCCTAGAAGATATTTTTATTTCATTCTTTTTAGTGCTTACCTTAGAAATGACAAATTATGCATAACAAAACCAAATTTGATAACAAAAATGTCACTTCTCAAAGGTATGTAGACTATAATTCATCACATGGACAGAAGTGGATCTTTCCAGTTTCCGTGCCTCTGCTGTGTAGGATGAGGTTAGCGCTAGCTGTCCTTGATCCCATCAGCTCAGCTAGTCCATGGCTTTTCCTGGGATCTGCACACCTGGGAACCTTCTTTCTCTCATCCACTTTTCCCTTTGGAGGCATTTTCCTCCTCCTTGAAGCACACCGTTCTTGACTGTGCTGGTTCTCTGTCTAGGCACCTTCTGCTACATTGAAGGTCAGCTCTTCAGAGACTCGCTGTCCACGGAACGTGACTGGGCATGGCTGGCACAGTGCATCAGCGTGCTCATTCACCCTGGGCTCCTGTTCTTAGCTTTGCATCGCAGCTGTGGGACCCGGGGCAAGTTTCTTATGTACTTGATATCTCAGTTATTGTGTTCAGTGAGGGTAAAGTACCCAGTCACGAGCTGATTGTGAGAACTGAACGAATGAATGAATTTAAATGCATATAACCCAGGGTATAACCCGGGGTAGATTAGTCCAAGCACTGCAGTGTCAGGTACTGAGATAATACTAATATACAGTAGTGTTTATTCCATAACTTCTAGATGTTTTAGAGTAGAATAATTTTCTGGCTAATGGGGAATAACAAAGATATTTCAGGCTGTTCATTTACCTCTGCTCACCTTGTTTCATGTTAAGGTCTTTCATAACCACGGTATAATCAAAACCAAGAAAATGACATTAGTACAATTCTATTAACTGGATTACAGATGTGATTAAAATTCCATCTGCTTCTCAGGATATAATCCAGGGTCACATAGGGCATCTGTCTTAGTTTCTTCCTATTGGTGAAAACACTGACCAAAACCAACTTGGGGAGGAAAGGGTTTATTTGGCTTACACCACAGTCCAACATCAAGGGATGCTAGATCCTCCAGTAGAAGGCAGGAACTCAGGGCAGGAACATGGAGCATGGGCCATGAAGGAATGCTGCTTACCAGCTTGCTCCTCTGGCCCGTATTCAGCCTGCTTTCTTACATAACAAAAACACACTTGCCCAGAGATGGCACTGCCCACAGTGGGCTGGGCCCTCCCACATCACTCAACAATCAAGAAAATTTCCCACAGACATGATCACAGGTCAGTCCAAGGGAAGCAATTCCACAATTGAGGCTCCCTCTTCCCAGGCGGATCAAGTTGACAGCTGAAGCGGTCCAGCACAGCATCCACACTGTTATGCTCTCTCCGATCCAGCAGTCGTGAGCCAGCTCCCCTTCCCTTCGAGACCTTGGCAATTTGAAGAGTCCTGGTCAGTTATCTTCTCCAATGTCTCTGTCTGTTCTCTTTGATGATGTCTTATTTTTGGATCACAGTTACTATGTAGTTTTCGTGGACTACCGCTGAAATGATGTGCACATCCTGGGATTTAGCAGTGTGTCTCATGTCTAATGACTTTGATTGCCCAGTTAAGGGATTTCAGCCCGTTTCAAGTTAAATTTTTCCAAAGCTGTGATTACCAGTTATCTTGGAGGAAGGGAAATTGGTTACTTCAGCATCCACTGGAGGACCCAGCCTCAGCAATAAACTCATTTGCCTGATGGCAACTTCTTTCTTTCCTCCCTTCTGTAACAACTCGAATTTCCCTGTATTATCGTTTATATTTATTCTTCCTTATATAGTGCAATTATTATAATTGGCTTTAATTCAATGGGATTATTTACAATGGTGTGAATAGGGGAGGGGAACAGGTAGCTCAATTTCAGGAAGCATATTCAATCTTTGAGTGAAATGCTTGAGCATGTGAACAAATTACTCAGCCTGCATGCAACATTTTAGATTTTAGGCTGTAGTACACTGGAAGTGGTTCTTGGTGTTATGAACTGTTCATCATATTTCTCAAAATTTCAAGCCAATTCTTCCCTTCCATTGAAATTTCATAAATATATCCATTGCTAGAAATCTTAATCTTTGAGAAATAAGTGACTGACCACATTATGCCAAAACTCAATGTTCTTTTAGGTCTAAAAACACTGTGCTAATAAGAAGGGTGGGTTTGGTCCATGGCGTTTTATCAGTGCTTATTACTATGAGTGGACTGAAGAAATGGAACATATAATTTCATTCCCAGGCATAAGCATACTTTAGAATATACACAGATTTTTTCAATCTTAAGCAGAACAGATGTCCCTTTGTTAGCCAGAAACATTTTTGGATATTAATAGGTGAAAATCAAAGCACAGTAGTGGTAAATGCATGCTGTTGGATGTGTTTTCTCCAAATTTTATTGCCATGCCATAAATTGGGAGAATACTGATTTCATATTTAGTTGTATAAAGTAAAAATAATAGTTGTGCAAGTTTCGGGAAACCATTGTTTAATTTGATTTAAGAGTAGTTATGCTGGGATGAACTTTAATTTTCTAAAACTCTAGAAAAACTTAAGCATAGAAAATCCCCAGAACATTTAAAAGTTGAGTCTGGATATGGCCTCAAAGGAGAGAACTGGTTGAAAGTCTGTGAACATCTAGTAGTTCAGCCTCTTCCAGGAAAGTCTAAGAGTTCATTTGTAAAGATGCAAATCCAGAGAGCCCCGCTGAGGTAGTGGATCCTTCAGACCAGAGGAGGGCAGGTGAGAACACACTGGGCTCTGCTGAGTGGAATGGCGGGAGGGTCTTCTCAGAAGGGTTAGAGGTCTGCCTTCCCGTCATTTATCTTATTTATCTTTTTGAGACCTGGTCCCATGTAGCCCACCTGACCTCAGACTCACAGTGTAGCCAAGAACAACCTTCAGCTCCGGCTCCTCCTGCCTCTCCTTCCCGGTAGTCCCAGATTCCTGTACTCTGTCTCCCTCCTGTGTGGCACACAGTGGACTGGGGGTTTGAAGTTTTCTTTGTCTTGCTTGGCGTGTTTCCAAGCTGCTTCCCCATTTTCTTTGTGTCTCCTGCTGCTTTCTCAGCTGGCGGGAAGGCTTGCTTGGCAAGAAGTCCCTAAGGTTCGGAAAGGTTGGCTGGGTATATCTGTAATGGGAATTATGACAGAAGTCTCACACATCAGCCCCGTGGACACTTGGGGCCAGAGAATTCTTGGTGTCGGGGGCAGCCGTGTGCACGGTAGCAGGTACCCTGGTCTCTTCTGGGACTGTGCCCCTGCCAGGCATGAAGAGGGAATAAGAGCCATGCCCCATCTTTCCAGAGAGGCCAGTGCTTGCTGCACGTTTAAGCACTGTTGCAGAGTGACCTGCAGATGTTTCTTGATAAGGAACCCCTGAAGCCTAGAGCTTTGGGCACCTCTACAAAAACAGACTAAAACCACTGATTTCTGCTGGAGAGAAGACCTGGTTGAAGATACTTGTTTCGTTTGAGCATTTTTCACATCTATTTGTATATGTCTTTATTTTTATGTATATGAGTGTATTGCCTGCATGTATGTAAGTGTACCCGTGTTGTGCAATGCCTGTGGAAGACAGAAGACGTAGGATCTCTGGGACTGAAATTACTTACAGATGGTTGGTAGCTGCCATGTGGGTGCTCGGAATCGAGTCCAGGTCTTCTACAAGAACAGTCAGTGCTCTTAACCACTGAACAATCTCTCCAGCCCCCTATTTATTTATGTAATCTCTGTCTTTAAAAAATAGAATAAGAACGGCTTCTATTCTGACTCAGAGTTTCAAATGTAGTGCTGCTGCTGACTTGTAGCCACTGGCTTTCACAGTGGTTTTTATTTTCCCTTCATGATTTTCCCCGAAGTGGAGTTGTATATCTTTGAGTCTAATATGCAGTAATCTTTAAGGTCTGAGTTAGAACTGAGTTCTGCTCTGCGTGCGCACAGGAGCGGCCTTGTAAACCAGAGTTTATCCATCCAGTCAGGTCTGGCCCTGTCTGGAATCTATTGGCGGAGGCGGCCTGAGGCACTGTGGGATGGGCCAGTTCCCCATGTGGGGCCTTTCCCCACACTTCGGGAAGATTCCAAGCGAGTAGGTTTCCTTGCAGACACTGTGGGGGTCTGACCTCAGCTTCAGTGTCACTGAGGCCCGGACCTTCTTGTGAATCTCCTGAGTTTTCCCTTCTGCCTTTTCTGGCCTGCAGAGCTGTCAGAACAGAAGCAGAGCAGAAAACCTCGGAGAGGTGGACTGCTCAGAGCCGTGCTTAGCTCCGTGCTCTGGCTTGTCCACACTTTCTTTTTTTCCCTAGTATTTCTTGCTTTCTTGACAATTTGTCAATGCTTACTTTTCCGAAAACGTTTTAGAATGTTCAGTTCTTTGAGAGTCACGCGTAGGTTCTTGCCTCTACCCCCCACCCCCCAAACGGCAGCTCTGTGGATTTGTTTGTTTGCTGAAACCAATCCAGATACATAGAACCACCAGACATTGCAGGAATTCCCATGGTGTAAGAAACTGAAGAGAAACAAAGATGTAGAGGGCAGAGGACTGTGGGCAAGTAAACCCAATCCTATGATCTATTCGCTCAAAGAGCAGAGACCATGCCCCAGGACATGCAGAGTGAAAGTATGAAATTCTCAAAGTGTACACACAATTTAGTAGAAGTTACAGAAGGACGCTGAGGAGCCATGTCATCGAATAGAACAGGCCATAAAAGGATGGAAACTAGGGGCTGGAGAGATGACTCAGTGGTCAAGAGCTCTGGCTGCTCTTGCAGAGAACCTGAGTGGGTTCCCAGCACCACATGGAGGCCAGCAACCATCTGTGACTCCAGTTCCAGGGGATCCTGAGTCCTCTTCTGTCCTCCACAGGAATTGCATGATATGGGTGCGCTTATATACATGCAGGCAATATGCTCATACACAGAAAATAAAAATGATAAAATATGTTTAAAAGGATGGAAACTAGACAAAAGTATTAGAAAGTTAGATTGATTTCCAGAGTAGGGTGTGAGGGCCTAACAGAGTCCCCAAGGCCCTAGAGGCAGCGTCACGGAGTCCATTTTTATATCGGTGAAATTCTACATTTCATTATGGATTCTCATGAGACTATATCCCCCGATTTGAACACAGAGGCAGATATGAAAATCCAAATGTATTAAACTAGACATTAAAACTGCACAAGTGTAGAATGTCATTCTCCATTTTGTTTTTGAAAGCATAGTTCTGTAAAAATATACTTTAACAAACAAAGCACTTATGTTAAACGAGTGCCTTTTTTGTTTTCATGCCTATCATGGTACAGTCCTGTTGACACCACCTTGGAGCACCTAAGGACCCTCCTTTGGAACAGTGTGAAGTGCCTTTGATCAAAATGTTTGATAACTGATAAATTATTCATTAGCACAGGTAGTCCAGCATCTGGCAGATAGGACTTGAGAACATAAAGATAATTGAGTATCTCAGAACTCAAAGAATCCAGAACAACTTGAAATTGAAGGACAAGAGTTTACAGATTGAGCTCAGTGTTTAGCAGAATGGGTTAATTTGCATGTGTGATATGACACCTCAAATTCTATGGACCAAGAAGCATTCTGGATATTTTCCTAAGGAAAACAGCACGTGAGTGCCTGAGATTTCAAGGGCTGCAAACTTTTCCAAAGCAAAAATGGAAGACAAGGACGTGATCCCTTCAGAGGCGGGGAGGTTCCAGCACAAGCAATGCAGAGCTGACTGAAGAGACAGCAGTGGCCGGTCCCCAAAGGGTCTGTGCCAGATGCAGGAAAATGGACCCCAGGAGCGTGGGCTGTGTGGCTATGAAACGGGGCATTTGCCTGAACTGTTAGAGCTGAGGGGAGCCGCGGTCACTGAAAGTAAATTGACAGAACCAAAATCTTGGCTCGTATTTTCTTTCATTCTAGGGAAATAAAATTTTATGCAAAAAGGTTATGTATCTTGTGCCACATAATCGAGCTGTAAATAGTCATTAATAACAGTGAACAAATGAAATATGTTCAGACGATGTTCGGAGACTGAGCGCAGAGAGCATTGTGGGTGACAATACAGGCAAGGGGGAGGGGATCGTTGGGTCACCGCAGCTGGAACCTCAGAGCAGCAGGACTTCATAACTACACAGGGAAGGAATGAGCCGCAAAGACTTTGTTGAACAGTTTAACTTTACTGTAATCTATGGGAACACAGCCACATCCATGTCAACATCAATGTTTTCTTGGTAACCTTAAACTAAATTTAAATTAGGCAGAGAACAGCGCCGCTTGCTTCCACAGTCCCTCCGGCCTGGCACCGTCCAGTTTCAGGAGGCTGAACTTGCTCACTGGGCAGCTCACTCCAGCTGTGTGTGCAGATGCTCCTCAGCCTCAGGACCCCCAAGGCTTAAGCTGGAAATCCCGTTGTAGGGTTCCTGATTGTCTAATGCCGACACAGCAGAATTCTGACCAGTCAGCCTACACTGGAGGTGGTGAAGTCTGGAAAAGATATTCAAAGTTTGTTATGAAAGCAGACAAGGACGGCACCTCCTCTGAGGGGCCAAGGTCATGTTGGCTGCGGTGCCCGAAACGCCACGCAGCCTGCGGGGCCGAGGAAGCTGTAGAGCAGACAGGAAAAGTGGCTGCTCGGCCATTCCGGGCAGTGACTCCAGGGCCTCGCTGAGGTTTTTAAAACAACACACAACACCCTTAGGTTTTAAAATCCCCATTGATTTAAGCCAGGCAAGGATGTCTGGATACTTTGTTAATTCCAGCTGAAGTAATTAAAAAAAAAAATTTTTAGATTTTGTTTTATGTGTATGTGTGTTGCCTGCACGTGTGTAAGTGCATCCCTGTCATGCAATGCCCTGGGAGGTCAGAAGAAGGTGTCAGATCCCCCAGAACTGGAGTTACAGAGGGCTGTTAGCCACAGTGTGGGTTCTGGGACTAGAAACCAGATCCTCTTCAAGAGCAGCTCATGTTCTTGAAACCACTGAGCCATCTCCCCAACCCTGCCAGCTGAAGTAATTTTAATTGTTGTTTTTCCAAAGTAAGTTGCATTTTGGAGTTGTATTGTCTTCTAAATAAATCTTTTCCTATGCATGCAATCATTTAATATTCAGAGATGAAACTAACACACACTTAGACTTGTTTTTAGTTAGATTTCCAAAAGCCACAATGGGGTATTTTTAAGGCTCTAAAGGAACACTTTTAAACTAGGGGTGGTGTTCTGTGAAGAAAACAAACTAAGGACCGGAGAGAGGAAGGACCAGGCAAGAACACCACTGTTTTGACACTCTAATTATAAATACATTAGACTTGGTGCAAAAAAATCATCAAACCATCAGTCTTGGCGATGGTTAAGTTAATTCACTTCTTGAAGTTCAATAATTCATCTGTGAAGTGTCAGCAGCTGGATCTTGTTAATGGTAAGCCTTTCATTCTGGTTAAATCAATTGTAAATAATAGAACCCCTCGGAGAAAAATGATGAAATAAGCATTGATTTCCAAATTGGGTGTCAGATACAGAGCGTTAATAAAACACATTGCAAGCAAACACCCAATACACTGGATCACCGAAATAGTAATCAGAGGAAGACAAATCAATGTTTTTTTGTATAAGTTGCTAGTATTTTAACATTTCATTTGTATCTCCGTATCATTAGATCAAATTTCTCATCGTGGGTGTGTATGCAGTTAATTTTCATTATCTTCACCAGCAAGCTAGGAGGAGTGTGAACGGTTAGTCCTGTGTTTCCCCGTCCTTTAAGTAGATAAAGGCATGTGGTCACATACTGCCCTGCTCCTGATAATAATGACTGTGTTATGTTTCATGTAACGCAGTAATCATGTATAGCAAATCATAAAAAAGAGAGAGATGCATCTAACAGGGCCAGTAAAACTTTTCAGGAAAATGAAGCTCCCTAGGGATTCAAGTGCTTTCTGCCCAAAGACATGTCAATGCCGGTGTCCTGCTATCCCCACATATGAAGTCCACTGGCAGGAAATTGAGTCTGGCTGATGTTCCAGGGGGGAGACGGGAGGGCCGTGCGTGATCTAATCCACTGAAACATGACTGCTTGGCTCTGCTTACTACATGCCTATACACGCTGGTTCCAGGTAAATGACATGTAGTCTGTTTCCTTGGGCCACAAATGGGGCATGTGTGTAAATACCAAGGGTACAGCTGCAAACCCCTCCTGCATCGCCCACTGTCTTCTTTGGATGTTTGCTGAAGGCAAAGTAGTGTTGCTGAGGACATGGTGGGTGGGGCTTGGTTCTTAGATTTCACTGCTACATCCACAATCCCATTACTGACTGACCACATTCTGTATTTAAGCCTTATGTTGTCTTCAAGGTCTCTTTACAAAACCTCTTTGTCAACTTAGTCAATGGTTATAGCATTTAAATTTTTTTATTTTTATTCTATGTGTATGAGTGCTTTGCCTGCATGTATGTATGTGACTTTCATGTATATGCAGTGCCCTTGGAGGCCAGAAGAGGGGGTCTGATCCCCTGGAACCAGAGTTACAGACAGTTGTGAGCTACATGATATGGGTCTTGGGAAGCAAACCCAGGTCCTCCCAAGACCAGCAAGTCCCCTTAACCACTGAGCTGTCACTCCAGCCTCCTGGCTGTGCCATTTTAACTGTGATCAAATGGTCAAGTACCATTGATTGATACCTATTGTGTATGGCCTCAACTAACTGTAGCTTCCCTCTTTGAAGAGATACAAATGTTCACTCCTGGAATAGAAATCAAAGTTAGAATAAGATGAGCTGAGTATAGACAGAGGAGTGGTGATTAGACGTAAAGCATATGAGTCCAGAATGCAGAGGATCTAAGATCCTATATCTTTGCCCCAAACCCACATAAAACACAGTGTACTCGAAAGAGGAAAAGTAGCTGGTAACGAAACTAAAGCCTGCCTTGTGGCAGAGGCCCAAACAACCTGGAAGACTGTGGCTGAAGCCAGGGTGGACTCTGACTCAGGTCACGTACAAGTTGACCATGAGTTCTTGTGTTACAATGACTATGGAACACACGGATGGAACCCCTTTGGGAAGAAGGACGAGGGTTCTAAAAGATGACCACGAAACAACTACACTGGGCTGATGGGTTGAGGGCGATCCTGCTTTAAGAAGGAAGTTGGCCTGCTGGCCTCACAGGGCTCAGACGGTCAACGAGAGGGCGAGAGGGCGAGAGTGTAATAGGAAGGTGCTTCTTAACAGCTGCTGAGTGGTTGGAATTGTCTCTGGGAATGTGATTCCAGTGGAGCTGCTCAGCAGGGGATCGTGAGGCCAGTGACAAAGTCATTTGGTGGAGACTTGAGCAATGGAGTTATGGTTAGGCTCTAATGCTGCCGTCAACCCCAAGAACCTGTTTCAAATGGAGAATTCCCATGGAGAGCTGTGGGTTCGATATCAAATTGTTTAAAAATGTTTATGGAATCACTTCTCTAGAATGAGCACAGCATAGTGTGGCTGCAGTGGGCTTCTGAGTGACGAGCCATGAAATAAACCTAAATATCAAAACTGAGCTGGGAAGAAATCCAAAGACCCCAAGCGTGGACATAAGGACTAAAAATTGGCCCTCCTGAGTTGCAGCAAGAATTGGTTAAGACACAAAATTAACATTTGAAATGGAGACCTTGGGGCTTTGAAGAAAGTCTTCAGTTCCATAAGGCACGTTTCTACTGGACTTCGTGAAGTCTTACAGAGCTCATCTAAAGTTTTCTGCAGCAAGGTTACATCATACAAACATTACTCTAGGCCAGTTGACCTGTACATACATGAATTAAGCAGTGCTATAAAACTGTGCATTTGAAGTCTTACATACCACTCATTACTTTACTAGTATATTATACTTACAGACATTTCAAGGGTTCTCTTGACCTGGTGATTTTGGCCTCCTTTGCTGTATAGATCTGTGCCTGTATGCTGGTTGCTTCTACTTTCAAGTAGTCCGACGGCTTTTCTCCACATCAGAGTAAGCCCTCTCGGCCTTGGCAAGTCTCCCCTGTCAGTGGCAGCTATGGTTAAGCAACATGATTTATCTTTTGGCATTTCTTGTCTGCAAGGCAAATCATGACATTAAAATAACCCTGTTCTCTGGAGAGATGGCTCAGCAGTTCAGAACATGTACTATTCTTGCAGAAACCCCAATTTGGTTCCCAGCACTCAAATTAGGCAGCTCACAACCATCCATAGCTTCAGCTCCAGGGACTCTGATGCCTCTGGCCTCCACGAGCACTGTACTCATGCAAATATTCACATGCACATAACGCATAATTAGAAATAAAGATTAAAATGTTTAAAAGCACCCGGGCTGTACTGTCTTGGTTTTGCTTGATTGTGTATGGCCTCTCTAAGTAGACAGCACATGCCCTAGCAGATCCAGAGCCTTTTGCCAGTGCTGTGTGAATATGTTGCCAGCTGAGCAGAGTTTACCTCACTCTGAGTGGACATGGGCATTCAGGAGATGAGATGGTGTGATGGCTGACCCCACCCCAGCCACACATACCTGTGGATGAAACTCACTGCTGCTCACAAAAGGTACCAACCAATGCCAAGAATTCAAGAAAGGATTCTAGGACAGTTGAAGCTACTTCCTGTATTATGCTTTTAGTGTTCTTGGTATATAAACCTTGTATTCTCAAAAAACAGATTTTTTTTTAATATTCTCTTTCTCTCTGGGAAGTTTGCAAAGACGGGCTTATTTTATAGTGACAAATTATTATGTGTAGGTGTAAGGGTGTGCATGTGTGTGTGTGCGTGTGTGTGTGTTTATGTGCACCTCATGTGCAGGAGCCCATGGAGGTGGGAAGAGGCGTCAGGTCCCCTGGAACTGGAGTTACAGGCAGTTGTTGGCCACCATATGGGTGCTGAGAACCAAATCTGGGTCCTCTGCAAGCAGTAAGCACTCATAACTGCTGAGCCATCTTTCCAAGCCCTCACGGTGACACACATTTGAGATTTGTATTTTCTGTACTATGTGGTATGGTAGCTTGAAGAGGATTTCTAGAGGCAAACCATCACTTCCTTCTGCACCTGTCCCTCTTTCTGAGTTAATGTCGTGGAGGCATAAATACCAGTGTGTTCTGAGTACCCGTAGACTAGGGTTTCATAAGGAAGGCCCATCAATTACAAAGTCTGTTCATAATGAATTGCAAAGAACTTAACATCGTATCTCCTCTCTTCACTAGCGTACACAAGTGGTATATGGAGAACACTTTAGGGGCGTGGGAGGGACACCAGGGTGCTTTGAACACAGTGGAAATTATTTTACAAGCTGCTACCTCAACGAACGATTTGTACCTGCAAATGACTGAAGGGTAAACTGGCTGGGGCCCATTCCTTCCTGAATCTTCTTTTTGAATGCTCTGTGCACATGAACACCAAGGCTTGCTACTCTGAGATCCGTCATTCCTTGTGTGAAGCTTGCTAGCACCGAAGTGTGAGGAACGTCATGAGTTTGCCTATACACAGCAGGGATCACATGGGCAGCTGGTGCCTCGCCAGCAGAGATGACGGGCTGAGCGGTTTTCACTTGTGCACTGAGGGCAGATTTGAGAGTTACGAACCCTTGCTGGATTTCCAGCCTCTCTCTGCTTCCTTTATGTGCTTGGAGATGTGACTCTTCAGCTTTCTGCTCTGCCACCTCCTTCCGACATCTCCCTATCCCCATTATGGACTCTTATCCCTCTGAACCCATAAGCTCAAACTCTTCTGTAAGTTGCCTTGGTCATGGTGTTCTGTCACAGCAACAGAAAAGTAGGTAATACATGACCTTTATGGGTTATGTTGTTTTTCCTTGGTCATCTGTCTCTGCCGTGGGCACCTGGGGAGTGGGTACCATCCACTTGCAGTGCCTCTGTGGGTTTAGGCTTTGTCGGCAGTGTTTGATGGTGAGGTTGGCATTCCTACATGAAGAGGGAGATGCCAGCTTGGGTGCAGGGCAGTGCGGGCCAGAGGCAGTGATCTCCAGTATATGTTTTCTGAGTTATGGCCTGTGGCTGCCATGTGACTGATCCATTGCATCATTTGGGTCCCCACCCCAGGGCATGTAGGACATGGTCATAATAGGTGATCTTCAGAGGACAGGGAGTTCATGCTATCCATGAGGGCTCACTGGCATGACAACATGACTCTTGTTTACTAAATAAACTACCCTGAGTTTCCCCTTTGAGGGCCAAGACACCCACATTTCCTGCCGGGAGATCCTTCGCACAACCCCCCCCCCACAAACCCACTGGATGGGATGTTCCACATTGAGCATCATATTAACCACCCAAGGACAACAGTACAAATAACTGTGCACCTCTTTAAGTGAAACAAGTGTCATGCATGTCCATTTGTTAAATGCATCATCCCTCTGAGAACAGAGGTCAGTAGAGCAAAGCTACCCGGGTATTTCTGGTGGAGCTGGGCCTGGAGGAGCCCGTTACAGCTCTGAATATTTTCACTGTGGGTAGTAGCTACACGCTGGGGGTCTGTCATCCTGCGAGGCTGGGTGGAAATGCTGTGTGGTGCTGACAGGCTCTTGGTTTGCTTGTGGGTTTTAAAGTAATCCCCAACACAGGGATAACAAGTTTCACTCCATAATGCTGAGCAGAGAACTGTGCTATCCCTAGAACATCGCCTACTCTTGTTCGTGGTGACAGGCATTCAGAAGCCCTGCACCAGTGGCCATCGACTGGTCCCGTGTATGCTTTGTACTGTATGAGTGCGCCACGTGAGGGGTGGGCTAGCTCAGTCTTCCAGATAGGGCTGCAGCAGCCCTGTCGGGATGGGGTCTCAGGCTTGTGCTTCCGTTACAGCTCTGAATATTTTCACTGTGGGTAGTAGCTACACGCTGGGGGTCTGTCATCCTGCGAGGCTGGGTGGAAATGCTGTGTGGTGCTGACAGGCTCTTGGTTTGCTTGTGGGTTTTAAAGTAATCCCCAACACAGGGATAACAAGTTTCACTCCATAATGCTGAGCAGAGAACTGTGCTATCCCTAGAACATCGCCTACTCTTGTTCGTGGTGACAGGCATTCAGAAGCCCTGCACCAGTGGCCATCGACTGGTCCCGTGTATGCTTTGTACTGTATGAGTGCGCCACGTGAGGGGTGGGCTAGCTCAGTCTTCCAGATAGGGCTGCAGCAGCCCTGTCGGGATGGGGTCTCAGGCTTGTGCTTCCCCTCCCGCATCAGCTCTGCCTCACTTTACAGCTGACAGTCCTGACCTTACTGAACTGGAAAACAGCAACTGTCAGACTAATTTCCTCCCGATAACATTGTGAATTTCCTTCTCTAATTGGCTAATGGAATTATCTGGAATTTTGCAACTAGAAGAGGGGACGATCTGCCGAGGGCAGGAAGTGATGGCATTGGGCGCACTGTCCTCTGGGGCATACTGTACACTCCCATCCACGCGGGGATCCGTCCACCTGCAGAGCTGCCCTCTCTGCCCCTTGTTTGAATTGCTGTCACTGCTGAACAGGGTCCTGTCCCCACAGAGCACAACCATCACTTTTTACAACCGTATCGCTGTCCCTGACTGTCCCCTCACTTATGTGAGTTAGTCTCCTGGCTTTAAATCTGTGCTGTTCATTAGTGAACCAGGGCAGGAGAGGAAGCCATGACTTGGGAAAACCTGAGGTTTAGTGACTTGCTCCTGTAGTGTTTTGTGTTTTATTGTTTTGTTACAGGAATAAAATCCGCTCAGGAAATAGGAGGGCAGATCCTGATTTTACTATTTCTAGAGGAATTTTTATGCTGATGAAATTACATGGTATGAGTTATGGCCAATTTTAGAGCTGCTGAGATCCTCACAGCATATGTTTGCTTGGAAATATTTTCTCTTCAGTTTCTACTGCTGTTTGAATATCATCTTCTTCCTTGACTCCAAATGCACGTAGTTACCTCTTAAATATGTTTGTGCAGCCACTCCCATACCCCAATACCGCACAGCACCTCCACACCAACCTATACATATGTACGCACACGTCTCACCCCCACATGTACACCTACACCCCACCCCTGAATATATATACATACCTACACACACCCTTACAATACATCTTCACACACCTATACCCTACCCCTACATACCCCCACACCTGCACACATCCACACCCCACTCCTATACCTCCTTACACAGCTGTACACACCTATGTTCCACCCCATCTGCACATATGTACACCTACACCCCACTTCTGAGCATGCACACATACCTACATGGGCCCCTACACACACATCTCCACACCCCCTACCTACATCCCACCCCTACCTACCCACACATCTCCATGCCTTACCCCAGACACCGACGCCCACTTACACCTGCCACCCTGCATGTCGCCTGCACGCATTTTGAAGGTACCTTTAGTAAGAGCACAAATTCTAATTTATGAAGCACATCCTTGCTTCATTTTCATTTAATGCACTTCGAGATATCAAAGAGCCCTGCAAACAGAGAAGTTTCACAGCAGTCAGAGAGCTGGTGAGAGCTTTGGCAGACTATTCAAAGAAACAACTTTGGGCTATGAGTAGGCATGGTACCACAAAACGAAAACCTCTCAAACTTTCTTGGATTGCCAGGAAGGAGCTTCAGACATGCACATTTGTGTGGTGTGTTCTTATCCTGATGGGGTCAGCCCCTGGCACGCACCTTTGCACCAAGTCCCCAGCCTGGGAATGGCGAGGCCTGGGACATCCCTGCACCTGTCTTAGCTGGATGCGCTCTGCTTCCTGGAGATCCTGGTTGCTTTCTTGTCCCCTGAAAGCCTGGTCTCAACCTTGGCTCTGCTGCCCTGGGTGGAGCCTCCCTGGGGGCTGAGGCCGAGCCCATGTCCTGGTGGTGTGGAACCTCATCCATTCCGCACCACTAGCCTGAAGAGAGCTGACACCTCTGGCACTGACCTTGCCTCGCCATCTTCCTCCCTGTGGCCAACGGTGAATCCAGGGAACCAAGGAGTGCTTTCACATTGAACATATTTCCAATTTTCGGAAAATTTGTACGTATATTTCTTGGCCAGCACTACGGAAAGCCATGGCCACCGAGTTTCTAACTGACTCTGCCCTGGGTGAGTGGAAAGATGGGATGAGACCTAAAGGACGCAGTTCCAGGGTAGAGAGGCCTCCCTGCCATTGCTTTTTAACCAGGAGCTGTTTGGGCCAATTTCCTACAGACTCACAGGCTCCCAGGAGCTCTGGGCTGGGAGGAGAGGTCAGGATGTGTGGCTCTGGCCTCTAGAGTCAGATGAGGTCTTGTAACCTTGGATGGATTGTCCTGTTAGCCTCTGTTCCTGCAACTGGGATGGAGTTAGTAAAGACATCCCGCCCCAGGCCAGCACACCTGTGAGTGACAGAGTCCCTGGCTAGCACAGGAGTGATGTAGTCCCAGGCTACCACACTTGTGAGAGAGAAGGACCCACAGGATCGAAAGCTCATGACACGCACCATGTATCTGGAGTGTTGTGAGCAGCACAACCCCCAAACTTTGATTCACGGCCTAGGAATGCTGCACGTAGATAACATTACCAAGAAATGTGAGTGTAGTCACACGTGCGTGACACCCGATTATTTGTCTTTTCGGTCCTCATCTACACACATGGCTTTCTTCTTTGGGGCTGTCCTCCACAGCAGGCTGTGTGCGAGTCTTGCCGTTGGTGGCATTCAGTGTGTGCTGTTCACGGCAGTAGTCTGGTCCTGGAATCTTGTGAGCTTCGATCACTGGCCAATCTTGGACAAGTCACTTGGCCTTGCTGTGCTCCAGTCCCCTGGGTCCCAATTGAGAAGATGCATTGCTCTTTTAATGAGCAGTGCTGTAAGGTGCTGTTGGAACTGATTTTGCATTTTGCTGCTCACAGTAAAGTCTGGAACATGTACCTGTTCTTAGCCACCCCCGTACCTGTAAGTATGTAGATAATCTCCCTGAACATGTCCCTTCATCAGAATTCTTCTGTGGCTGTGGAAATGTCAACATTAATTGTGAGGATAGCATCAAACATACACTAGCAAATACAAGGGGTACTAAACAGAGGATTGTTTACTGCCCTCTGAGAGTTGGAGAGAGCCCCGGAGAAGGTGGAACATTCTAGAACAGGTAAGTTGAGGACGAAGTCTACACATACAGGCCTCCTGAGTGATGCACCCCTCAGACTGCCAAGATTGTACCCTCAGTTCAACTTCCTTGAGCCAAGGCTTGATTCTACAGCTGGGCTCTCAGAAGCCAGTGAAGCTGAGGGTTTAGCAGAGGGAATCCCTGACATTCGGAGGGTAGAGACCGAGGCCTCTGTCAGGTGCACTGCAGACAAGTTAGACCTGTGAGTGAGCCAGGTTAAGGGAGCAGAAACCTGTGGGGAGAGAGTGGTGGTCAGACCATCCGCATGGAAGGTTAGAGGCAGAAGTAGCTGATCCATTGAGTGGAGTAAAGTTGGATCTGATCAATGTATCTGGATTATAAACACTCCCAGTTAGACCTGGGATTGATTCCTACATATCCTGAGCCCTGGAAGTTTAATTCTCCAACTCTATGTACCAGACCATCTGGAGGTTGCATGAATGCACACAGAATTTTTGCTTGTGTAGGTTTGGGATAGAGACTTAAGATGTGGGTCTACAGACCATACTTTGAGAATTATTGTTCTAGATTAAAGCTTTGTATATCTAAACATTGATGTCAAGATTGCATCAAGGATGAATATAAAATGTACGTATCCTCTTTCTTTGTCTACACACTTGTTATTATTTTAAAAGAGACAGAATACTGTAAGGTGACTGTGCTCAAATGAACCCAATGTAATAAGTATTGGTTAGCTATAGAGACATTGGCGCCCCTGGACAGTGAGGATGGGAATATTCAATTGTGCATTCTTGTAGAAAGATTGGAGAAGTTCGGCATGAAACAAGATAAAACAGGTATCTATACAATCCTGTTCATAGTAACATCAGCCGCAATTGCCAAAAGGTAGAAAAATAATCAAATTTAGGGTTGCGTAGCCAATGAGGTGGTACTTAGCCTTAAATGGAGATGAAGTCTGAATCTCTCTGTAGTGTGGATGAGCTCTGGTTACCTGATTACATTACACCAAGTGAAATACATCAGATACGAAATGGACAGTACTACACAACTCCACTTGCTTTAGGTCCCTAGAACTCTTACACTATAGGGGAAGTGGCGTGGAGGGTTCAGAGGGACACGGAGGGCAAAGATGCAGTTATCTGATGGATGCAGAGTTTCAGTTTGGGAGGTGAAAGGTGGTGATAGTTCCACAACATTTCATGTACAAACTACCCCTGCAGGATGGGTTTTACAAGGCTGAAATAGTGAATTCTGTTTTGTATGATTTACTAGATTTAAAAAGGAGGACTGGTTGATAATATTCCAGCTGGACAAAATTGCGCACCCCCGAAATACCAGCACTTGAAATCTGGAGCAAGAAGTTGGAGGTTCAAGGCCAGCATGAGTATGTGGTTAGACTGTGTCTTTAAGGGACAAAAGGGAAAGGGATACTGTGTGTTCTTCCCAGCATTTCTCCAAGGCTGGAACAGTCTGTTTTTGTTGGATGATTGGTAGAGTTGGGACAATAATATGTTCTCCTCTAGTGGAACAATCAGCTCCTGGCTTGATGCCTCATTTGAAGACTTGGCCTGTTGTGGGAATAGAGCTACAAAGGTCATGCACAGGTTGAACTTGTCCAGAAATTAACCCTTTATGCCCATCACCGACCAGATGAACTAACACGTCTTGATTTGTCTGAGTGGGAAGCCATTGTCAGCAAACTTAGCTTCTTGAAAGCAGCTGGAAGTCAGAAGCTGCCTGATTTGGCATCATTGATGTCTGTCTCTGACACTTATGTCTAAATTAGGCGGCTGCTAATTAAATAACCCTGTGAAGCCAGCATCATGCCCCGTCTGTTCTCCTTCGTAAACCAGGCCATCGCCATTTTGGAGAGTTGTCTGTCTGCATCATTTCATAATGTCTAACCTTAGGCTTAGCTGCTTAACTCAATTAAATGCAACCAAAATGAACTTTGCTGAAAACCCTAATCGTGAAATAAATATGTGTAGAGAAATGCCCAGGGGTGATCTCTATAACTCAAGCCAGAGCTGTTAACTTGGTACACCATGGATTGTGGTTGCTCATGACAGTTTAGAAAAGAAAAGCCTTGTTTTTGAATTTTGTCTTAGGAGTGGGGTAGAGTGTTTCTGGATTTGAGATTCCCCATGTCTACTTTAACTAGTTTTAGCACTTTGAAGTGACCAGGATATTCATTCCTTTGAACGTCATAACTGAAAACGATAAAATCGTAGTGAAGCTAGGAGACTATAAGCTGCAGCCTCCTGGGCTCTCGTACTGCTGGGTGTGAGATGACCGCTTGTCGTCATCAAGGCTTCGCTCTGCTGTCTTTCCCCTGGGTCTTCCCTTCTCTTTGTCCCTGGTGCAATCTGAAAAACCAAGGGACTTCGGTTTAGAAAACACAGTGTTCTGAGAAACAAAAGTGAAATGTTTTCTATCGCTGTTGGCACATTGTTACTTAATCAAAACCTTAAAAAGAAAACTACTACAGAACTTGTAAGAAACTTTGCTTTCATAATTTGCATTTCCCAAAGTACCAAGAAGAAATACGCCAGGTTCAACTCTCCAAAACGTATTCATTGCAGAACCTTCTTGTCTTCCAACAGACATCTAGAAGTAAAGCAAAGTATAATAGACTCGGTGCAAGTCTGTCCAACGTAAAGCAAAGTATAACAGACTCGGTGCAAGTCTGTCCAACTTCCTTTATTATACAAATGGAGCAAGTAAAGCCCAGCAACCTCATAATTTATCTAGTATCATGTGTTTGTGAAAATAGACAATGTTGTCTTTGGACTAGAAAGGAACAGGTCAGTGCAGAGATTAGAATTTGAGTTCCTATCCTGCTGATGCCCCAGAGGCTTCTGAACTCAACCCTCTGTCTTGGGCTTTACCTTGCCTCCCAATTCAGCATGTTTCTGGTACATGTGATGGCACCTGTGTGACAGGCTTGCAAACTGAAGGAGCAAGTTGTCAGGTGTGCAAGTTGTCAGGCGTGCAAGTTGTCAGGAGTTCTTTTTGGGGTTGATCTGTGCAGGGAGACTATTGTTGGTATTTATCATTGATTTATTTGCATCAAAATAGTTTTTCCATGTAATGGTTGCAACAACATTAACAAATTACCCTATGCTCAGAACATATACCTGAAATTACAAAATGCAAATGTTTATAATTTGGGGATTTTGAGCACTTTTCTTCTGCTTTTCAATTTTTTTTTTAACTTCCAGTACATTGATTTCTACATTGGTCGCCACTGGTTTTAGGAATTGTTCCCTCCTCCACAGTGGAGATATTAACCTGAGTAGCTTTTACTCTCAAATTAGCAGAGCACTAGACATGTGTTGGGTGTTGCAGTCTGGTTGCTCCACACTGCATCCTGGGAAGGATGGAGAATCTATTTTTTAGAAGGGTTACGTTCCTGTTCAGGAAGGGAGACCTTTGTATGTAAATTTCAGTTCACAACTCCTTGACCAAAACTGCCTCTTGCTTGGAAGTGTGCTGGTATGTTCAGCGTTTCAGCATCGAGCACATAGTTTTCAAAGAGTGTTTCCATGGCTGGCAGCACCAGCCTGACCTGGGGTCTTGTTTGGATACAGAGCTCAGGCCTTGTTCCTGATCTCCTGTTGGCTACTTAATTTGTGGACTCAGGGTCTGCTGGAGCCCTTAGTTGGAGAATTATTCAGAATTCCAACACAGTAGCAGAGCATGACGTCAAGGACGGGCCCCTGCGACCATCCCGGTCACGTCCACGAAGCTCGTTCACTTTTGTAGCCAAGGAGTGTCACAGTGCTCCTGGAGGCTTCAGGCTCCATGGCCCTGAAGGAGGGGCAATGGCTGGCTGGAACCAGCACTCAGCCATTTCCTAGACATCCTGGCTTTTCCAGAAACCAAGGCTGTTTGGGTAAAGGTCCAGACATGGATCAGTCCAGGGAGAGGTGAGACATTACATTGTTTTGGTTGCCGTTGTGAAAAGCATCCGTTGATACCTGTCTTGCCCTCGCTGGGGATGACAGCCTGGTGGGACTACAGGGGACCCAGAGGAGCATCTGTCGGCCAACAGCTGTGGCC
This sequence comes from Nannospalax galili, assembly GCF_000622305.1. Lineage (NCBI taxonomy): Eukaryota > Metazoa > Chordata > Mammalia > Rodentia > Spalacidae > Nannospalax > Nannospalax galili. Next base: position 2,645,024 of record NW_008338533.1, on the reverse strand, counting down.
AGGGATAAATCCAAGACTAATAAGCCGGGGACTTGGCTCCTGACGGATGGTCCTTTCCTGGCAAAAAAAATTGCAGATGAGCCTTCAATGAAAGTGAAATTAAAGCCATTTATCCAGATCATTTGGAGATATCAACTCGCTTCTTAAAGAGGGAAAATATAATAAAGCTCCCTCATAAAGTTATGAAATATTTAACGTGTGACTTCTGTTTTGTACCAGCATCACCTCTTAATGGTCCCATTATTTTGTTATGTTTAACTTCAATGAAAAATTTAGGAGGAAGGATGGGCAAATGTTTAACCCAAATCAGAAGGGTTTTTTTTTTTTTGCCTGAAATCTGTGATTATATCATTGGCACATTTATATTGCAAGACATTTTTACGATATAAGCATTTTTTCATTTGGACAGCAACCATAATAAATTGAAATAAAATTCCACCTTGATTGATGCTGTATGTGTCGTGTACGGGGCAAGTCCCATTTATTAAGTGTGGTTTGCCAGGGCAGCAATAATAGTAGCCTTTGAATGTTTTTTTTATTGAGGAGAAAAATGGTAGGTAACCTGAGTTTTGGTGGGTGCCAAGGGCTCTGGTAAACTGAACGTGCCCGCAGCACATGGGACTCCTTTCCTGGGTTTAGAACGAAGGTGGTCGGAAGACCGCAGGGATGGTTTTCCCTTTATGAAAAATTAGGATAAACTATTACAGCTTGTGGGATGAAAGAAAGGGGCTGATTACAGCATAACGGAGTGTACCATATTCATCTCTTTGAAATACGACCTCACCCAGCCTTTTCCATTTTAGAATCGATTCTCTCATTCCCTTAATGAACCTTTGCATTCATGAGTCTTCCTTGGAAGTACGCACATGAAGTATTACAGCAGCGAAGAGTAATCGGCTGCCAGGCCGGGAAGAACAGAGTGCCTCTTCTGTCGTTTGGTTCAATAACATTAGAAACCGTTAATGCATCATGTTGGGCACTGTATTGTTTTGCTTAATAATTATCTAATTTGCCGAAGCTTGCTGTAAAAGATGTGTTTTGGGGAAACTGGTACAATAGAGTTGTTTGCCTGTTTCTCTGGGGATGGGCGAGCACAGACTGAACTTCTGAACGCATTGCTAAGTCAGCCTGTCAGTAAGTGGCCACACAGGCTGAGCAGAGGCACAGGAGAGTGACAGTCCCATAAAACTGTAGGGAAATTTGGGTAATCTTATCAGGAAGGAAGATGAAAGCATCAATCATAGAAACCTGGGGGTTTTAAATAGCAATTTACCCATGCAACTTAGAACGCACACAAGCAAAGTCCACGGAGCCAACAAAGACCATGTGGCGGGTTTCACGTGACCCAATCAGACCTGAGGATGCCCACGTCCCACCTTCCAGCTCCTTTCGCTCTGACAGGGCCTTAGTGTTGTGGTAACGAACACTGGGTAGGGGACACAGCGAACCGATGAAATTCTTGTGAGTTAACAAAGAACATGCAACAGGAAGAGTCAAAACACAACTTCACCATTGGTCCCGGACTTCCAAATGTCTTTTCCCAGAAAGAGGGAAAGATGTTTGCAACGCATTCTGGGATATTTAAAGGAGCCCAAGTGTATTATGATTAATATGAACCAATTAAATTATGAATTTCTTCAAAGATACTGAAAAGGAGAAAATAGTGGGTGTTGTCATAAGACCTGTATTAATTACTTTTCTGTTGCTGTGATAAAACACTGTGACCAAGGGAACTTATAGAAGGGTTTATTTGAGCTTAGGTTCCAGGGGAATTAGAATCCATAATGGTAGGGGAGGCCTGGTGGCTGGAGGAGGAGCAGAAGCTAAGCTCTACATCTTCAAGCAGGCACAGGAAACAAGAGAGAGACTGGAGATCTAGCTTAAGAACTCTCTAAGCGGCCCTGGTGATATGTTTCCTCCAGCATGGCCACACCTTCTAGGACCTCCCAAAACATCACCACCAACTGGGACAAAAATGTCCAACCACTTGGAGCCTGTGGGGAACATGCTCATTCCAACCACCACAGCTTCTATGTTAAAGAGGAGGGAGCTGGAGAGATGGCTCAGTGGTTAAGTGCGCTGGCTGCTCTTGCGAGGAGGACCTGGTTTCAGTTCCCAGGACCCATATGACAACTAGAAGATCCTGTGGCCTCTTCTGGCCTCTGTAGGCATTACACGTGGCGCACCTAGGTACATGGAGGCAAATGATTCACATACATAAAATAAAAGTAAATTATAAGGAAGAAGTCAGAACAAACCCCCAAACCTATGGAGATTTTTACTAATAAAATTGTAAATATACCATCACCAAAGCGTCTTCTTTAAAGATCTATTGCTTTGATGTATATTAGTGTTTGGCCTGCATGTGTGTATGTGCACCACGTTTATGCAGTGCCTGTGGAGGACAAAAAAGGGTATTGGATCCCCTGAAACTAGAGTTATAAATGGATGTAAGCCTTCACATGGGTGCTGAGCACCAAGCCCAGGTTCTCTCCAAGAACAGCAAGTGCCCTTAACTGCTAAGCTATCTCTCCAGCTCCATAGCCACCTCTTCTTAAAAATATGCATAAAATATAGAGTGTGCCCAGGTCTTAGGAGAGTACATTCTAAACAGCAGTCCAGTCTTCCCAGTAGCACCTCTTTTGAGATGCCCAGCTACCCTTCCTTGGAGGATCCTGTTCCCTCCGTCAGGCAGAAACATTTCCTGGATGAGAATTCATTTCTTTGACTTGCAGTTTTAACCACAATCCCCAGCCCTTGGGTAGCTGGTATCTTCTTGAGCATCTTCTACACCAGATGTTAAATGATTATGTATACATCTTCATCTAACTCCTGGCCATCCTGCGAAGGCAGCACTATTAGTATCTATTTTGGAATTTCAGTAAGACAATATAGCTTGCTCATATTCCTGTCTCAGAAGACCTGGAAGGTCCAAGCTCTGTTGGCTCCTGAAATCCCTCCATGTTTTCACGAGGTTTTGAAGCATGTGGTACACTTCCCTACCTAACTATAAACATAAGAGAGAAAATTAGCCAGAGCATTGCCTCCCTCCCACCTCAACGGAGACCACTTCTTCTCCAGGTCCCCACTTTACAAAATCCAGGGTCCCACTGTCTTCTAGACATGACAGGGGAGCTGTGCCCATGAAACTGCCACCATCCGGTTGCCTAACAAGACCTTCATGATGACAGTGCCAGCCAACAAGCCAATGTAGATGTGGGAAATGTCACCGCATTCTTCCTCTAGATGAAGTTACAGATGATCAGTGGTGCTGGGGGATGGAGAGTCAGTGTTCTAGGGACAAACGCCCTGATAGGTGATGCAATCCCAAGTGGGCAGCACTAAACACAGGTATGTATGAACACCATTAAATGGACCCAGCGCATTGTGTATATATGTATGTGAGTTTGTGCATGCATGTGTGTGTGTGAACAATAATCAAGGAAGAAAGTAAGAAATGGAGACTGGGGGATGTGGGAGAATTTGGAAAGGAGAAGATAGGGAGGGTGGAAATGATATAAATACTGTGCTCATGTGTGAAATTCTCTAAAATCTTTTTAAAAAAACCAAGCCTCCCCCCATCTGGCTGGGGCGCATTTGGAGAACTTTAGCGTTACTTGTTCCTTGGGGACAGCCAGATGAAAGGTTAATTTGGTTATGATGTATTTCTCAAAGAATCACATGGTCTTCATGAATATGTTTGTTTTGTGTAACAATGAGTTTTCTCTTTGTTAAACTGAATCTAGTTTGAGTGGTTGCTTAGGAAACAAAAACTGGCCTCGACAACCTGGTTATACTGTAGATACTTTATGAGTGACACACACGGAACCTGAGTTTAAAGGTTTGATCACAACCACAGAATGCATGGTAAGGTTTATCTAAGATAATATTTGACTTTTCCAAACCTTCAAAATATAGTGAGATACACAGGGCGCAGCTAAGAAAAATGACAGGCAAATTTAGTAATCATCTTGCAAGTCATAGAAAGGGCTTGATATGGAACCAAAATTCACTGAAAATCTTAGTAAAACCTCCCCCTTCTCAGTAAATTCCGTGTCTAATACAATTTCTCCTTTAGTTTAAGAGATACTATAATTTAAAATATGTTTACATAAGAGAACATGGCATTTCAGCATAATTTTTAGAGTACAGCCTCTTATCACAGGAAATATAAAATAAAAATTCATTAATGGAGAGAAGTATGGTATGAAAATAAGTACAAAGTTTATAACACTAGACAAATTTAGAAGAAGGAAAGTAGTTCTGTAAGAAAATCTAATATGACATTTTCATTTGTCAGATGAGAACAGGTCAGGCATTTGAAAATGATAAACATGGACAAGAAATCCCTCTAGTATTTAGAGCCTGCTAATTGCATTTAATTGTTTTCCTTTTAGTTGTTGCATTTATAATTACATTCTGAATATGCTTATATTTTGTCAGTATTTATGACCATGAATTTATTTTACATTCTCAAATTTGTGCTCAAAGCCTTCAGTTTGTTAGAAGAGGTTTGAGATTCGGGGTCGCTCATACGTACCCTGAATTCATAATCCTTCTCTGTCTCTGGACATGGGTATCTGCAGACCTGCAGAATCCTGACCTGAGTGAGATGTGTCATGTCTCAGATAAATTTCAAATTCTAGTTTCTCCCTCCAAAAGCATTTATTGACTCAGGCTGAGGAGGCAGCTCTTGGTTAAGAGCTCTTGCCGCACAAGCGTGATGGTGCTCTGTGACGTGCATGCCCTTTGGAATTTCAGACTCCTTCCTTCCTCTAAGGTTTGCTTAGTGCATTTTCTTTGTTGTTTTATTTATTTGCTTGTTTTATACGTTTGGATGCTTTGCCAGCATGTACTTAAGGGCGTTTGTGTTGTTCAATACTCTGGGAAGCCGGAAGAGGGCATTGGATCCTCTTCAGCTGGAGTTACAGAAGGCTGTTAGCCTGGGTCCTCTGCAAGAGCAGTGGGCTCTTCATCAGTCCCCTATTTGCTTACATTGTTTTTGTTTTTGTTTTTCTGTTGTTGTTTTGTTTTTTGTAGTTTACACACGGAGGAAAGCCTCTGCCATGGACAGAGCTGGCGAATGGTGGTTCTGACTCTTTTGTGTTTCTGTACACTGGGCCTTGGGGAACTGTTCCCAGGGTAACTTCACAAGCATGGGCTTCCTAATATGCAAATCCAGCTGTACCTCTCAGTCTTGATGGGCTGCCTCCTTTCTAAGGACACCAAGTGACATGATTCCAGCTGGTGGGTCACTGGGGGAGGTCACTGAGAGGAGCTTCGGGGTCTTGAGTGATAAACAAGTCTGCACGAGGCTTGTTTGTCGAAGAAGGAGCCAGGGCCTGGGTTCTTGAGGATATGCCTCGGGGGCCTGGACCAAGGATGCTTCCTGACAGCTTCTTACACGTGGCTGTAGCACACGGACCTCTACTGTTGTCTGGTTTTGACTGTTTAGCCACAACTCTATTCTATCAGAGCATAAGGCATGATACTTTATTGGTGAATTCTTCAGTCTTTTATGCTCTAGGCATTGAGCTAAGCCACCTGACAATGATGAACAGCCTCAGTTCTTCTCCAGAAACACACGATGCTCAGCAAGAAAAATGAGAACGTTGAGCTAGCCACAGCCTGAGGCTCGGACCAGGGCGGGAGGGTCTCCTGACCAAGGTGATGCTGCCTGAGCACAGGGCAGATAGAGCAAGAGTTCTAGAAGTTCGAGCACGCACACAGCCCTGGAAGCCAGGAGGAGGGAGCTAAAAGGACCAGGAAGCTCTAGGGTGGCGTTGGGCAGTGGGTAAGGAGCCGGAGGGCTTTGGACTCTGCTATCTGGACAGAGGTGAGTTGAAGGGTTTAGCACAGGGAGGAAATGGGCTATATGAGTCTTAGGGGTTCAGAAAGTTTCTGTGTCTGGTAGCTGAGCAGTAAGGGGTACAGGAGGGCTAGCAGTTAGCGTGTTCAAATCACAATAAAGGCGTACAGGAGGGCTAGCAGTTAGCCTGTTAGAATCACAGTAAAGGGGTACAGGAGGGCTAGCAGTTAGCGTGTTCAAATCACAATAAAGGTGTACAGGAGGGCTAGCAGTTAGCCTGTTAGAATCACAGAAGAGGTTAGATTTGGGCTACAACAAAGCTAGTACTTTTGGGGTGCAGTTGAGGGAATGGAACCCAGCGTTTGGATTGACTGGCAGAGGTCTAGGCAGACAGAAGATGTAGACTGCATCACTGATCATCAGCTTAAGCAAAAAGGGGCCTAACCTAAGTCTGGCTCCATGAGCCCCAATTCAGGATGTAATACATGGTGTAGACTGTTAGATGGAAAAGCCCCAAGTGTGAATTGGAGTTTTGCCCGTTGTTAGCATCATGATCTCAAGAAGGCCTTCTTTAATCTCCAGGATTCCTCTTTAAAGCTTCACTAATCACACGAGACAATTCCCATAAAGCCCAGAGCCTAGTAACAATGTGCAGTGTTAATTATTATCCCTGGATCCAGTTAAGAGGAGGAGGAGAATGGGGTGGATCTGGGAGCAGACAGCTCACCCGTTGGAGCTATCTGGTCTGGTATTTACTCATTTAATCCACTGGTGTTGATGGAGCAGCCGTGCCTCAGACCCTGGGACCTGATAGGGGCTGGAGCCAGGGGAAAATGGCCTGTAAGTGCTGAAGAGCCAGGGAATCTGAACGCTAGGGTGCAGTTCACAGACTTGAGCATTGAATTCCCTGGAGGGACTGGGAGAAACATGTTCCCAGCACCTTGCTCTGACCTAAGGGAGCGCTAGCATCCTGTGCTCTGACGGTTTCCCTAGATTGTCAGTGATCTGATCTGGGCCACACTTAGCATACGGCTGCACTGCATTGAGCTGGTTTAAGAGGCCAAAAGGGAAGGGGTAAGGGGCCCTGGGAAAGCCAAGAAGGTGACAGATTTAAGGGAAACATTGTCTGTCTGTGAAATGCTGCTGAGTCGAACCAAAGGACCCAGTCATCAACTGGATTTAGTAAACTGAGCAAGAGAGGCTAAGTAGAGTTGGCAGGAAGCACTTGGAGGGGAGATGACACACATATCCAACTTAGGAGACTGGCTTCACTTAGGAGTCAGCAAAACCTTTGAACCTTTGTACCCAGTTTTGGGGGATATATGTGCCTTGTATTAGAAAAGGTAGCTTCAGTGGGTAGAAACTGGTCAACCTTGCCCTGAAGTAAAGCCGGTAAGAAGTTCCACAGCACCTCTCCTTGTCATGTAATAACCATTCATCGCCACCAGGGGAATCCAGCGGTGATTGTCCCCATTGTTTGGCAAGGAGATTCTTTCCTGTAGAGCTGTCAGAAGAGAAGTCGGTCCAGGGAGCACCCTCAGAAAGGTGCTCTTTGCAGTTCTAAACCTTTCCAGGGCCCATGGAAGTCCAGGGGAGGGGGGATGTGTCATAGAATCATATTCTTCCCAAACTCCCAGAAACCTGGGGTTCGAGAGGCATTCTTTCTGGATCCTAAGACTACACATAAATCATGAATGTCCAGGCTTGTAGCTGTGCAATTCCAAGCCCTCAGATGAGAGGCAGCAACGAAATGTGTGGATCAAGTATTTGGTGTCCTGGAGGTATAGTTGGCTTTTTTATCAGCTCAGAGTGAGTGGTTGAGGGCATTTGTTTTCTTAATTCTCTTCTGAAATTTCCTCAAGTTAAAGATAGCCACTCTATATAGCAGTGACATATTTTACTGCTACTTTTTTTTCAAACAACCTATTTTCTTAAAACTATGGAACAGTAGAATCTACAACCAAAGGAAAGATTGAGGTCATCCATGCACACTGAAAGCCAATTCACCCACAGCTTCATGAAAGAGAATCAATGAACCTTCACGTTTTGGATACCCTTGCTGATAATGCGAATGCTTGTGTGCAGTGTTACGTGCTCAGTGTAACACATACAATCCAGCTGCTTTGGAAATGAGGAGTGAAATCAAGCTGATATTGAAAGCTAAAGGGATGAGCTAGACATGACACCTTTCTAGTCCCAAGAGTTCCTAATTCTTAAAGTAACCCATTCTTTGCTCTTAAACTTGTATAAAGGTAATTCACATTATACCGGGCTTTCGTAGTCTCGTCACATCTCAACTTTTTAAATTCTATAAACTATCACCCTAACGTATGCAGTCAGTACACCGAGTACCTTCAATTTCCATCTTCTCACACATAACTGTACTCTGACCGTTCCCATCCTTTAAGTCTCCAGGGTCCATGGCTGACTGTGATCCAGATGAATCACATTTTTCCCTTGAAGTATTAATTTGCAGAGAATTCAGCAGGAAAGAATGCAGCTAATCGTGTTGATAACACTCATGTTTATAATTTGTTAGGAATGCCAAAAAGTTTTTAAAGAATCTTTTTTCTCATAACTCTGCTAGACAAATCATTCTCATGATGACCTCTTTGTGGAAGAGAACCAGATCTCTGTGAAGTTCAAAGCCAGTGAGACCCGGGCTTGAGTCCAAGTTGGGCTTTGGCTACAAATTTTAATCTCCATCCTCTGCTTCCTGCCTGAGTTCTCCATTGACCTATAGGGAGGGATCCATTTACTCTTTCATTCATAAATATTCAAGCACCCGCCATATTTTGCTACATGCCTCCAGGTAGGACTATTTAAGAGAGCAGGGGTGTAGTGAACATCGGGGCATCTCTGTCTCCCTCTTTCCAGGTTCTAGGTCTAAATGCTCACCACCCTCCTGAACGAGGCAAGCGATGATGATGAGGCAGCACCATGTGCATAGTGGCCCTTCCCTCCCTCCCTTCTATACCCTGACCCCCCTGTGGCCAACCATTCCAATTTGGAAACATCTATTGGTTTACAACTCTTCATATTTAGCCATTTCTTCAAGACTCAGCTTTAATTTCTTCCCAAAGCCTCTTTCCATTAGGCTGTTCCTACCCTTTCTGTTTGTAAGTTAAAGTCCTCTTCCATGTCATTATTTTATATTGGGGATTCTAGCTGTTTCTTAGCTGTAACAGTATTTTACCAGGGCAATTAGTCTTGTTCATGTGCTATATACAGGTTCCTACAATTTAAATGATCTGCCTGACCTATTTTTGTCCTGCCCCTTATTTTAGTGTGTGGCTTTGCAGAACATAGGATTTTAATGATGTTTAGTGTAGGAAGAAAGGATGTCTGCATCTGTTAAGTCGTTATGTGCAGGTGTGTATGTGTGTGTGTCCCTTGCATGGTGAACTTGGCGCTCGGGTGACTTTCTGAAGCAGTGACCCATTGGAAGAGGACAAGAACGCCTGCTTTGGGCTATGCCGACCAGGGACAGGGCTCCAGGACAGCTCCTGTGCTTTATGCATTTGACCCTTTAATTCTCAAAGCATCCGTGTCATGTGGGTCTTTCTGCCTGGAGGGTACCCCATCTATGGCAGAACTTTGGCTGCCCGGATCCTGTCAGGTAACTGCAGCTGCTGTGAGTCCGTGTGTGTACAATGGCCGTGTGCATCCAGAAGACAGCACTTACGGCTCCCTTCGCATCCTCGCACTCTTGCCACCTCCCTCCAGCTGTTCCCTGAACTTTGCTGCAGGTAAAGGATACCCGGTGTTTTTCAATGCGTGGGTCTCAGTGAGATTTATGGGTATTCTCCAAGACCATGGGTGGGGGGAATTTCACATGGAGACCCCAAAGAAGCCAACACTCCCCTCTGCACTGGCTGGAAAATGGGTCGGAAGGTCAGCCTTGCCAGAAGAGTGGAGGAAGCCTGACAGTGTGCCCAGAAGGCAGAGGAACAGGGCATTGCGCACGGTCAGCCAGTTTCTGGCAGAAGCTCTTTAACAGCTCCAGCCTTAGTCTAAAATGACTGCTTCCGGCAGAATTCGTTTCTGTGCAGCAAGCTGTGATAAATGTTATCACTCTGTGTTTTATTTTATAGCACCTCTGCTCCATTCCTTCTAACTCGCCTTATTGTGTTTCATTATGGGCACTAATGATGAATTAAGTTGGGCTGCTTAATAATTAAAAGTATCTCTAGGATAAAGCCGTCCTCTCTCTTGGGGGGAATCTGTTTGTCTTTGTTCACAGAAACTATGCTCAGCACAGGAGAATTAGAATTCTTCAGAATGGACAGGGTGCATGAAAAGCTTCGGCAGGAAGGTTCGGCTTGCCTGACTTCAGAAGAGACGAGGGACATCAGTTAGAGATTTACCCAGATCCTAAAGTCACTGAACAAGCTTTTCAGAGCTTTGGGATAAACCCAGAAGGGGCTGATATGTCTGAAAGAAAACTGTAAGACAACCATTTTCTGATGCCTATGTGGGGAAGCATGGAGGAGACTGACCTGTTGGTCTGGATCCAGCCAAACTGGACCTGCTGGCATCTATTTTTATTTTTCTATCTGCTTTCGATGTTGAGCAGCATCAGCTCAACACCAGGCGTTTCTGAAGGAACATGGTCGTTTGTGGGTACTCCAGGGATGAGGTCATAGCACCCATGAGGCGCTTGATGTGATAGTGTTTGTGAGTGTGATGTTCTAGAAAGAAAGGCCTGCAGTCTTCATTGCACTTTTTGTCATACTCCCCCTAGGAGGCTCCAGACTCTGCTGAGGTGAGACGTGATCTTAAGATTGTTGAAAACATAGTACATAGTTTTTTTTTTTGTTTTTAAGTTCACATCTCCAGACCCAGAAGACAACATTCTAGAGTGCTAGAAAGCAGGGACTTCAGAACAACTCCAGGAGTGTTTACTCTTGCACACGCTCCCCACACAAATTCTGTGTGAGTAGGTTCTCCTGCCTCATGCTGTGCGTACCACACTCATGAATCAAGGAGGACTGCTGTAAGCTGCCAGGAGAGGGTGTGAGGAATGAGGAAGTATGGCTCAGCTTGAAGCTCACAGGCTCAGGCATACAAGAGGGTGAAGCCTGCGTCCATCTGTTATCTGTGTGATCTCAGGGAACAGTGAACCTCTCTATTTGATCCATAAAGGAAGGAGTTATTATCCTCTCTTTATATTTGAAGGACAATATGTTAAACCATTCACTTTTTAGTGGTGCCCTGGACTCAGTACCATCTCAGTAGGTGGTAGTTACTACCTGGTGTCTTGAAATATTTGAGTCTGTCAGGTGTGAGATGGATTGGGCCCACTATGGACAACCATGTGGGAAGAATAGACACCAACACTTCTGGTTTATAGAGGCACAGTTCAGCTTAGTGTGGAGAGTCTTTAATAATCATGAACGATGTAAACATGGAAGAAAGGAACAGGGCAATGCAATGAGCCCCCATTACCAGGAGGATTTAGGTGGGAGATCAACTTCTCAGGGAAAGAGAGACACTTGCTTTGTGAGTAATAAGTCGTTTCCTCCTTTAATTCTTTTTTTTTTAGTATTTTATTTATGATTTTATGTGTATGCATGTATTTTGTTGTGCATGCCCGTGGAGGACAGAAGAGGCTGTCGGATCTCCTGGAACTGGAGTTACGGACAGTTGTTAGCTGCCATGTGGGTGCTGGAATTTGAACCCGGGTCTTCTGCAAGAAAAGCCAGTGTTCTTAACCACTGAGCCATCTCTCCAGCCCCCCCCCCCTTAATTATTGTTAGCATGTCGTGAGCATTCGATAACTACCCTTTAAATAAATTAGAATCTGATGATGGTTTTACTGCTTCTGCTGCAGGGTCCTCTACCTGGTCTTTCTCCTCCTCTTTTCTGCCCGCCCCATGTCATCTCCTCCTCCTCTGTGCCCCCAACCCCTCCCCCTCCCCCTCCTTCTCCTCCTCCTCCTCCTCCTCATTATTGTCTCTCCTCTCTTTCCTTCCCCATCTCTCTCTTCTCTATTTATGCCTCCAGGAAAATTTTGAAAGAGTAATTCATTAAATTCTCAATTCCAGGAAAAAATTTGGATAATAGGAAATTTAGCCAATAATGTTCTATTAAGGAAAGGTAACCCAGGGCTGGAGAGGTGGCTCAGCAGTTAAGAGCACTGGCTGCTCTTGGAGAGGACCCAGGTTCGATTCCCAGCACCCACATGGCAGCTAACAACCATCTGTAACTCCAGTTCTAGGGGACCCAATACCCTCTTCTGACCTCCACAGGTACTGCATGACATGGGTGCACTTACATAAGTGGAAGCAATACACTCACAGACATAAAATAAAAATAAGAAAATTTAAAAAAATAAGTAAAATATATTAAAAAAAGAAAAGGAAACCCACGATTCTCTCAAGTGCAACACTTGATTCTGGGCCTTGCAGGAGGGTCCCCACAGGGATTTATTTCAGTTTGCTCTCAGGATACAGTGAATGTATGTAGTGTTACACCCCTCTTACCCTCTTTTTTGTAGTCAGAGATTGACTGTCTTAGTGGACCTAGAAACAGGAGACAGGAAACACTCAGCTCAACTGAAGGACAGAGTGGAGAACACGCTTCCACAAAGAACAAATGCATTGATTTCCTTCTAGAAGAGTGGGACTGACATTCACGACTCTATCATTTATGACAGAAGCCTCCCTGTGTCTGTCGCTGTAAGCAGTGATGCCTATGATTTTCCCATCAAAAGACAGTCACGTGCCTCTTTGTCTGGCCGACTGGTCTCTGTGTCATTGTTAGACACTGTGCTGTTTCCTTGCCACGTGTCTGCGGCTTGCCTCAAGAATGTCTTGCCTTGGTGTTTGGAGGACTGAGGGTACAGGTCTGTGTGTCTTAAAGGTAGATGCACATACCTGAATTTGTTCAGGGGTCGACCTAAAATTACGTTAGTCATGTATATTTGTCCTTAAACAGCCATATTTTCAAGTTTGGATAAAGATATATTGATGGGAATTTTCATGCTGAGATCCGTGTTTATGAATTCATAAATAAATCCAAAAGTAACAGAAGCAGCCCCGGGACTCCGATTACAAATCAACACTTTACTAGCCACCAGCATTCTGGGTTTGCTCACTGTGCCTTAGAAACTGAATAGCTCAGGTAGACTGGTGGTGCAGGCCTGTAATCCCAGCCACTTGGTAGGCTGAGACAGGAGGATCCCAAGCCCAAGGCCAGCTTGGACTATGGAGAGAGCTCAGCATCAGCCTGGGCAATTTGGTGAGACTCTGTTTCAAAAATAAAAAGTCAAAATTGAGCTGGGGAATGTAAACTCAGTGGTAGAGTACTTGCCTAGCATGTGTAAGACCCTGGGTTCGTTCCTCAGTACCGCGGGGGAGTAAAAGACATGGAGGAATTTATTTTAGAAATTAATTTCTACTTTCACTAAAGGCAACCTGTCTGTCCTTGTTACTAGGCTGTAGAAATACACATCACCCTGATGCAGAAGGCAGCTGGCTCTGGCCACAGGGAGGGGGGTGAGGCCAGGAGTTCTGACCACATGTGTAGCCTGTGATGCTAGATATTCAGTCAGAAGGAAACATTTCTGAGATGCCACCAGTCCAAATCCTGTGCCATTCCACGTTGTGCATGCCCAACCCACAGTGGCTTGGGAATCTGAGGCCACGCGCTTCTGTGAGTTTCTCCCAGCATTGCTTGGTGGTGCAGAGAGGACCAGAAGAGACTCAGATTTCTTGAACATTACATTTCTGAGGGTTTTCCTGTGGTGTCCAGTGACCAGTAGGCCCTTGGTCTCTGAGATTTTGCACTTATTAGAGCCCAAAAATGTCTGAAGGTGAGATGCTGAAGGATTGTGGGGGACAGGGCAGCTGCTCAGCCTTCTCAAGGGGGACCCTGCCCACAGGAAGAAACAAGCAAACCCTCTTTGTGTGGAGCATGGATCACATCCTGTGAATTATATGTAGGATGCTATGGCCAGAACACGTGATGTCAGTCCGTACAAGGTCTCCCATGCCTACCTTAGACACACACATTACAGGTGTACCTCTGATCTGTTTCTGCAACACTGCAGGTTCACTGCTTGTGGTGTTCAGTTTGATTGACAGCTTGTTTGGATTAAGTAATGCCTAGGGCACTAGTGAGACACAGCTTTGGTGCTGGTTGTAAGGATGTTTCCAGGGAGGATTAACCAGGCGGTGAGACCCACCTTGAATGTAGATGGCACCATCATCCCATGCTGGGGTCACAGGCTGAAGATAGGAAAAAGGCAGTCATCTCAGAGCTAGTGTCTTCTCTGATTTCTGAGCTGCTGGGATGTGAGAAAGTGGCCTCCATTACCAAGGGTGGGTCCATCACCTTGGCCTTCCCACCCCACTTGTTTGGATTAAGTAATGCCTAGGGCACTAGTGAGACACAGCTTTGGTGCTGGTTGTAAGGATGTTTCCAGGGAGGATTAACCAGGCGGTGAGACCCACCTTGAATGTAGATGGCACCATCATCCCATGCTGGGGTCACAGGCTGAAGATAGGAAAAAGGCAGTCATCTCAGAGCTAGCGTCTTCTCTGATTTCTGAGCTGCTGGGATGTGAGAAAGTGGCCTCCATCACCAAGGGTGGGTCCATCACCTTGGCCTTCCCACCCCGCTGGGCTCGATGTCTGAACCATGAGCCAAGGTAAACCCTCCTCCCTTAAGTTGCTCCTTATCAGGTGTTTGTTCACAGAAAGGACGAGAGTGTCTAACGTTGTCCTTCCTAAAGTGGACCTAACACACTGGCTTGCGTGGTGGACCCAGCTGCCTTCTGGAACATTCTGGATACCCCCTCAACACACACACACACACACACACACACACACACACACACACGGCTGTCGAAAGCTGACTTGATAGGCAGAAGTGGCCATTTGTATGCGAAAAGACTGGACAGAACCCAACTGGGAGGTTTCTCTCCCCACTTCACTTGATTTGAGAAAGGAGATACTAAAGTCGTAAAGAAGGATGGGCCCTCTGCAATGTCACTTGCCTCCTAATGACACATCCTTTGAAAATGCCACAGACACAAGTTCTGCAGCAGCAGTGTGAGTCCGCTGTGTGACTTTAACGTGGCTGTCAGTCGCACTGACATGGGTGGAGCTCGTGTTGATCATTTCATTGAACATGTTATATTCCAAGTATTACAACATGCCATCAACACTGAGAAGTGCCGGACATACTTACACTCTTTTATCTGTGTCTTGAGAACTCTGCGCACTTCGCACAGAGTGTGACTCAATTCTGAGGTACCTGGTGGTTTTCATATCGGACAGGGCGGTCTAAATGCCACACTCCTAAAGTGCTAAGAAAGCTTTCCTAATTCATTGGCACAATTTCCAGCTAGAGAGAAATGTCCAAATATTGTCCCACGAAGTGGCTTTCTAAGCCCCTCAGAAAGGGAGCTAGGGCACACTGTGATGTGTGTGCTTCCATTCAGCCACCGTGGCATGGATGGGATCTGGATCTTTTCCAACCCTTATATGACATGAGGACATTTTTCAGCACTGTGAGTCTACTAGACAGCACCCTGCAAATGCCTCGTATCGATCCCAGGTCTAAACACACAGGTGAGGAGGTACAGCCTTAAACTGAGTGTTCAGTCTGCAGAGATAGCATCTCACAAGAAGGAGTGGGGTGTCTGGAGCCAAGAAATGGAGCTGGGACAGGAAGTTGTGGTGCGTGGTGGGAGAGACACTGAACAGAGCAGGTTCCAGGAGGAGCTGGGGAGAGAGGCCGCTGGCCTGGGTGGCAGGGTGGAGCACTTCAGGAATGGAAGGCATGCAGACGCCTCCAGGAGGTCTGCTGGTGGAAGAGGACAGCTAATAAACCCAGGTCAATGGTGGTTGACTTCAGAGTAATGAGAACGCAAGAAGAGAGGTCTGTGTTTATGTCTGAGCTTTAAAGCAGGCTTTCCCATGAAGCAGTGTGCACCAGAAAACGGAGTTGCTTCCTGACCTGGAGGCTAGGAGTGTCCCCACCTCTAGTCACTGGGGCAAGGGTAGAAGGGTGAGAGAGGGCATTAGGAAGACCCTATGGGAAGAACAGCTCTTTACAGTCCTTTCCCCAAAGGCCCCCAGAAGGGCAGC
This sequence comes from Nannospalax galili, assembly GCF_000622305.1. NCBI lineage: Eukaryota > Metazoa > Chordata > Mammalia > Rodentia > Spalacidae > Nannospalax > Nannospalax galili. Next base: position 2,629,118 of record NW_008338533.1, on the reverse strand, counting down.
TCTGGGCTTTCCTATGTCTGACTGGTGATGTTTCTCCCAGAGATTTGCCTGTGGCATGTCAGCATCCCCAGAAGGACCTGGGGAGAAGTGCTGGTCTCCTTTGCTTTTCAGAACAAAGGCCTGGGCTGGTGAGTCTAGAACGCTTACCCTCTATGATGCCTGTGCTGTGCTATCTGATGGTCTCGTGGGCAGCACACAGTCCTGGATGACCTAGGATGTAAATTGGTGGTGAGTGCAACTGAACTCTGCGCTGCTGATGGGACTGTAGAATGCAGAGGACGTGTATCCTGTCTCAGGCGGGTAGACATTCATTCTGTCTCTTTTCTGTGTTTCCTGTCCAAAAGAACATATGTAACAATATGTGAGTTCTGGGGCTGGAGAGATGGCTCAGCGGTTAAGAGCACCAACTGCTCTTACAGAGGACCCAGGTTCAATTCCCAGCACCCACATGGCAGCTAAAACTGTCTATAACTCCATGGGATCCAATGCCCTCTTCTGCCCTCTGACAGCATTGCATGGCACAGGTGCACTTATACACACGCAGGCAATACCTTCATACACATAAAATAAAAATAATAAAAAAAGAACTTCTGAATCTAGAGATGGCTCAGCAGTTAAGAGCACTGATTGCTCTTACAGAGGACTGGGGTTCAATTCCCAGCACCTATATGGCAGCTACGAACTGTCCTTAACTCCAGTTCCAGGGGAATCTGAAGCCCTCTTCTGACCTCCGTGGCATTGCACAACACGGGTGCACACACATACATGCAGGCCATACAGTCGTACACATAAAATAAAAATAATAAAATATTAAAAAAGAATACATGATTTTCTTCATAATAAACCTTAAGATGTCCATCCACAGAAACTGCCTAAGTTACAGAACATCTGTATGACAGAAATTCAGCAATTCTCAGGAGGAGCCTAAGCAATGTGTTGCTTCATCAAAGACGCATAATAGTCAAAGCGGGCTGATTCCACTGTGACAAAGCTGAGGGGTGGAACTTATTCATGGAAAGAATCACATCATGGTTGTGGAGGTGGGTTAGCTGGGGAGATGCATGAGAACTGGGTGACAAGAATGTTGCTGGGCCAACAGGACTTAGGGTTATACAATGTGTGGAACTGTTTGAAACTTATCATGTGGGTTCCCTGAGATCTCTGTGCTTTAGGAGAGATGCTCAGTGGTTAAGAGCAACAGCTGCTCTTGCAGAAGACCAGGATTCAGTGTCACTGGCAGCTAACAACCATCTGTGACTCCAGTTCCAGGGGATCCAATGCCTCCTTTTGACCTCTGCGGGCATTGCATGACATGGGTGCACTTACATACATGCAGGCAATACACTCATACATACAAGATAGTTAATGGAATATTTTAAAAATATCTATGCACTTTATGTAAATTGCACCCTAAAGATAAAACGAAGATAATAAAAGGCAGCAATGGAGGCTCATCCTGGGCATGTCAGCTTATCCTGAAATGTGTCAAGAAATAAGATGAGCTAAGGGTTGGGTGCATAGATGGATAAGCCTATGGTCAGGTGACTACTGCAAAGCAAAGGCTAAGGATAGTATGTGGGAATTCGTGGTGTAATTCCTCAACCTTTATATAAGTTGAAGATTTTCATAATAAAGTCAGTGGAGGGTGCGAAATGCTTTGTAAACTTGACTGCTTTAGAGGAAACAAATTAGTCTCTTATGCTATTCCAGGCCAGATAGAAAAATTCAAAATGGTTCACAAATTCAAAAGCTGAAATCATAAAACTTATAGAGGGAAAAAGAAAAAAATATCCCTGGCCTTGAATTGAACAGAGGCTTTAGCTCTGGCTCTAAAAGAAAGCATGATTCACAAAAGACAATGGGTCAAGTCAACAAAGGGGAATTTAAAAGTTTGCCCCACAAAACAAATGTTAGAATAAAAGGGCAAATTGAATAGGAGAAAATGTTTCCAAATCACAGACTTGATACGGGGTGGAAAGTCAAGCAACTTAAAAGCGACCCGGTAACAAGACAACACAAAGACCAGAAGTCACTGCCGAACAGTCACTGCCCCAATGAACCATTTGTGAAAATATGGCCAAATGCTATTGGGCTCAGAGAAAAGCATCATCTACCGACCTTTCACCAAGTAAAATGTTACCATAACAGAGCAAAGCAGGGCCTGGTGGGCCTGCCTGACCACCCAGCACAAAGGGGGCTGAGGCGGGGTGACTGAGGCCAACCTGGGCTACATACATAGCAAGACTCTCAACAGAAATGAACTAACAGAAGTATTGTTAAGGAGGTGGAGAATCGGAATCCACAGACACAGGAATGTAGAATGATTCAGACGCTTCAAAGTGGCTCCATTTTCTAAACCATGAAACATAAAATGATCACACCATCTCCAGTCTAGACGTACGATGCTGAGGAAAAGAAATGGCGACACAGATGTAGCGAATGGTCAGAACGGTATCAGCAGCAAGAAACGGGGATCCAAAGTTCCATCAGCTGTTAGGGAAAAGATGTGGTCCTTTTGGGAAATGGAATATTATTCGGTGTGTCATAAGTGAAGGAGACTCGATGCCAAGAGAGTCCACATTGCCACCTCTCACCTCTGAAAGCTCCTGAAATGTCAGTCATTGACAGAAGAGAAGTAGACATTTACCTGTGAGGAAACAGAACCCCTGCAAGTGAGCAAGGAGGTCATTGGTTTCGGGGAATCTTACTTACTGTGAGGACCCCTTCTCTACGTGGGGGTGGGAATGCTCTTGCACCAGGTTTGGGGGAAGTCTTACTGTGAGGACCCCTTCTCTACGTGGGGGTGGGAATGCTCTGGCCCCAGGTTTGGGGGAAATCTTACTGTGAGGACCCCTTCTCTACGTGGGGGTGAGAATGCCCCTTCTCTACGTGGGGGGGGGAATGCTCTGGCCCCAGGTTTGGGGGAAGTCTTACTTACTGTGAGGACCCCTTCTCTACGTGGGGGTGAGAATGCCCCTTCTCTACGTGGGGGGGGGAATGCTCTGGCCCCAGGTTTGGGGGAAGTCTTACTTACTGTGAGGACCCCTTCTCTACGTGGGGGTGAGAATGCCCCTTCTCTACGTGGGGGGGGGAATGCTCTGGCCCCAGGTTTGGGGGAAGTCTTACTTACTGTGAGGACCCCTTCTCTACGTGGGGGTGAGAATGCCCCTTCTCTACGTGGGGGGGGGAATGCTCTGGCCCCAGGTTTGGGGGAAGTCTTACTTACTGTGAGGACCCCTTCTCTACGTGGGGGTGAGAATGCCCCTTCTCTACGTGGGGGGGGGAATGCTCTGGCCCCAGGTTTGGGGGAAGTCTTACTTACTGTGAGGACCCCTTCTCTACGTGGGGGTGAGAATGCCCCTTCTCTACGTGGGGGGGGGAATGCTCTGGCCCCAGGTTTGGGGGAAGTCTTACTTACTGTGAGGACCCCTTCTCTACGTGGGGGTGAGAATGCCCCTTCTCTACGTGGGGGTGGGAATGCTCTGGCCCCAGGTTTGGGGGAAATCTTACTGTGAGGACCCCTTCTCTACGTGGGGGTGAGAATGCCCCGTCTCTACGTGGGGGCGGGAATGCTCTGGCCCCAGGTTAGGGGGAAGTCTTACTGTGAGGCCCCCTTCTCTACGTGGGGGGGGGAATGCTCTTGCACCAGATTTGGGGGAAATCTTACTGTGAGGACCCCTTCTCTACGTGGGGGTGGGAATGCTCTTGCACCAGGTTTGGGGGAAATCTTACTGTGAGGACCCCTTCTCTACGTGGAGGTGGGAATGCTCTTGCCCCAGGTTTGGGGGAAGTCTTACTGTAAGGATCCCTTCTCTACGTGGGGGTGGGAATGCTCTTGCACCAGGTTTGGGGGAAATCTTACTGTGAGGACCCCTTCTCTACGTGGGGGTGGGAATGCTCTGGCCCCAGGTTTGGGGGAAGTCTTACTTACTGTGAGGACCCCTTCTCTACTGGGGGTGGGAATGCTCTTGCACCAGGTTTTTATGATGACTGTACAGCTCCGTAAACTGATGAAAACCACTGACTTGTGCACCACCAGGGTGAATGTATATCGATGTCTAAAAGTGTATAAAGTGGTATGTGAGGGGTCCAGACACTCAGTGGTTCGAAGAGCTTACTGCTCTTGCAGAAGACTGAGGTTCAATTCCCAGAACCCATGTGGCAGCTAACAACCTCCTGGAACTCCAGGAGAGCTGACTTTCTCTGGCCTGAGCGGATTTTGCAAACACACAGTGCACATAACTCAGAGAATCCCCCACACATACACATATATATTTTTTTTAAATCCAAACAAAAGACCTAAAATGACATAAAATGGATAGAACTCAGCCCCAGGTTTCCATTAAAGTGGTTCAGAATAATTTCATGGCTTCGATGATAAAGTTTGGTCGTTGATCTCTTCACCCTCACTGAGACCCCTGAAAGGTAGGTAACTTCCTTGAGATTCACCCTTGGCCTAGAAAACAGCGGTAATAGTGGCGAACCCCTTGCTGATGCTAAGAAAGTTGCATGAGATCATCAGCACTTAGCACAGCACTTAGTACACTGAGCACTTAATACACATCAATCTTGTGACCATGTGATGGAGAGGGCCTGGCCCCTGTTTCACTGTTTGGGCTCAAAATTTCTGCTCATGAATGAGGGCTGCATGTACATCACGTCTTACTGGAGGGAGAATGGATGCTGTTCTAATTGTACGTTATTTTGCCTTCGCCGAGGGCCCTCATCTGCTCTCCTCAGACCTTGGGAAGAGCTGGCTACAGCAGCTTCCTGTCCTGCTCGTTTGCCGTTTCCTGCAGTGCTGTTGAACTCTGGGAGCGGGCTCTGTACAGCTCTGAACAGGAGAGTCATCCACAGTGCTGCAGTGAGGGTCTGGGCTCTTCACCTACCACTAGGATATGAGGGTTTTATTTCACTCGGTCTCTCGTGATGAGCTTTGAGACACTAATAAAGTTTCTGCTTGTGCTGTGATCTCTGTTGATGTGGTCGCAGAGGTTATCCCCAGCAGGCCACTGTTGGACCTTGGGAGAGATGTGGGGAATGGGTTGGACAAGGTGCAAATCTTCTAAAGGAAGAGATGGTGGGCATCCTACTTCCACAAGCTACAGACCGAACCTAGGAGGCAGATGCATTGCTGCAGTACGGCTAACAAGGGAACTGGCTGTCACCCAGGGGTCTCACGCAGGGTCCTGCTGGGTTCTCTCATCTTGGTAATTAGCAGCTCAGCTCTGTGTATGGAGAGTTCTCCCAAGCAGTCCACCTCTACCCCCAATTAGAGACAGTGTTTCCTTAATCCTTAATAATCCTATTAATTACTAAAGCAAATATTTTCAATGGCAAGAGAGCATTGCACCCAGCTTGAAAAGGATAACCATAATCACAGATTCAAAACTAGAAATCTGTGAATCAGCAAATTTAAATGCTGTATCAAAAGCAGCAGTCCTCTCCACAGCCAGTTACGTCCATTCGAACATCCATCTCCTGTCAATTTCATTAGGTTTAAAACCAGGGTAAAAGGGAAGTTGAAAATACTATCTAGTCTTCTCTTCTCCACATAGAGGACAGAGAGAGAATGGCCTGGCCTTGCCCAAGATCAGGTGTTTGCTGCCCACGAGCCCAGGCAGGAACTCGCACAGCTGTCCTAGTTTGCTTTCTGTCACGTAATAAACACCATGCCCAAAAAACAACTGGGGAGGAAAGGGTTTCTTCCATCTCGCAGCCTAAGTTCATTGTCAAGCTAAGGCAGGAATGAACCTGGAGCAGGAACTGAAGCAGAGACCATGGAGGAAAGCTGTGTGCTGACTTCCTTCACCCTGGCTTGCATACCGTCCAGGCCTACCTGCCTAAGGATGGCACCGCCCACAGTGGGCTGAATGCCTACATCAAATAGCAATCAAGAAAACGCCTCCCAGCCATGACCACAGGCCAGTCTGGTCCAGGTGGATCTACAGTTGAGGTTCCCCCATCCCAGGTGACACTACAGTTTGTCCAGTTACACAAGCTAACCAGCACAATGGGTTTCTGTCCACTGTGTTGTGCTAGCTTGATTCCCATGGACTCTTTCCATCCCATTCTTGTCCTCCAAGACCTACCCGCTGACTGTCCACAGCTGTTTCCAGCTGCCCTGGCTGTACATCTGGCTTTTGTCACCCATCTAAGTGACCCAGTTTTGGTTTATGGAGCATCCCAAAGAGGAAGCTAAGGGACATGGTCCTGTTTAGCTAATATGATCCTAGTGGCAGATCTCTTTACTCCTAATTAGGTCTCTTAAGCCTTGTGTGGTACAATGCCTCCTCCTCCTTTGTGCCAGCCACGAGATCAGATCAAGACTCAGTACAATGTCTACCCAATCCCATCAGGTGAAACAGGTCAAAGCCGGCTCGACAGATCTCTTTATGTTTTCAAATGATGTGGAAAGGCTAGGTTTTTATATACAATCAATCACTGGGGGTGGGTATGGGAGAGATAATTCTGAATTTTTGAAACTGTAAATAGCCCAAGCACTTTCTGGATGAAACAACTGTGGCCCCTCATCATAGACGATGTTCTGCCCTATTCCACCTTATGCCATGGACTCTGTGCTTCCCGAGAATGGTACCCCACATACCCAGGGAAGGAATAGAAAGGTGGGTTCTCATGCATCACAAACTTCATGTTCTCTATTCTTGTCATTTCCTCATGTTGAGATTTACTGGCATATTTCTGGACCAGTGGTTAAGACCACTTGCAGCAGAGGACCTGGGTTTGGCACTCAGCCCCCACACGACAACCACAACTGTCTGTAAGGAGGATCCAGTGCCCACTTCTGGCCTCCACAGGTGCCAGACATGAATGTAATGTATATACATGTATGCAGGTAAGCAATCATACACATAAATACACATCAAAGTTTGAAAATAGAATTAGCTGTATGCGGTCTTATAACCAGTGGTCTTATAACCAGCATTTCCAAGGTGATGCAGTTCTAAGAAGAAGCAAATTCAAACACCCCAATTCTCTGCTGTCAAGATCACCGAGTAGTCTGAGGTGCAGTGTTCAGGATGCCAGTCTACCCTGGAGATGTGAAGGCGTGGGTCTGAATCTCATGCCTGACAAATGCCTGGATGGATGTCGAATTCACTGATCTGTGCCTTTGCTGCTGGGAGGTTTCAGATTGGGTCCAGACTGGCTTCTCGTGGCTGCTCTCCTTAGCACAGCAGTCAGTCCTGTCCTAAGGTCAAGATGAGCAGCCATGCCTTGAAGTCTGCAGTCCACGTGAGTGAGGCATGCTCCCTCCTGTGAATGTTGGCACGTTGCTCTCCTTGTGGAGGAGAAAGTATTGTGAACACGCTTCCCGAGTCAGAGGTGAAGAACAGAGACTGAGTTCAACAATTTGGTTTTACCAAGGACTTCTGTGCAAGCCTGCGGTTGAATAAGATTGTTTGCCAGATTCCTGGCACCGTCCCTGGCATGTGGGGTCACCTAGAACATGGCACTGGGGAGACCTGCAAAGGCTGGTACTACTGGGATTCTTGACACTTGCCTCTGGCTGTGCCCCTCCTCTGAGAAGCCATAAGGAGGAAAGCTAATGTGCATCAACTAAGTGACTGTCACCTGTGCCTTCCCAGGGCCGTGCTGCACATGTATTTAACCCCACAGAGATCATTTTCCATAGGTATTTATCTCCATAAAGTCTCTTTATCCCCACTCCACAGAGGAGGAAACGGAGTTTACAGGGGTTCACTATCAGGTCCACTCACTTCCAAAGGCTCAGCTGAGTCTGCCTCCATTTTGTCTCCCTCTCTCTCAGATCCTGGGAAAGGAGAGCTATGACAGGCAACCTAGAAATGGGTCTGAAACACAGAGCTGCATTCGGAATAGAGGCCAGCTGTTACTATGACTGACTGCTGTCCTCTGCAGGACAGGGAGCAGGACTCAGGGTCCCAGAACTTAAAGGTCTTCATGGTCAACCTGGCCAAGGAAGGTCTACCCCTGGGTAATCTGGAGAAGATTGCATATATTAGAAAAATAATTTGGTAATTATACATCTGAAAATTAACTGACAAAGAGATAGTGCTTTTCCTTTGTTCTTGGATTCCTTATTTATACCCCACTGACTGACTCCCACAGTGATGGCTTGCTGCAGGGTGTAACAAAAGACACACAAACAATTGAGATGTTCAGACAAGGGGAAAAGGTCAAGAGACTGGGCGTAGGAGCTAGTCATGTAGTACAGTATTTTCTACAGCAAAACCGAACTGAGATCAGAAAAGAGCTTCATAAATATATAGGTTAGTTCTAGCAATATATTTGAAGTGCTTGGATAGCAAACCTCTCTGTATTTCACTGTAATGGCCCAGCTTAATTTCCCATCTTTTTTTCTTCCTTTTAAAGCATTGCTGAGACTTTAAGATACTCATTCTGAATTAATTTGGGATTTGGCATAATAGCATTAATCATGCTAAAAGAATTCATTTGACACTAATGTAGTATAATTAGTGGTGTACTAAATCCATTGAGATCTACCAATAATTATAGAATCGTTACTTTAAAACCTTATATAGGCACTTCTTTTTCTTCTTTCTTTTTTCTTTTTCTATTTTGAATCTGCAACATGTAGGGGCGAAGTCTCAGCTCTGACAGTTTGCTTCTTGAGGTACTCAACAGAGGTCTCAAGAGTGAACCCCAGCAGATTTAGCACTATCCTGGAAGGTCCTTGCCTAGGGCAAGGCGTAAGAATTGCCTTTGAGAGGGGTGTTTAATCCTGCAGACAGCTGGCCAGATCAGGTGGAATTATTGGGAAGGCTGGCGAGAATAAATGGTACTGAGCTAACATCGACCTTAAAAGTATACGAAGCTTATAAAGACAGCTGGTGTCAGGGAATGTGAAGATTCTTATAGATGGTGAATGTTTCACTCTTAAATGGGCTGAGTGCATTCAGAGTGGGGGAAGGAAGTTTCTGTGGTTGTTGACTTCTAGAGAGTTTCTCAGAATAGGATCTTAGAAAATAACAGCCATACTGCCTTTTACATGATAAAAACCAAGGCCTCATTTGTGGCCACATGATGGGTAAGTCTACAAGGACAGTACATTAAGTGTTCTAAGCCAGGCACAAGACAAATGCTGGGTGATCTCACTTGTATGTGAAATCTAAACACGATGCACATCTGTGGGATGGTGTGCTGACTCCACTGACATGGATCTTGCACAATGTTTAGACCCATGGTATCCCCCAAAATGGAACAGAAGATAACATGAGGCCTATTAAGTCTACCTAGCTGTTCCTGCATACAATCTGGTGGCTCAGTGGCGAAAGCTCCCAGTGTCCCAAACAGGTCTAGACTCTAAGGGTCTGCACTCCAAAAGCCATTCTTACAGACATAAGGCCTTCTTCAGGGTCCCAGTGGACAGTCAGCTCTTTTTACTCAGGGTCTTAGAGAACCGTAAGTTCTGATGCCTAAGGTAGCCTTGGTGTCAGGAAATGTAGCAACCCTCTACCATCTTGGAAGAAAGAGTCATCAAATTCTGTGTCTTTGGGCTTGACTGAGGCACCCTGGTAGAAACCGGCTTAGACTCTAGAACAGGACAGTCTGGAGTGGATCTGTGATAGTGGACATGGTCTTTTTCTGTGCTGTCCAATTGTGGCAGCCACTGGTCACACACACTTAGTGTGACTGAGGAAGTGAGCTCTTAATTGTTCTCCCTTTAACAGGGAGCCCATAGCTCATGGAAACAGCGTTGGGTATCACAGCTTTGTGAATATCTTTACTCAGTAAACAGGCCAGCATAAAACTGTGCTGAAGACTCCACGGTATGGCGTTTGTGCTAAGCTCAGCTGCTGCCTCCTCACCCAGAATGCTTTTGGCACAGATGGGCACACAGTGACAAGACTGAAACCGTGACTTTGACTTACTATTTTCTAGTCCTCTCCAGTGCACAAAATCACTGGGCCTGCGAGATAGCTCAGTAGGTCACCACACTGACTGTCGAAGCCTGCCGGAGTTCTGTCCCTGGGAACCACATGATGGAAGGAGAGAACGGACTCCCACAAGTTGTTCCCTGACCTCCACCCACATGCCATGGTGTAAGGATCTGTATACACACGTGTGCAAGTACACACGCACACAAAGTAAGTAAAAATGTGATTAATTAGTAGCGGAGATAAACACTGCCATTGAAATCTACCTGATGACTTTATAGACATACACAGGCACCAAGGATCTGAGAGTAAACAATTATGACTAGTAATATTAAGATACATCTTTTTTAATATATATATTATTTTTTAGATGTGCCAACATCTCAGTGTTAGTAACAAAACCAATGAGTCTTTCTGTAAGAAGCAGTGTATTTTAAAATGAAATGGAGGTTTTTTTAAAGGTTAAAAACTCATTCAATTTTATGTCTTACAGGGTTATACTGATTTCAATATTGTATAACTGTATTAATTCAGCAGCAAACCTAAACATTTACAGTCACTTCTGAAAGAGCCGTGTCCCAGCTACCGATGCATCTTAGTATTTTCAAGTTTAAAACTCTCAGTAGGTTATTCTGACCTACAAATTAAACCTCACACTAAGAATAAGGGTTAAGCTGGGCTTTGTGTCACAGGCCTATAATTCCAGCACTCAGTGGCGGAGACAGGAGGATTGTGAGTTTGAGGCCAGTCTGGGTTATACAGCAAGAACCTGTTGCAAACCAAAGAACCCTTAACTTTTAGGTTATTCTCTAGTCTCTTCCAATTTTCCTTCTCAACTTCCCCATCTTGTAGGTCTGTGTCTCAAGTAGTTTGAACGTGTCTGGCCTGTGAGATTCCGGGCCTTACAATGATTTTTTCCTACAAGGTTGAATTCCCCTGTCTCTGGAAACATACAGTGTTCACTGTGGCAAGTATGTACTGTAGGCAAAATGGGAAGACATACTTGAAAATCAGCTGTACCCTACTAGGACAACTCAACAGCCTTTGGCATTTACAGAAACCAGGGTCTTTGGCTTATTTTTCAAGTCTCATTTTCTTTTTATCTTTTTTTTTTTTCTGGTCTTTTTGAGACAGGGTCTCCCTGCAGCCCCAGCTGTCCTGGAACTCACTATGTAGACCAGGCTGGCCTTGAACTCACAGAGATCCGCTGCCTCTGCCTCCCAAGTGCTGGGATTAAAGGCATGTACCACCACGCCCAGCCTCATTTTCTTTTTTAAAAACTTTTTTAAATTATTTTATTTTTATGTGTATGAGTATACTGCCTGTGTGTACATGGCATGCATAGCCCTCAGAGGTCAGAAAAGTGCCGGATCTCCTGGAACTGGAGTGATGGACGGTTGTTACCTGCCATGTGGGTGCTGGGAATTGAGCCTGGGTCCTCTGCAAGAGCAGCCAGTGCTCCTAACTGCTGAGCCGTCTCATTTTCTTCCTAATAAGGTTGAGTCTTGTTTAAACAAAGACAGTGACGCAAAACAGCAAGATGTCTGTGCAGTCAGTGGGAGGAGGGCAAGCGGGAGCCAGGCTGAGAAAGTTGCAGAGGAGAGCACGTGGCACCGAACCCAGCATCTGCCATAACTGGTGTGTATGTGAACAAATCAGCTACATCACTTCCCAGGAATTAAATTATTTGCCACACTGGATACATTCTGTGATGCTTTACATAGAAGTGGGAGGGCTTTTGCCCTCAAATCCAGCTTGTACCTGAAAGAGACACAACCCACTGAAATATAAGTGCTGTGAGTTGAGCGATGGAGCCATCCTTTAAGGAGATGCTGAAGGGCCTTGAGGTGTTTGCAAGGCCGCAGGCTTTGATGACCTGTTATATACCACAAGTCAAAAACAATGAGTTAGTGCTGTCTTTGAGGCGCCTGGGCCCGATGGTGGAAAGAAGGGGCGCAAAGGGAGGAGGTGGGAGTCAAGGGCTGACGTGTGGAGTTCGCACTTGGCTCTGTCAGGACGGAGGAGACGACAGGACTCGTGGAAATCACTGGAAAACCAAAGCTGCTGACTGCCTAGGTAGGCTGCTTTGAGGCAAATGGTACCAGTCAGGTAGCTGGACTGTGGCTCTGGGATGAACGCCGTAATAAGGCTGAACGTGACCCTGCAAGCACTGATCATTTCCGAAGCCAAATGTGTTTAAGAAACTGAGTGAACGGGCCAGCCTGAGGGTTTTCTTACCTTGACTCAGCTGAACTTCGAGCAGAACCGTTGAGGATTGGTTCTGTTCGTAGCAGAGTACCCGGAACTCTGTAGAGAGGAGTGAAGTTCTGACATCTTCCCGGTTGCTTGACCCAGGAATGTGCTTGCCCTGACCTCCCTCTTCCTCCAATTACATGCTCCCTAGTGGCGCTGTTTGGTTCGGACAGGACCTCGCTGTGGAGCCCCGACCAGCCTGTCCCTCACACTCCTCCTGCTTCTGCTTCCCAGTGCCGGATTGATACATGTGACCATGCCCAGCTATCAAATTACATTTTTTTAATGGAATCATTTTTGTTCTAAGGTGCCAAGTCAAATGCTTCACCAGTGCCTACATTAACTAGACTCCTTGTTTCTCATCAAAATAATGAAACCTGGAAAGTCTATAGGTATATTTAATGCCATGAAATTTGTCTAATGTTGTACATGAATGGCTTGCCTGTGTTCTGAGTTCCTACATGTGTGCTCTGTTATCCTTAAAAGGGTGGCTCTTGGGGCTGGAGAGCTCACTCAGCAGTTAAGAACATGGGATGCTCTTGCTGGGGACCAGGGTTCGATCCCTAGCACACACAGAGGCTAATAACTTTCGTAACTCCAGTTCCAGGGGATCTGACACTCTTCTGACTTTGCAGACATTTCATGACACGGGTGCACTTCCATACATGCAGGCAATACACTCAGACACATAAGATGAAAACAATAAATACAATTCTTAAAAAGAACGCTCTTAAAAGTAGTCGCATAAAGCACAGCCACTGCATGCGGCAGTTGCACAGCAGCAGGCTTTCCACACGGCCACGGATCGTGGCTGCCCTGACCTAAGGAAGCATCAGAGTTCAGAGTTCTACGCAACAACTGCTTATTTATCAAGTCTTAAGCATATGAGTCTGTAAGAGTTCTGACAAGAACTCAACCTGATGGTCAGAGCTCAGAAGCATGCCAATGAACCTGTGGCATTCAGAGTTTATGCAGTCAAGACCTGGTTATACCCCAAACACCTGTTAAGAAATTCCATTACCTAACCATATCTATGTAGGATAATATCATCTGGTTAGGTAATTTTCCCCCCAAGTGACCTTGTGAAAATACGCATTTAAAAATGTATCACAGGGGGCTGGAGAGTGGGCTTAGCCATTAAGGACACCCACTCTGCTTACAGAAGACCTGGGTTCGATTTCCAGAACCCACATGACAGCTAACAACCATCTGTAACTCCTGTTCGAGGGGATCCTATGCTCTCTTCTGCCCTCTGAGGGCACTGCAACACATAGGTACACTTTCATACAGGCAATATACCATACATGTAAAATAAAATTAATAGAGTATTTTTAAAAGTGTATCACAGGTAAAAGCATTTGCTGTCAAGCCGACAGCCTGAGTTTGATCCCAAGGACCCACGTGTTAGGAGAGAACTGACTCCCACAGACTGTTCTCTGATCTCCATGTGTGTACCTTGGTGTGCATGTGAACACAGAGAAAATAAATGTAAAAGAAATACAAGCTTACCTGTTCACTTGACAGGGGTGTGCACTAAGAGGGTTTGTTTCTGTATACACCAAGACACCTGGCCAAGAACGCAGACATGTTCTGTGCTTTGCAGCGTGACAAGCACTTCCAAAGCACCACCTCGTCCTGCATTGCAGGTGCCGTCCCATCCCAAGCCAAGTCCCCATCATCATGATCAAGAGTGATTGCCTAATGCTGCCTGTCATAGGGAAAGGAGAGACTCAAGCCATCTTAAGTATTTCGAACAGAACACTGTAAGTCAAAGGTAACATTTCTGCAAGTAGAAAAGCAGTTTGCAGAGGCAGAACTCTCCTGCTGGTGAAATGATGAGAGCAAAGTGGGCTCAGGTCATCGAAAGCTGGAAAAGGGACTCAACTGATTGCACACAGCATCATCAATAAGAAAGATTGACTAACCCCTTTAAAATTAACCTTTGTCTTAGTGGGCTGAGTAGGAAAGATCACATGCCTTTTGTATCAAAAGAATGATCGATCTGTCTCTTATGCATCCAAAGTGCAATGTGGGTAACATACCTGTTCATGAATAACTATGCCTTAAATACAAAGATGGCCAGACGGGAATGGAGCCCACTGGTGACCTCTAACTCTTGAAAAACTCTCCGTTTTAAATGTTTTCCTTTAAGCTAGGTGATGGTTTCTTCTTTTCCAACGTTCAGAATAATTTTTAATTTAGACTCAATCTCTGCAAGTTCATGTTCTGATCGTGGGGTTTTAGCTTGAAGTTTTTCAATAAAAAGTGACACTTGCTGCTGCTTCTGCTTTCTAGGTCTTCGGGCAGCTGGCGGCATCGATAGGGGCCCTTTGTGATGGACCTTGTGGCTAATCTTGTTCTCGGTTCCCAAATCCTCACATATTCCATCCAGTGCAGAATGTTTTCCCTCCATTTAGACAATATTTTCCTTATTAGAACAGATGTGGTGATTCTCAATAAAATGGTTTACCTAATCACTTTCACTTTTCATTAGTAATTCCTAGAAGTTGGGCTGGTTGAGAAAACCAGGTATGTATTCAGATATAGCAAGCCTTAGAGAGGAAGAGCTCACCCACCCCGGAAAGAGTGTTCTTAGCATGCTAACTGTGGTTTCTCTATACACTGAAGGCTTGTTTTTATTGGAAAAGGAGCTTTGGAAAAGACACGACGTAAAAACAAAAGCATGAATAGTTTCCCTAACCTCATCCTGCCAAACTTATAATTTCATTTGGGAAAAATATTTAATATAACTAAAAACACACTTAGAAAGTATTTCCAAACATTTCAAGAGGAAAGAGAAGGCCAACAGGTTGCTCATGGAATCTCCTGGGGAGCAGGGCTGGTACGCCTTATGCAGTATTTTAATAAGTGATTTGGAAGTTAGAGTGCAGGGCAGAATCTCTGCACATCCATTACACTAGCTGCCCTTATGGGTAAATTATAGGAAGATCTCACCCTGCTCCAGGAGTAAGCAGAAAACTGACTGATGGTCTTCAATAAGAATGCATTTTAGGGGGAACTGAACTATAGTTTATAATATAATGGTTTGGAATTGTCATTTGTGAAAGAGCAAAGATGTGTGGTGCTATTTTGCAAGTAGAAAATAAGATTTTAAGCCAAAATGCCAAACCCTCTGGTACTCTCTATCTGTTCCATAAATTGGTGTTGAGTCGCTGTATGTAATTATAAACCTGTACTAGATTCAGCTAAACTCTCGGCCTCTTCTCCTCTTGTTCTGTCTCTAAGATATGCTCCCTGGCACTTGGAGAAAATACTCCCAGACACTCCATGCTGCCAATAGCACACTTTTCCTGGGGTCCGTTTCCGATGAACACTGGCAGTGCTGCTCCATGGACAAACGACAGAGCTTTGGATGGATTCCATAATTTTTCCTAACTAAAATCCTATTTATTTTTATTTTATGTTTATGAGTATTTTGCCTGTATCTGTGTAAGTGCACCTGTGTTGTACAAAGCCCACAGAGGCTGGAAGACAGTCTCAGATTCCCTGGAACTGGAGTTATGGATGGTTGTTAGCCGCCATGTGGCTGCTGGAAATTGAACCTGGGTCCTCTGCAGGAGCAGTCAGTGCTCTTAACCACTGAGCCATCTCTCCAGCCCCCGGTTTTTTCTTAAGTATTAAGGACTTTGTAATTTTGCCCAATTACAAAGAACCATGTGTGCATCTCCTACCCTGCACTCACTCTGTTCTTAATTCTCTCCCCCATTCTGATCATTAATCCATGAATTTATACATATAGTATAAGTAAAAACCTTCTAAGACTAAATATTTCTCCAAGGGCTAAAGATATCATTCTGGAATTTGATCTGGAATATTTCAATTTGAATGGAAAAATGAGAGTGAAGAATTTTGTTGATCACACCGTCAAAGAACGTTCTAGCACACAGCAAACAGGTCTATTAAAACAGAATGGCACAAGGCAGTATCCAGCAGAATGCGCAGAGCAGCTGTCTGAGTGTGGATGGGGCGCAGAGAGCTCTCCTTGGAGAGCTGTGTTGTCCTGTCCCTTTATGAGTCTGAGTGAGAGAGAAGGGCTGAGAGGTGGGCTGATTGGGGCTTCACACTTATCCCCATCACAGTTCAGTGTCTGAGTACTGCAGAGGTGAAAAATAGGTTGCTCCTGGCATTATAAAACTCCACGCTCTTCCCCAAATCCAAGTCATTTTAATTCATAGTCATTACAAAAACCAGTGAAAGCCATTCGACAGGGTTGTGGGTGCTGCTGTGCTGTGAATTCTGTTGCAGCAGGCGGGTCTGTGCCTGTTTAGTTATACCTCCCCCATCCCTAGCACACAGGAGGAGTTCAGTCTCACTTGCTCCCACTGAACACGCGTACTGGATCTCCTAGGTGTCAGCTGCTGTCCCAAGTATTTCTCAAGAATTAAGTACTTGATCCTGAGGGAAGCCTTGAATGACCCACAGTGAGAGAGGCCCTCCTACATCAACTAATAAGAAAATGCCTGACAGGCGTGGCCTCAGGTCAAACTGAGAGAGGAAATTCCTCAGTGGAGGTTTCCTCTTCAGCAGACCCTCCAGTTTGTGTCAAGTTGACAAAGGCTAACAAGCACACATGGGTAGCACCAAAGCCTACAGTTTAATGCCTGATCCATGTTACTTGAGCACGTGTCTATGTTGTAACCTCAGCGTTTGAGCTGAGGTGCGGCAGCATACGTGTACCAAGTTCTGTCCCTTTCTCCACACCTTCATGAACAGGAGGTTTTCTGTTCTTGCTGTACCTAATTGTATGTCTTTTTTTTCTCTCATTCAGTTGAGAATTTTCATCTTTTCTCCTAAAGGAAGCACATCACAGCTTTTCTTACTCATAGAATTTCCACCAAAGCTCTTGTGCTGTGGGGCATGATGAAGTAACATAAGGATTACTAGAACACACACGCTGTGAAGCCCATCCCATCAGATAGCCACACAGGCTACCGCAGGGTGGGCAGGTGGGCTGCATGTTCCATGCACACATTACAAATGCTGGTGAAAGCAGAGCTTGCCTCCTGGGGAGGAAAGTGCTAGATCCCATCAGGTTACTCAGAATGGCACACAGAAGCAATACTCATGAGTTGTTCATTTCTGGAGTTTTCTGTGTACTGTCTTCAGACTGCGTTTGACATTGAGTAACTGAAACTGTGGGTGGGAGGGGACAACCGCGGTCGTGTGTGTGATGAAGAGTCAGCAAAGCGTCCACAGCACTGTCGGTCCACTGCATTCCCTGGGTGGTGATGGGAATGGAGCCCCTGGACTCCAGCAGTGCACGGCCACTGGGTAGTCCAGGACAGCCCTGCCAGCACATAGAGAGGTTCCGTGAGGCTTTGTACACTGAGAGCCAGCCACAGACTTGCTCTCACAAAGCCACTTGTCGGTGATGTAGCTGAAAACTTTGAGACTCAGTCCAACTGGGTCCTGCCCTCTCCCTGTGTCTGTTCACTTGTGCTACCTGCCCTGTGTAGCAACGAAGATCAAGCTGTGATTGGCAGGGTCGGCGGGTTTTGACAGTGCCGTCAGACTGAAAAACTGAGGTGCTTCCATCTGGATGCCAAACCACGTCTTTGGGAAACTTTATTTTCATGATAACCAGAACTTCCCAGCTGTGTGCTTGCCTGGGAGAAGTAGGCTTTGATCTTATCATCTATTCTGGGTGTCATATGCTCTGATGAGACAGAAGGGGGTGCACCTCAGGGCTGAGCCGCACACTCAGTGTGATCGTAGCTAGTTCCTGGATCTGTAGGACCAACAGCAGAAGCGGGGAGGAAGGTAGCAA